>NC_046160.1:22409154-22732904 GCF_011064425.1 Rattus rattus | reverse complement strand
CCTTGCAAACAAGAGAAAACAGAAGATAAGAGAAAGAATCATTTGCTATCAGATCATGGGTCAAATTCTGTTTTGAACGAGAGACTGGGACCCTTCATCTGGGCTCCACTCCGGGTCTCTCCTTTAGTCAGAGGAGAGCTGGAAGGACATATATCTCAGAAGGTTTCTACTCTGAAGAAACAAGTGGTACCTCTGCCCGTGAAGAAATCATGGGACATACTCAATCATCTGATGGATGCTCAAGGAGTTCCTAAACAAAAAATCCCCAAGACTCAGTTACCTCCACCCACCCCCCAGAGAACTGAGCCAAATACCTACAGATCTTCAGATGTTCCATCAATTCATCTCCATGTGAACATTGGGGTGAATTCTGAAGTAAATAGGACAGAAGCAAGAATGTCAAAGTCACTTACCTCCAACAAGCAGTTAGAATCTAAGAATGACCACCAAATCATTAGATACAATCCTTTAGTTATATCGATGGACACGCCGTCTTCCAGAAATTTAGAAATTAATGCAGTTCAGGAAGAAACCACTTTAGTAGAAAAGGATCCAAAGCCCGTGTTAGAGCTAAATATAGAACAGAGGGTCATAGGTCTTCCAGAGGAAAGGATACCTTTACATAAGGCACAAGGAACTAATGTGGGGCTGACACCCAAGGTACCATGTTCAGCCGCAGACAGCAAAAAGGTCACTCCAATGGCATTGCTTCAGGTTATGGGTTCAATGGGAATGATCCCAGATTCACATTCAGAGGTAATAGACTCTGTGGGGAAGACGAAAGATAAGACTGACTTACCACAGCCACCAAACCAAGCTGAAACAGTGAATATGCCTCCCGAGACATCATATCCAGTAATCGAGTCAATAAAAGTAGCAAGTCCTCAGCGCGAGACGAGTGAATCAGAGAGTATGACCTCAAGACTACATCAAATCACAGACAACACAAAAGTGACTCCTGTAGCATTGTTTCATGTCTTGGATTCTAGGGTGCTGATTAATGAATTATGTTCGCGTGTCATAGAATCAGCAGGAATAGCCCCAAAGCCACAATACCAAGTCATGAAATCAGTGGGGGTAGATACATTGCATAAGCCTCAAGCTGAAGAACCAGCAAAGGTGAGTCCAGGGCCACATCAAACCGTCTTCAAAGCTAGGGAAAGGATTCCACAGCCTCAGCATGAAGTCACGGAAACATTAAACATGGACTCAGGGTCACAGAATCAAGCCACAAAACAGACCAGGTTTACTCCTAGTTCACTCCAACCTCCTCCACTGCCACCACCTAAAGTCCTGGATTCATCAAGGGTGATCCTAGAATCATCAGAAAATTCCATATGTGCACTAAAGTTATCCTCAGTGGTACAGGGGTCACCCGCGGGAGTGACCATACCGCCACAAGCTGGTTTGATTGCACAGTCAGTGGCTCAAGCAAAAGAATCTCTAGAGTTGCTTTCTGCAACCCAGGTTCAAGTCAGAGACTCCATAGAGATGACACTACATCAAGGGACAGAGTATGTGTCATTGACTCCAAAACTGCCTCATCAGGTCATGGACCCTTTGGAGTTCACCCCATGGCACCAAGACTTAGACTGTTCAAAGATAAGCCCAAGACAAAGTCACGTAAGGACAGAACCTATGGAGTTGACCTCAGATATCTGGCCACAAAGGAAGTCTCCTACAGAGATGACACCATCACATACTCAAATAACAGAATCTAAGGCAACAGCCCCGGAGGCATCAGATCAAGGGACAATACCTATAGGAATGAGCCAACAGCATCAACTTACAGAATCTGGAGTAGTACCAGCTACTCCAAAACTTCAAGAAATAGAGTATTTTGGGGGAGAAACAACCCCACAACCTAAGGTTATAGAGTCAGTGAACTTATCCCCAGAGTTACAGGATGTAAACTCTAAGAATCTAGTCCCAGATCCAAGATCAGAAGGTATGAAACCTGTGGACATATCCAAAGACTTAGTTTCAGAAACGGTCAAAGATGGACCTCTGACCCTAACGGTGGTATCTACAGATGTGGCCCCAGAACAACATCAGCAGAGCATACAGTCTGAGAAATTAACCGCCGTATCACAATTGCAAACTGAGAAACCTGTCCCATCAGCCCCAGAGTCTCAGCTTCAAGATGTGAAGTCTGCCCAACTAACAATCGAACCACAACTCCAAAGTGTACAATCTGCTGGGTTGGCCCTAAATCCACAGGTGCAAAGTAATATATCAGTGAATTTGATTCCTTGTTCACAGTCTCAAGGTATGGAAGGTGTTGGTTCAGCCCTACCACAGGAGGTACAAGAAGATATAAAAATGGTGGCATTGACTCCAAGACTACCACTTGAAGATATAGAACCTGCAAATTTGGCACCAGAACCATGTTCACAAAACACCAGCTCTGATGAGATAACCCATGTACCACTGCTTGAAGATACAAAGATTCCATTGGTAGACTGTAGGAGTTTAATTCCTGAGACTCTGGTAGAAAGTATGAAAGTTAGTGAGTTGACCACACACCTTTATGCAGTAAAACCTTCAGATGTAGATGTGGGTCCCGACTCAAGTTATTCTTTCCCAGAACCTGAAGGGTTAACTGAACAGCAACAAGCCTCAGAAGCAAGGGTGACCTCTGACACTTGTCATCCGAGGGACGAATCTGCTGAGTCAACACAGTCATCAGTAAGAATGACCCCAGCACCACTGAGCCAAACCTCAGAATCTATGGAAATGAGCTTACCACCACTCCAAGATACTTTGGAAACTAGGACCCAAGTTTTAGAAGAGATGAAGGAGACTCCAGAGTTACAAAGCGCAATTAAAGATACTCTGGATTTGCTACCGGAACCAGAAGTACCAACCATAAACCCGGAAGTGATGGCCCCAGAACCACAGTTCCTGGATGAGAACTTTACTCATGTGATGCTAGAACCATGTTCGGAAGTTACTAACCCATCAGAAATAAGTCTATATGAATACACAGAAAGCACTGGATTGACATTGCCTGAAGTTGATGATACCCAGGGGACCACTGTAGAAACATATCCAGAAATGGGTTCTCAGGGGTTGAATCTAGAACCAAGAGTGCAAATTGAGGAACCAGAGTCATTGGCAGAAAAATTAAAATGTGAAGAATTAACCTCTGAACCATCTGTATTGGTTGAACCTACAGAGTTAACTACAGGACCCACACCACATATTATAGATGTGATTCCAGGGCCACAGATCCACAAAGTTAAGTCTAGACAAATAGATAAAGGATTAGAGTTACGAAAATCGATATCTGTGGATTTAGTACAAAAGTCATCTATAGGAGTGGTAGATCCTGAAAAGGCAAAACCAGAGCTAGGGTTACCGAGCTTATCACCAAAGGGGTCGTCTGAGGGGATTCCAAATGTGAAGTCTGTGGATTGGAATCTGGGCCAAGAGCAGCCAATTGTCAAATCAGGATTGATTCCAGGGCCACAATTGCAAAGCGTCAGATTTCCAAAGTTACATCAAGGGCTACTTCTTCAAGGGGAAAATGCAGCAAATTCTATCTCGGCCCCCCCACATTATAGTGTGAAATCTGATGAAGCAATACCATATTCCCAAATGCCAGAAATCGGATCATCCGGTTTTATTCCAGGGCCAAAGGTTCCAGAACCACAACAACCACATGTGAAGTCTATGGACGTATATCTAGGACCATGCTTGCAAGATGTGAGATTTTCTGATTCGGTCCCAGAATCCAAGCACCATGGTTTCACCACACATTTTATACCAGGTTTTCCGCTTCAAGGAAGGGTATCACAGGGGTTTATGCCATTAAGCCAAGAGCCAAAGTTCGAAGATAGGAAGCTTGCTCTGCCTACACAAGGATCAGAGTTTCACAGCATAAAATTTGCAACACAAGCCTCTGAACTACAACGTCCATGCATGATCTCTGAGAAGATTAACACAGGACCTCGGGAACAAGATACCAAATTTTCCGAGTTGGCTTCAAGACCAAAACTTCAAGGGGTAATATTTGGGGAGCAAGTCTCGGGATCAATATTTGTTAGTGGAAGTTCTATGACTCCAGAGTTAAAGATACACAGTCCCAAACTAGCAAAGACGACTCCAGGACTACAGGATTCAAGGCAGGTGAGTTGTAATTCGGGGCCATGGCTACAAGATGTCAAATTTTTGGATGGAACACCAGGAACTCTATCACAAGGTGTGAAAACCTCAGAGATAAACTCAGGGCCACACTTAGAATGTGTAAAAATTTTTGAGTTGACCACACAGCCAGAGGGGCAAGGAATGAAACCAGAACTGATAGTACAAGAGTCCCCATTTCAAGATGTAAAACGTGTCACGGGGAGTCAAGAGCCAAGCTTTAAAGACAAAATGTCTTATAAAGTGATATCTGAGCCACAGAGACCAATGAAGTTGGATCCTGGGAGACACTTAGCAAATGTAGATCATTCTGAGTTGATCAGAAGACCACAGACCCAAGGCATAGCATCTTCCGAATTGATCAAAGGACAGCTTTTGGGACATGTAAAATCTGCAGAGAGGAACACAGTCTCAAAGCGAGAAGCTCTGACGTCTGTGGAATTAACACCAGGGCCACATTTGGGAGATATTAAATCTACAAAACTAAAGACAAAGTCAGAGCTGGAGCATATCAGATCTATGCTGTCATCCCCAGGGATGCAAGCAGGAGATAGGAAACTTGAGGGGGTGCCCCCAGGCTCCAGTTTGAAGGGTTTAAAACCAAAGTCACTACCTTCAAAGCCAAAAATAGAAGATAGGAGACCTGTGATCTTAACTGTAGAAGAGTGTCTCAAGAGGATAAAATCTACTGTGATATCCCCAAATAGTTCCCTGAGAGGGGATATGAAATCTGTGAAGTTGATTCCAGGTTCAAAAGTTCAAGAGTTGAAAAATAAGGGGTTGTCCCATGGTACACATGTTCAAGATGTAAATACCATGGACTTGAAACTTGACCCAACAAAGCGAGGGGATAGTCCTGTGACTTTTGTACCAAAGATGCTGTTAAAAGAGAAGTCTATGGAGGCGTTTCAAGGGCCTCAACTGCAAGGTATAAAACCCAAGGAACTGACTTCACAGTCACAAATGCAAGATAGGAAACCTGTGGTCGCACCATGTTTGAAACAGCAAAGTGTAAAACCTATAACTGCAGCCAAAATACAAGAGATCCAAGGAGTAAAATTTGTAGATTTCACCTCAACAAAACAGTATAAAGGGATTGCACCCATGGACTTAACTGTTAAGTCTAGACAGGATGACCAGATAACTGTAAAATCACTAGAGAGGAAAGATGGGATTTTTGAGCAAAAGAAAAAACGGCTTGAATCAGAAAATACATTGCCCATGGAGTCAGCTCTAGAACCCAAACCTGCAGATACAAAACTCATAGAGATCAACTCTGAGTTACAATTCAAAGACACAACCTCCTTTGAATTGTCTCCTGAGCCGGTTGTTCAAAGTGTAAAAGCTGAAGAACTCCAGAATGAACTCCAGGGGCCAAGTATGCAACCTTGCCAGTTGACTGCAGGGTCTCAGATGCACCAAAAGAAAGCCTTAGAGCCAACATTAGCCCCACAGCTTCAAGGTGTGGAAACTGTGGCACTAAATACAGAACCCCGAGTTGGAAGTACAAGGACTATTCAATGGATACCAATATCTGAGTTTCAAAGTGAGAAAGGTGTAGGGTCAGACTCAAGGTCACAGTCTCAACATGCCAGACCTACAGAACTGAAACCGCCTATACCGTGGAGGGGTGGGAGGTCGTCTGAACTGACTGCCAGGTCAAAAATTCAAGGAGAAAAATCTGTGGCATCTCATCTCGAGCCACAGTTACAGGGAGAAAAAACCTCTCCATTAGCAAAGGGGTTGCAGGAACCAAAAACTTTGAACTTGACTTCAGAGCCACAACCTCAAGGCATCACAACAGAGGAGCTAAGCAAAGATCCACAGGCTGAATATATAAGATCTGTTCAGTGGATACCTCTACAGGAGTTCCACGGTGCCAAGTTTTTAGGATTCAATAGCGGGCCACCATCTCAAGGCGTCAAATGGACAGAACGGAAACCCTTCATAAAATTGGGAGGTGGGAAGCCGTCGGAAATGACTCAAGGGCCAAAACCTCAAGGGAAAACTGTGGATGTTAACCTCGTGCCACAAGATCAGTGTGTGAGGACCCTCCAGTTGTCACCAGGACCAGAGCTACAAAAGGGGGGCGACTCTGCCTCATCTTCAGCAGCACAGCCTCAGTGTGTGGAAGCTGTGCCCTTGCACCATGGACCACAGCTTGAAAACGCAAAATCTGTCCTCCAAGATAAGACACCTATGCAGAATCTTGGGTTACAGCCTCAAAGTGTCGCTTCCGAAGAGTTAAAACCCTTGGCACAAGAAAGGGACGTGAAGACATCTGAGGAGTCGACGACCAGGCCCAAAACGGAACCTTTCCGGTCAGCTCAGGAATGCTTGTCTCCTGGGCTCAAAACAATTGATTTGAAATCTGAGTTACCGTTTAGAAATGTGAAAGCATGTGACCCCATCTTAAGGTCAATGATCAGTAATGTAAAACCAGTGACATTCAAGCCCAGGCTCCATATGGAAGACGGGAGCTCTCCTGAATTGACCCCTGGGATACAGTCACAAGAAGCGAAACCCTTAAAGTCATCCCCGGAAACACAGCCTCAAGACCTGACATCTTCAGTGTTCAAACAAGAGTCGCAGTCTTCAGAAGTGAAATCTGGAGTATCAGGCCAAGGGCCGCAGTCACAAAACAATAAAAACATAGTTTTGAAGAGTGAGAAATCCTCTGGGTTGGCACTCCAGACGAAGCCTCAAGGTTTGAAATCTGAGCCCCAGGGGCAAAGTGCAAAATGTTCCGACTTGACCCCTGAGACAAAGTCCCAAAATACACAATTTAAGTTCAGCGCCGGCTCGCCGTTGAAAAGTAAGCCATTTACTAATTTAATCATGGGGACCAAAATTGGAAGGGTCAAGCTAGACCCTAAGCCTGGGCCACAGTCCCAAGGTATAAAACCGGACTCAGTTCTGAAGACAAAGCCTCAAGAAATGGAGACGGAAGACTACGGATTGGGCCCGCAGTTACAAGATCTGCAGTCTTTGCGGACCATCATGGGTGTAAAAGTCCAAGATGTCAAATCTATGGCCTTCAGTCCTAGACCACGCTTAGAAAGTTTACCACCTGAAGTCATCACAGAGAAGAACGTTCTTGGTATGAAACCAGCAGAAATCAAACCTAGTCCCAAATTACAAAGTGAGAAACCTGAGATTACCCCAAGGAAGTTGTTTTTAGGCACAAAATCTTTAGAGTTGGATTCAGGCCTTAATTTGCAAGATTTGAAATATCCTGAGCTGATCATGGGCATGAAACTTCAAGGGGTAGACTCCATGGAACAACACTTGACACGTATAAAGCCTTCTGAGGTGATCCCGGAAATAAACTCTCAAGGTGTAACAGCAGTGGACTTCGACTCTGGACCACAGACACCAAATAAAAAGCCTTCTGAGTTTGTTCAAGGGGAAAAGCTCCAAGATAAGGAATCTGTAGAGTTTAATCAAGGTCTAAAGTTACAAAGTATGATTGTCGAGTCAGTACCAGAGACAAAGCCGCAAGATGGGGAATCTGTAAAGTTAAACTTAGGCCCTCAGATGCCAGATAAGAAATATTCTAAGTCAGTTCTGGGGACAATGCTTCAAGATGGAAGGTCTACAGAGGCCAATTCTGGCCCACACTTACAGGGTGTAAAGCCTTCTGAAGGGATTTCAGGGGACACAGTTCAGAAAGAGAAACCTGTGGGCCCTGTGTTTAAGCCGCTGGAGCAAAATGAAGACTCTTTTAAATGGATTTTCTCTAAGGCACTTGATGGGAAACCTTTGCAGTTCAAGTTACCCTCTGAGTTACAAGACAGGAAACTATCTAAGTTAAAACCAGATCTTCAAGATATGAAGCCTGAGGCATTCAACCCTGGACTAAAGTTGGAAGATGTGAAAGCTAAGCCCACAAACCCACAAACAACAGAGAATGAGGAGGTCAGTTATGATGCAGACTTGCATGTTGTGGGATTCTCTGAGTTGGTACCAATTTATAATGTGGTACCTTCTGGACTCAAAGCCAGAAATCAGAAGCGAAATGAGAAACCTCACAAATTAAGTCAGAAGCTTCAGCTTCAAAGTGTGAAGCCGTATATGCCACAGGTCAAGTCATCAGACTTATGTACAAAGCTTCAACACCTGAGATCAATGGAATTCAACCCTGGGCCACAGTTGCAAGATGTGAAGTCCTTTGAGTTGGGCCCGGGAACAGGTACACAGCCTTTAGGGTTCAACCCTAGGCCACAGTTGCAAGATGTGAAGTCCTTTGAGTTGGGCCCGGGAACAGGTACACAGCCTTTAGGGTTCAACCCTAGGCCACAGTTGCAAGATGTGAAGTCCTTTGAGTTGGGCCCGGGAACAGGTACACAGCCTTTAGGGTTCAACCCTGGACCACAGTTGCAAGATGTGAAGTCCTTTGAGTTGGGCCCGGGAACAGGTACACAGCCTTTAGGGTTCAACCCTGGACCACAGTTGCAAGATGTGAAGTCCTTTGAGTTGGGCCGGGAACAGTACACAGCCTTTGGGTTCAACCCTAGGCCACAGTTGCAAGATGTGAAGTCCTTTGAGTTGGGCCGGGAACAGGTACACAGCCTTTGGGGTTCAACCCTAGGCCACAGTTGCAAGATGAAGTCCTTTGAGTTGGGCCGGGAACAGGTACACAGCCTTTAGGGTTCAACCCTGGACCACAGTTGCAAGATGTGAAGTCCTTTGAGTTGGGCCCGGGAACAGGTACACAGCCTTTAGGGTTCAACCCTGGACCACAGTTGCAAGATGTGAAGTCCTTTGAGTTGGGCCCGGGAACAGGTACACAGCCTTTAGGGCTCAACCCTGGACCACAGTTGCAAGATGTGAAGTCCTGTGAGTTGGGCCCGGGAACAGGTACACAGCCTTTAGGGCTCAACCCTGGACCACAGTTGCAAGATGTGAAGTCCTTTGAGTTGGGCCCGGGAACAGGTACACAGCCTTTAGGGTTCAACCCTGGGCCACAGTTACAAGAGATAGAACCTCCTGCAGTGGGCACAGAGGTCAAGCTGCTGGAAGAGTCGTCCCTGGAATTCAAGCATGAACCTAGATTGCAGTGTAGCAGATCCTATGACTGGAATCACAGTAAAAACGTTATGGCACCCAACACTGGGATACAAGTTGTAGAATCATCTGAGCTGCACCCTGGTCCAGACCTTCCGGGTATAAAACCTAAGGTGTTCCGCTTTGGGTCACACTCGGAAGATGTGAATTCCACATGTACTCCCAATATAAATTTTCAACATGTAAGTTCCAGTGGGTCTATATCTGGGCCATATTTGCAAGATGTGAATTCCTCTACGTGCATTCCAGAGCCAAACGCTCAGTGTATAAACTCTGAGTGCAATCCTGGAATACATTTGCCTGGAATGAATTCTTCCTCATGCTTTTCAGGATCAAAATTGCAATGTGTAGCTTCTACGGGGAGCAACCCTGAGTCACATTTGCAAGACATAAATTCTACTGAATGTACCCCAGAACCAAGCCCTCAGTGTGCGAATTCTTCAGCGCATACCCCAGGATCAAATCCTCAGTGTGCTGATTCTCCTGCATGCATCTCAGAGCCAAGTCTTCAGTGTGCAAATTCTTCTGCATGTGCCCCAGGGCCAAGTCCTCAGTGTGAAAATTCTTCTGCATGCACCTCAGAGCCAAGTCCTTTGTGCGAGAATTCTTCTGTATGTTCCCAAGAGTCAAGTTCTCCTTGTGTCAATTCCACTGAGTGCACTCCTGAACCACACTTGCAAGGGGTGAATCCTTCTGTATACACCCCAGGGCAAAACCCTCTGTGTGAAAATTCTAATAGGTATAATCTTGGGCCACTTTTTCAAGGTATGAATTTTTGTACATTCCCACCACCACAAATTCTATGTGTAAATCCTGTTTGGTGCAATACTAGAATACATTGGCAAGACATAAATCCTTCTGCATGTAACCTAAGACAAGAATCTCAGTCTGTAAATTCTATTGGCTACAACCCTGGGCCACATTTACAAGCTCTGAAACTTCAAGAAGAGTTGAAAGATTTGAAGTCTGAATTAACCCCAGAGTCAAACGATTTGGGGATAGCCCCCAGGAAATACAACCCTGGTCCACAACATCAAGGGATGAATTCTTCTGGGTTTAATCCCGAGTCAAAACCTCAATGCATAAGTTCTGTAAAGCCCAGTTCAGGGCCACAGTTGCAAAGCATAAAGACCTTTGAGTTGACCCCTGGTTCAGAGTTTCAAAGTACAAAATCTGTTCTGTTAAACTCTGGATCACCTTCTCAAGGTGTGCGGCCATCTAATTTAATGCTAGGGGCAGAGTTTCAAAAGTTCCCATTGATGAAGAACCAGCTTGGGTCATGGCAACAAAGCGTCCAACCGATATCTGCCGTGAGGCCTCAGTCGAATGGTGTGAATTCAGTGGTTTTACCAACACCGCCTCCTGAAGCTAGAACGTCTCCAGAGAAGAGTACATTGTTTTGTGCAAATGCTGTAAAACTGACACCTGGTTATGGTCTGCCTGACTTGAGAAGTAAGATGTTTTCTCCAGAACCTTGTTTTCAAAACGTTCAAGATGTGCACTGGAGGCCAGGGTCACAGTCCCAAAGTGTGGGTTCAGAATTGATCTCAAGCCACGGTTCACAGCATGAAATGCCTTCCCTTGTACCAAAGCCATGTTTCCAAGATACAAACACTAAGCAGCCGAGGATAGGCCCCCAACAGCAAAGTCTGAATGGCCAACTGTTTCCTTCAGAGGAGAAACCAGTGATGGCGGCGTCACCACAGTTCACCAGGAAGCTCTTCGGACCAGCACTGACTAGCGTCAAATTTTCAAATTTGTCACTGAAACCACAGCAGCAAAATAAGAAATCTTTGGCTTTTACTTCAGAGCCAAAGTGTCAAAATGTAAAACATGTAAAATTGTCATCAGTGTCTTTGCCAGACACTGAAAAACCTGTGCAGTTACCACCAAAATCGATCCTTCAGAGTGTGAAACGTGGGAACCTAATGCCCCAGACAACTGACCCAGTCACAAAGTCCTCTGAAGTCAAATATAGACCAAAGCGACAGGTGGTAGACTTTTCAGAGATGAGTATGAAGCCTAGGAGTCAAGTCCCTAAATCGGTGAACTTTATGTCACCACCAATTTGTCAAGATGTGGAGTCTTTAGATATGGCAAAAGGGTTGGGATATGAAAGCCAAGAAATGATGGAGAGATCTATGAGCTTGAGCTCCAAACCAACAGATAAAGATATAGAATCATTAGAGATGCCCCTGGAGATGGATATTCAAGTAACAGAATTGGTTGATCTGACTCCAACACCAAGTGATCAAGATTCAGAATGCTCAGAACCAAACCTCCAGAAAAGCCACCAGAGTCCAAAAACTCCTGAGTTACATTCTTGGTTGTGTTCTCAATTTCAAGGTTTCAAGAAGTTACAGACAAAAGAAATTCCAGAATCTGATAAAATGACCCTCGACTTCAAGAATCATGATGCAGACACGATAGGGTTGACTTGTGAAGCAAGGCAGCAAGGGGAAGAATTTCCTAGAATGTATCCAAAGCCAGTAAACAGAGAGACTGGATTTGTAGAAAAATCTCCAAGGTTATGTCTTCAAGACTTAGGACTTCTGGGGTTGGGCTCTAAGAAAAGATCTCAAGGGGGGCAATCTGTAGTATCAACACCAAGGCCAGTCTGTCACACCCCAGATTTTGCTTCAGGGATAACACCAGGGCCAGAACCTCATATTCTCAAATCTAGAAATTTGGCCTCTATGCCGTGGCTGCAAAAAGAATCCCCTGAGTTGTCATGGAAGCAAACCAGTGAAGTTGTGGGAAATAATGACTCTGTAGAGCTCACCTTTGGTACATGGCAGCCAGGCGGGGTAGCAGCTAAGCTAAGAAAACTTCAGAATCTGAGCTTGGAAAATGCAAGCATCACTTCGCTAGAATCACCGGATCAAATGATAAACTTTGTAGGGATTAGTCCAAAGCCACGAGATCAAGTGACAGAATCTGCGAAGACACAGCTTCCAGTTCCTCAATCAGTTGCCCTCCCAAAAGTTTCTGAATCTGTGGAAGTGATACCTGGACCACCACTTCAAGTTACAAAGTCTGTGATGATTCCAGAGACTACCTCTCAAGAGTCAAAATACAATGATTTGACTCCCAGAACACACGATGTGGTAAGTTCAGCATTTGCTCCAAGCCTTTGGCTACAAAATGTGCAATCCAAGAAATTAATCCGAGAGCCCACACATCAGGTTTCAGAAACGATACGAAGACAAGGCTTTCGAGTTATAAAGACTGTATTAATTCCCAAACCACTGCTTCTGGTTGTAAAATCTGAAGAAGTGGCACCAGGACCATGTCCTCAGGTTGTAGAACCAATAGGACTCACCATGAGATCGAACATTAAAGTAAAGGAGTGTTTAAATTTGCCCCCAAAACCACAAGACCTGGTTAAACCTATGGAGTTAACTTCAAGGGCAGAGAGTAAAGTGACTCCTGCAGAATTAATCTTTCCACAAACATCTCTCCTTAAGGAACCTACAGTGTTAATTCATGAGCAAAGGCTTCAGGCTGAAAAATCTCTAGGCCTCAAAACAGAGTCTCCTAAAGTCATGAAAACTGAGGATCCAAATCAAGGATCGGTGTGTCAGAATAAAGACTCAAAGATGATCACATCAACAACGTTACAGGCAGAGAATTACTTATCTAGGTTCATACACAGCCCTTCAATCCAATTTCTTTCAAGCGGTGACCAAACAACTGAATTAGAGCACTTTCAGGGTTCTGGGGTGCCAGAAGTTCCCAGAGCTTTTAGTATGAAAAATCTTGGTGTTGGTATTTTGCAGTCTTCAAAGTCCTATGCAGACACTATTATGATAAAATCTTCAGTTCTTCCCTTGGTCCTTCAAAATTTACCTTCTGATAAGACAGGGGACACTGAGGGAACCTCATATCCTGAGATCTGGAGCATGAATATCTTATCTAAGGAAGAAGCTGAAAAGGAGAAAATGGAAGAATTCCAGAGGTATTCTTCATATTCATTGAGATTACTATCAGAGGAGTTCCAGGCAGGATTAGGGGCTCGAAGAAGCTCTATCCGTTCTTTTCTGGGCATACAACAGAATGTCTGGGAAAGTCATGTCAGTAGGCAGAGACTACCTAGGAGATATCTTTCCAGTATGCTAATGCTGGGGAATGTCCTGGGAACCACTATGGAAAGGAAGCCGTGTTCTCAATCATTTTTAACAGAAGGATCCACTATGGACATCTGTCAGTCGATTCAGAATTTATTTGGGGTTCCAGCTGAACTGATGGAATTTTCTCAAAGCCTGTTAGAGAGGGGTCCGAGGACCATTTCTCAGGCTTCAGTGGTTAAAAACTATATTCAGAGACATATTTTATGTCACAGTAATGAGAAGAAAATGCCTTTAAAGATGTGGACGCGTGGCTCCACATCTTCCATAATACAGCAGTACTCTGGTACTCGAGTAGGAGTCAAGAAAACAAGCTCAAAGCTCAGTGATATACTCCAGGAAGTCACTGAGCATGTGTCTGTCTCATGCACCAGGGCCCCGTTTCCTGCCTTGATGAAATCAGAGTCTACTCTTGAGATAGTCTACACGAGGGAAGATTCTGTTTCCATGGAGCAGAGTAAAATACCACCATGCGTTTCACCGACTAGGACTTTTGCGTCTCAGCATTCCCTGAAGACAAGTTCTCTCTCTCAGTCCAAAACCGATATCTCAGAACAACTCCAATTGCTAAAAGATCTACAGCTAAAAATCGCAGGAAAACTCCTAAGGAGTCAAATACCCCACAATGTCCCTCCACCTCTAGCGACAGGTCTTGTCCTAAAATATCCCATCTGCTTACAGTGTGGCCGGTGTTCAGGATTTAATTGCTGTCATAAGTTACAGTCTGCCTACGGGCCGTACCTCCTTATCTATCCACAGCTCCACCTTTTAAGCACCCCTGAAGGCCATGGTGAGATTCGGTTGCATCTTGGATTTAGATTACGAACTGGGAAAAGACCTCAAGTCTCAAAGTACCACGGAAAAAACCGAGCGGATGCTCGGAAGAGTGCCGCATCACCATCACGGAGGAAAGCTAGATTCTCTACAACGCCTTCCAAGAGTCCTACTCCTAGGGGAACGTTCCAGTCCGGATCTTCCCCGTCTCCTGCTTCTGTACAATTCCACACTCAACAAAAGCAATGGTATAGCCCTGGTGTGGTAGGAAAGGCAACAGCCAAAGACTATGAATTCTGTCAGGTTCACTCCGTATCAGAGAGTGAGTATGAAAGCAATCAGGATGAAAAATGGATTAAGTCAAGCCTTAGAAAGGCCTCTGTCTTAACATATCCAGTGAAGAAAATCACCAAGGGACCTAAAATGCAAAACACAAGGCTCTACAAAATCAGTACAAAAGAGGCCCATTCTAGAACCCTGAAGGGTGTGACAAGAAACAGAATTGGAACCACTCAAACAAACTCTGTTTCTACCAAGAGACAACCTAAGAAATCCTCCCAGCCCAAATTCATCCAACTGCTCTTTCACGGCCTGAGGCAGGCATTCCAAGCGGCACACAGAATTGTGACTTTTACTGGACAGAAACTTGAGTATAAGATGAGGCCAGACAATTTGTGGTCAGTCAAAAACTTGCACCCCAAACAAAGAGCCAAGGATTATAACTTAATGGGAGATAGCAAAGGAACCAGGACACCAGTTGTCAGGCACAGGTCAACAAGCGCAACCCCTAAGCAAAAGGACAAGTTGCAGGGAGCAAGTGAGCGCTATAGACAAGCTCAACAGCCCAAACAAGTGAGCCCTCTCATACCCAAACCCTCGCAATTGCCGCAGACCATGGTTTGTGAAAAAGATGTCTTTAACCAAGCTACTTCAGTCCCAGAACCTGTGAAGAGAATTCAAAATGTCTATATTATAGCAAAGAAAACCTGTAGTGATGAAATATCCACTCCAGTTTCTAAAGTAGGAGCCAAATTTCAGGTCCAAGAGAGGATTGTATCTAACCACCTCTTGAAGGGAACCCTGCAGAGTCACTTTGAAAAGAAACCCATAAACAAGGAAGAACAACAAGGCTTGTTCGGGGAGAAAACCCTATGTAATAAGCCATCTGAAAGGACCCATAGCAGGCTTCCTCAGAGAACTCATCGACGAAGTCTCTCTGAGAGGAGACATCATAGTCGTCCTCAGAGAAGGCATAGCAGTCCCTCTGACAGAACCCTTAGAAGTCTTTCTGAGAGGAGTCATCGCAGCCCCTCCCAGAGAAATAGTCTTAGTTCCTCTGTAAGAACCTATCACAGTCTTTCTGACAGGAGCCATCACAGTCTCTTTAAGGGGAGAGGTCACAGTCCCTCAAGGAGGAACCGTCGCAGTCCCTCAAGGAGAAGCCCTCGAAATTCCTTAAGAAGGAGCCCTCACAGTCCCTCAAGAAGACGTCCTCACAGTCCCTCAAGGAGGCAATCTCGAAATCTTTCCGGGAGTAGCCATCACAGTCCCTCATGGAGTAGCCTTCGAAGTCCTTCAGGGAGACCTCGCAGTCCCTCAAGAAGTCCTCGCAGTCCCTCAAGGAGAAGTCCTCGCAGTCCCTCAAGAAGTCCTCGAAGTCCCTCAAGAAGTCCTAGCAGTCCCTTAAGGAGGAGCCCTTACAGGCGCTCAGGGAGGAGCCCTCACAGGCGCTTAGGGAGGAGCCCTCACAGGCGCTCAGGGAGGAGTCCTCACAGTCTGTCAGGGAGGAGCCCTCACAGGCGCTCAGGGAGGAGTCCTCACAGTCTCTCAGGGAGGAGCCCTCGCAGGCGCTCAGGGAGGAGTCCTCGTAGACCTCTAGAGAGAAGAAGACACAGTCCCTCTGTGAAGAAGAGTCTACACAGTCTGTCTGAGGGGAGCCAACAGAGTCCCTCTTCTCTGAGATGCCCCAGTCCTTTGCAGAGGTCACTGGGCAGTCATTCAGAAAAGAGCCCTGGTAGTTTCTCTGAGAGATCCATTTCCATTCCCTCTGGCTGGAAAAGACACAGTTCTGGAGTAACCCTGTATACTTCCTCTAAGCCCAGGCTACACAGGCATTCTTCCAGACTCACCCGCAGTCATTCTGAGAGAACTCATTCTGAGAGAAGTCACTACAGTCCCTCTGAAAGCAGACACAGTTATTCTGACGGGATGCACCGCACTCACTCTGTGAGGACCCATCACTATCACCATGAGAGACCTTATCACAGTCTCAAGGAGAGGCTCAAGCATAGTTCCCTTAAGGAGAGAGTCAAACGTAGCTTGGCTAAAGAGATCATGTCTTCCAGGGACCACACCAAAAAATGCAAAAGCTGGACAAGTTTGGAGGCATGAAGTTAGTGGATAAGATCTGCCCCTATTAAGTGTATTCCTGCTCAGCCACAGCCTGCACCCTCAGCAATGAAAGAGCTATCTGGGTGGGTAGGGGAAAAGAATGGATCTATAATTTAAGATCAATAAAGGGGCGATTTGAACTCCATTTGCATCTGTAAGACCACTTGTGGGATGGGTGGGACTAGGTGTGCAAATTTAGGTTCACGAGGACCCCTTAAATCTTCAGACTCCTCCCATTCGCTAAAACCCTCTCTCCCCGACGGCGTCCCCATTGCCTTGTCTGGAAAGGGGCGGGGTCTCAATGGAAGCCGAAGACGAGTCGTCACGTGACTCCTTTCCCGCTGCAGCCCCCTCGGAAGCAGCTAGGCGGAAGTAGATGTTCAGAACAGGGCTAGTCGCCGCCGAGACCACATCCGGGAGAGGCGAGCAGAGCGGAAGTGGCGTTGGTCTGGCCGGAGCCCTTGGGTGAAATTGTTAGGCGTGGAGGGGGAGTGATGTCTTCCAGACTCGGTGCAGTCACCGCCGTGAGTTTCTTGGTGTGACCATATACTTTAGAGATAGAGCTGTCGAGCCGAGAACACGCGGTTCTTTGCTTTTGTCCTGTACTGAGTTGTTTTTTTTTTTCAGAGCCCATCGTAGGCCCCACCCTTTTATATCAGATCTACTTACCCTCTTTCCCCCCATTTTTATTTTTATTGCCTATTCCTCGTATCCTCGGACTCAGTTCCTCGACAGATTGTAAATATTTAATTCCTTCAGCATCCCCAGTGTCTCCCGTTTCTGTATAATATATAATATGTATATTTTTTTCCGTCTTGTCGAGCCTCCATCTAGGATAGCGTTTTGAGAATGGGCAAAGATGTAAGCTCTGGTATTGTCAGCCCGTCTTTACATTGTAGAAAAATAGGATGGCACACGTTTCCTAAAAAGTGTAGCCTTCGGTCCATTTGAAGTAGTTGCCTGGGACAGCCTCACCTCTAGGCACAAGGGGGATTCATCTCTTTGTGGATGAGGTTCAAAGGACCCTAGCACTCACTCGTGTGCTTGTGATTTGCTAGACCCCGGGACCCACATCCTTTAAGCAGCAGAGGAGCACCAGGATCGTGGGAGCTAAGAAGTAAGTGCAGGTTTTCTGAGGACATTTTTGTAATTGTGTAGACAGTGCTGCTAAAGATGTTCTGTGTCTGCACTGTGGCGCATCATAGCCTCCAGACAGGTATGGCTTTTGGGCACTTGAGATGTGGCGAGTGCAACTGAAGAACTGAATTGCAAATTTTATCTGATTCTAATTGACTAAAACTTCAGTAGCCATCTGTAGGTAGTGGCTACTGGATTGGACAGCGCAGATATAAGTCTAGTGTGGGGGACAGAAAACTTAGCTTGCGATAAAAATGCAGGGTAGTAGAAGTGGAATGTATGTTTCAGTTAGTGGTACTCCTGCATGTCCTCTGCCCCAACATCGAATATGTGCTCATAATTAATTTGATGGACTTGGGGTGGAAAATAAAAATAGCTATAAGCAATCTTCATATTTCCAAGCTGCTTGGTCGCAGCACTAATTATTATCTTGTGCAATGAATGTGCTCAAGTTTTCCATGGCTAATGCAAAAGAAAAGATTTTATTAACTTGGACCTCCCCGGAGAGTTCATTCACTTAGATAAAACGTATGCAATGTCTGCTCTGTACCAGCTGTGTGGTAGGTTGGGCACCCAGGCACGAAAACAGAGCTCTGGGGTCAACAGATGAGGTGGGTAAGTAACACAAGCCAGTGTGATAGGAAGAAACTCTTTTGAGGTAGGGGCTCACTACTTGGGGATCCCCTGTGACACTTAGGCTGACTTATAACTTGTAGTCCTCAACGCATCTGTCTGCTGAGGGCTGGGATCACAGGCCTGTGTTTTTGTTTGAGACAGGGTTTCACTATGTAGCCCAGGCTGACCAGGAGCTTACTGTGTAGCCCAGGCTGGACTTTAACTTCTGCAGTTTCTGCCCTCAGCCTTCCCAGTGCCTGGATAACGGGCATGTGGTATGCTTGTAATCTATACACTGCTAGTAAATATTTTTATAATGGAATTTAATACCGCTTTTGGGAAGCGGAGTGATGATTTCAGTGTTACCTGAATAGCCCACTCACAGACAGGGGCTTGAAGTTCAAAGGATAACGCAGTTAGCTAGCGAGGAGTCCCAACCTCATATCCCAAGAGACCAGCATAAAAGAAGTTTATAATAACTAGTTCTGTATCACAGATGCGCGTGATGAGAGGAGGTGAGAGTTAAGGGCAGGGCTTCTAAAGTTTTCTGTCCTTGGCAACAGTTGCAATTTTGGATTCATAAACCAAACTGGGAATTTTTGAAACGAGACGTAACATTACCAACAAAATGAATGAATGGGTTTGCACTTCAATGAAGAGCTAATCTCAAGGACAGACTTAAGAATTACCTTCTGTGGAAAATAATTGGGAGCATATTATTTTTTTCCCCACAAGATTAATGCATTCATAAGCTCGTTTAGGAATTACGGTAAAAGCGGTATGTGTGAGTCGTGTGAGTGTGCACCTCAAGAAGATTGTTGAGAGGCCAATGGGTCCGTCTCTTAACTCTCCGTGAGTCCTTGGGACTACTCATTTAAAACTCTCTAGATTTATTTGCGTGTTTGTTGTTCTCACATGAATATATGTGCACTACAGACCCATGGAAGTCAGAAGAGGCCATCGGAGTCCTGGAACTGGAGTTATGGATGATTTGGGTAGCTTCATGCGGGTGCTAGGAATCAAATCTAGGTCCTCTGCAGGAACAAGTGCTCTTAAGCATTGAGCCTTGTGTCCAGCGCCAGGAATTCTCATTCCTTATTATCTCGTTAGAAGATTGCGAAGTTTGAAAGCTGATGCTTTGATGTGAGGCCCGGAAAGAGAAGGAAAGCATGGAATATATTTTTCTTTAAAGATAGTTAAAGACTACAAAGGATGCTGAGACAAACCAAAAGGATTTAAAAAAAAAATGAAATCTAAATATTTGTACTTAGAAGAATGGGCTACAGAGCAGTGGTTCTCAACCTTCCCAATGCTGTGACCCTATAACAGAGATCATGTTGTGATGACCCCCAGCCATACAATTATTTGCTTTGCTTCCGCATAACTAATTTTGTTACTGTTTGAGTCATAATGTAAGTAATGGTGTTTTTTCAGTGGTCTTAAGACACACAAGTTTAGAACCACCGGGCTAGGCACTCTTAAAAATTCTTAATCCGGGCTGGAGAGATGGCTCAGCGGTTAAGAGCACTGACTGCTCTTCCAGAGGTCCTGAGTTCAATTCCCAGCAACCACATGATGGTTATAATGCGATTCAATGCCCTCTTCTGGTGTATCTGAAGACAGCAGTAGTGTACTCGCATATATAAGATAAATAGATCCTATAAATAAATCCTTTTAAAAAAATTCTTAATCCAAAAAGAGTTGAAAATAGGCTAACCTCATCTTTGATTAGCTGAGATTTGCTCTACCAGTGATTATAAAGTCACTAATCATGATAAGCATTGCATCATACTGGAGGGTTTATTGTTATATCATTTAGTATCATTTTTAATACATAAAACTGTCTTGGGTTGATAGATTGTACAACATACTTAAGAAGTGCTTTTTGTTGAGTCTTTTAAGAATTAAAGGTAGTAGCCTTGGCGAGACTCTTCGCCATCTTGACTTAATCTACCCAGTTAATCATGCTGGTCCTGTGAGCTGTGGATTTCCCCCCATGTTCACGCTTACTCACGAGACAGAAGATGGAGATTTCTAAGTTGGCAATAGAGAATTCTCCACTTTTCTAACAGGGGTCCCACGGGGATTTATCTCAATGACCTCCTGGTGATGCAAAGTCTCTATTAAACAGAGATGGCTTTTACTGTTGGGAATGCCGAGTCTTGCCTCCAGCGGTCTGTCCATTCCTACAAAGGTATAATTGACATATAGTAGATGCATTTGCTTCATGTGCACACTGTGTTCAATATTGACATAAGAACAAAGCGGTAAAACTGCAACCACAACGACAGACACTTCTATCTCCTCAATTTTTTGTTGTTGTTGTTTGTTTTTCCAGACAAGGTTTCTCTGTGTATCTCTGACCATCCTGGAACTCACTCTGTAGACCAGGCTGGCCTCGAACTCCGAAAACTCAGAGATCCACCTTTCTCTACCTTGAGAGTGGTAGGGTTAGAAGTATGCACTACCACCACCACCTGGCTCCTTCCAATTTTTTTTAAGTATTAAGTTTAACAGAATTTAATGTATATGGGTGTTTTTCTTGCTCGTACATCTATAGCATTTGTGTGCCTGGTGCCCACTAAGGCCAAAAGAGGCCAGGAGACCCCTGGAACTGGAGTTATAGACAGTTGTGAGACGCTGGGAGTTGTACCTGGGTAAGCTGCAAGAACAGTACCTGCTCTAAACTGCTGAGCCATCCCTCCAGCCCCTCCAGAGTTGTTTTTTGTTTGTTTGTTTTTAAGATTTATTTTTACTGGGCTGGAGCAATGGGTCAGCTGTTAAGAGCATTGACTATTCATCCAGAGGTCCTGAGTTCAGTTCCCAGCAACCACATGGTGGCTCACAACCATCTGTAATGGAATCTGATGCCCTCTTCTGTTGTGCTTGAAGACAGCGACAAAAATTTATCTTTATTCTAAATTATGTGTATGCATTTGTATCTGTAAGTGTTATGTGTATGAGTGCTGCATGCACAGGGGGATTAGGGGTTGCATCTCCTGGAGCTGGATTTACAGGCATCTGTAAGCTTCCCAATTTGTGTGCCGGAAGTTGAACTTGGGTCCTCTGGAAGAACAACAAACACTTTTAACAGCTGAGCCATCTCTTCAGCTCCCCCAAAAGTTTCTTGTGTGCTTCTTCCTTTACCCTGTCCCTAAGCACTGATGACCTGGAACTGTACAGTGGTTTACATGTTTTACAATTTTATATAAATCAAGTCACATCTCACTCTCCTTGTCTTTAAAAAAATTCCTTGCCAGAACAATAATTTTGAGTTGAAAATAGTTATTCATTACCAAGTAGAATTCCATGTAGTTATATCACAATTTGTGTAGCCTATACGAAAATTTGGGTTGCTGGGCTATTTTTCATTTGGGGGAATTATAGTAAAAATGCGAGATTCATGTGTCAATCTTGTGTAGACTAATGTTTTCATTTCACTTGGCAGACAGCTAAAATAGCATTTAAGTCCTGTGCTGATTGGGTCACAACACAGCATTATGTTGAATTTTTTTATTTAAAAATGTTTATACTATGTATTTGGATCCTATTATTTCCCCTCCTCAACTCCTCCCAGATCCTCCCAACCTCTCTACCCACCCAACTCCATGTTCTTCATGTAAAGTCCCTTTGACCTTTGTAGATGGTAAGGCTAATAGGTCCTTTGTGAGTTAATTTTATATCTAGCTACTGTGCTGAGAGTGTTTATCATCTGTAGGAGCTTCCTGGTGTAATTTTTAGAGTCACTGATACATACCATCATATCATCTGCAAATAAAGATACCTTTACTCCTTCCCTTTCAGTTTGTATCCCTTTGACCTCCTTTAGTTGTCTTACTGCTGTAGTAAGACTTCAAGCACGTATTGAATAGGTGTGGAGAGAATGGGCAGCCTTTTCTTTTTCCTGATTTTAGTGGAACTGCTTTGAGTTTTTCTCCACTTAAGTTGATATTGGCTATGGGCTATGGACTTACTGCCTTTATTATGCTGAAGTATGTCCCTTGTATTCCTAATCTCCCAGATACTTTTATAGTGAAAGGTGTTGGATTTTTATCAAAGGCTTTTTCTGCATCTGATGAGATGATCACGTGGGTTTTTTCTTTCAGTTTTTTATATGGTGGATTACATTGGCAGAGTTTTGTATGTTGAACCATCCCTGCATCTCTAGGATGAAGCCTGCTTGATTATGGTAGATGATCTTTTTTTTTTTTTTAAACATTTTTTTTCTTTTCTTTTTTTTTTGGAGCTGGGGACCGAACCCAGGGCCTTGCGCTTGCTAGGCAAGCACTCTACCACTGAGCTAAATCCCCAACCCCTAGATGATCTTTTTGATGTGATGTTGAATTTGGTTTGCAAGTATTGAGTTTTTGCGTGTATGTATGTATAGAAGGGAAATTGGTCTGTAATATTCTTTCTTTGTTGGTATTTATGTGACTTGGATATCAGGATAACTGTGGCCTTATAAAATGAATTGGGCACTGTTCCTTCTGTTTTGTGGAATAATTTGAGGAGTATTGGCATTAACCCTTTTTTGAAGCTCTCTTAGAGTTCTGCACTAAACCATCAGGTCCTGGGATTCTTTTCGTTCTTTTAATTACTGTTTCTATTTCAATAGGGGTCTGTTTAAATTACTTATCTGATCTTGACTTAACTTTGGTAAGTTGTATGTATTGAGAAAATTATCCATTTCTTTTGGTTGATTTTTTTGTTTGGTTGGTTTTGTTTTTTGGGTTTTTTTTTTTTTCGTTAGTTTGTTTTGTTTTGTTTTTGTGGTTTTTCTTTGTGTAGCCCTGGCTGTCCTGGAACTCACACTGTAGATCAGGCTGGCCTCCAACTCAGATCTGACTGCCTCTGTCTCCTAAGGGCTGGAATTAAAGGTGTGAGCCACCACTGCCTACCTGGAATATGGGTTTTTAAAGTATGGAGATGAAACCGGGAGTCTTGGACTTGGAGATAGGGAGGCAGAGGGGAGGATTTGCAGTTAGGAGATTCCAGGGAATGCCTGTTGGGAGTTGGAGGCTGGGATAAAGCAATGAACTGGGGGAGAAGGAACTTAGGAGGGGGAGATCTGTGTGATCAGCTAGAGATGGAGACAGTGGGTGGGGGGTAGAGGGAGGCTACAGCAGATGATTGCTACATAACTGGGCATAAGACTGGGGGATTGGCTTTGCAAGAGCCAAGGGAAAGGTGAAGATCTGCAGTTAACCTACCGGCTCCCCTGGTTGGAGCGCCAGCGGCCTTTGTGAAATATTCACTTGTGTTTCTTCTATGTGTGTGCTGAATAAGTGCAAGTGCATGTACCTGTGTGTGCCTGTGGAAGCTAAAGGTCCAAGGTAGGTGCTCTCCTCCTCTTTTTGAGACAGGGTCTCTCACAGAGCCTGGAGCTCAGTAATGCTTAGACTGGCCAGTGAGCTTCTGGGATCCAGTTGACTCCTCCCCTTCCCCCAGAGTAATAGACATGTTCATCCAAAACTGGCATTTAGTATGTGTTGGGGATTTGAACTTAGGTCTTTATGCTTGCACAGCAAACACTTCATTCACTAAGCCAGCTTCCAAGACTGCATCTGGGTTTCTTGATTGTAAGGATCCCACTTAAGAAGCCTTTGCCTCCCGTGATTGCAGATTTCTCTTTCATCTAGTTTTGTTTGTTTGTTTGTTCGTTCGTTTGTTTTTAGATGGGCCAGGAGCTTGCTTGATCAGGCTACCCTCAAACTCATAGAGGTCAAACTCAGGGTCTTGTGCATGTTAATCAAGCCCTGGGCTAAATTCTTAGCCAAGGCTCCTCATTTAATGCTTATTTCAAAGAATCAGGAGTTTCTCTCCCAGTACTGGAGAGATTGCTCAGAGGTTAAGAGCACTGGCTGCTCTTCCAGAAGTCCTGAGTTCAATTCCCAGCAACCACATGGTGGCTCACGACCATCTGTAATGAAGTCTGGTGCCTTCTCTGACCTGCATGCAGGCAGAATACTGTATACATAATTTAATTTTTTCTCCTGGTTTGTGCATTAAATTGTTGTTCCTTTTTTGGTTAAATTTGCTTTTCTTTTTAAGATGTCTCTAACTAAGTCCATATGTCCTTGACTTTCAGTCCTCCTGAAATGAGCAGTTAGAGCTTTTGTTCCCTCCCACGTGCTGTCTTACTTGCCTCACCCTAGGATAAGTCATCTCACTATACAATATCTCCATGTCCTTTATGATTTCATTTTGTCCTGTGAATTCTTTAGAAGCAGGTTATTAAATTCCTAAATATTTAAGTATCTTTGTGTTTTGTTTTAGAATATTTTGTTTTGTTTTGTTTTGTCTTGTTTCGTTGGGACAGTTTCTTTGTGTAACAGCCCTGGCTGTCCTGGATTCACTTTGTAGGCTGGCCTCAAACTCAGAGATCTGCCTGCCTCTGCCTCTGGAGTGCCTGGATTAACAGGCACAGCTTGTTTTGGGATATTTTACTACTTTTAGTTTCCAACTTGATTCTGATATGGTCAAAAAATACATAGTGATTTTCCTCCATTCAATAAAAATTTAACATTTGAGACCCAGAATAGCCTCCATTTTGGTGAACACACAACGTGAACTTGAGAAGAATGTATCCTTAACACAGTATTTTGCAAAAGCTACTCACCATGAGCTGTTCTGTAAATGCTAAAGGCTAATGATGTGTGATTCAGATCATTTCTTCACTGAAGTTTTCTCTTATTGTCCCCTCAGTTGCTGAGAGAGACGACCATAGTCTTTAAACTTATGGGGCTGTCTGCTTTGTCTGCTGCCATCAGTTTTCAGTGTGTTTGAAGCTCTATTATTAGATGTTGCAACAGATCATTATGTCTTCTGAATAATTTGACATTTTGTCATTAGGAAGCAGTACTCTCTGCCCTGAAGTCTGTTTCATTGAAATTAAAATAGCCATCACGATCGTCTTCTGTTTGGTGATTACATACTATAGTTTCATTGATGTGTTATTTTAAAATCAATTGAATTTAAAAATGTGTATGTGTACTGTGTGAGTGTGTGCACGTGAGTATAGGTGCCTGCCAAGAGCAGAGTCATCAGATCCCTCTGGAGCTGGACTTACAGGTAGTTGCAAGTCACCTGCTGTGGGTGCTAAGAACCAACTCAGGTATTATAGAGCTTAGTACACATTTTTAAATCACAAGCCATCACTCCAGCCCCCATGCAGTTTTTATTTATGTATGTATAGTACAGGTCACCAATAATAGGTAGCATATACAAGTAGGATATCTTTGTAGTGACTCTGTCAATCTTAACTGGTACCTTAGGGTTTCACTGCTGTGAACAGACACCATGACCAAGGCAACTCCTATAACATTATTTAATTGGGGCTGGCTTATAGGTTCAGAGGTTCCGTCCCGTATCATCAAGGTGGGAATGTGGCAGCATCCAGGCAGCCATGGTCCAGGAGGAGCTGAGAGTTCTACATCTTCATCTGAAGGCTGCTAGCAGAATACTGGCTTCCAGGCAGCCAGGTCAAGGGTCTGAAAGCCCACACCCGCAGTGACACACCTACTCCAGTGGGGCCATACTTCCTAATAGTGCAACTCTCTGTGCTGAGCATAGACAAACCATCACAACTCGGGTGTTTAGCCTGAAAGCATTTGAATTCATATTAATAGGGTTGGATTTGGATCTACCTTATTATTATTGACTCTCTATCTGTCTGTCCTATGGTCTCTCTGTCCCTGTACTTCTTTTGAGTCAGTTGAATACTTAGGGTCCCATTTAAACTTTACTGTTAATGGCTAGATAGATGACTCTGGTTCAGAGTGCATACTGCTCTTGTAGAGGACCTGAGTTCAATTCCCAGCACCCATATTGGGGAATCCAGTACTTCTGGCTTTCACAAGAATATTGCATTCTCACATACATCCCACACAGAGGCACACAACCATATATTCAAAATTTAAAAGAAATAAGAATTTTTATATTTACTTCCATATTAGGAGTTTGGCGAAGACCCTACATTAAAAGTTAAATTCAATATTTCCTCTAGGATATGTATTTTCTTTCATAGTCTATTTAGAGTTAATGTCTGCTTCTGCTTAAATTAGAAACCTCATAAACTCATAGATTCCTTCCATCTCCTACCACTTACCATTATAGTAGTTTTGGATGTGTTGTCTACATATAATCTACTGAAAACATAATCAAACAATGTTAACGTTTTGCTTTAAATTATTTGTAAAGATTGTAAAAGTGTTTCCAAAATTATTTGTGCAAGCATACATTCTCATACTGAAAATGCAAGATATGTACCATTGTTCCTGTTTGTCGCTTTCCTTTTTCTCTCTTCCTCCTCCTCTTCTCTTCCTTTTCCTCCTCTTCCTTCTTCCTCCTCTTCTTCCTCTTCCTCCCCCCTCCCCCTAGGCAGGGTTTTACTCTATAGGTCAGGATGGACTTGAACTTCCTCCCCCTCTCCCCAGTCCGCATTCTACTCTATAGGTCAGGATGGACTTGAACTTCCTCCCCCTCTCCCCAGTCAGCATTCTACTCTATAGGTCAGGATGGACTTGGACTTGAGGCAGTTCTCCTTCTCATCCTTGTAAGTACAGGGATACTAATTATGAGCTAATACATCTGACTGTCTGCTGCCCCTTCCTTCTCCCTTACCCCCTCTATTTAATTCATCTATTCTTGATGAATATTCAAGATGGCCCAGTGGGTAAAGACCAAGCCTAAAGGCATGAGTTCAGTTCCTGGGATCCATATTGTGGAAGGAAAGAACAAACTTTATCTATACACAATTACCTTTCTCCTTTTTATCTAATCCAGGACCCAGGAAATAATGTCCACGTCTAGGGTGGATCTTCCTACTTCAATTAACGAAGTCTAGATAGCCACTCACAGGCATGCCCAGAAGCTAACCTAATCTGGATAATCCATCACACATAGTCCCTTTGGTGATTCTAGATCCTGTCATTTGACAGTATTAATGATCAAAACTCTACCCCTTGTCAACTTGACCCAAACACATCAAGCATGTGTGTGTGTGTGTGTGTGTGTGTGTGTGTATGTGTGTGTGTGTATATATATGTGTGTGTATATATGTGTGTGTGTGTGTATATATGCGCACGCATGTGTGAGTACCAAGGTGCAGGAGTCAGTTGTCACCACTATGTGGATCTTGAAAATCAAATACAGGTAATACAGGTAGTTATTTTTGACAGTAGGCAGCTTTACCTGCAGAGCCATCTTGCTGCCCCAACACATCAGTCTTAATCCACACTCTTTATTTGTCTTCATAGATTCATTCTGCCTCCTAACACAAAAACATACTCAGTCCTGCTTCAAAAGTGTCCATAGTCTTAACAGTTCAGAAATGTCTAAATCTCTGTGACATTTCAGGGAAGGTCTTAACTCTGAGCTTCAGCATGATTAAAACAAGTTACATACTTAGAACATGAAGGTATACAGAATAAACATCCCCAGTCCAAAGAGAAGAGTGGGAACGTAGCAAAGACAAGACTGAAATGCAGCAGGGCAAACACCGAATCCTGCATTTCTGTGTTCAGCATCTTGGGCTCATGATGGAATCATCTGGGTTCCAGGGGCTGGAGCGGCTCCTTGCAGTTTTGCCATCTGTATACACATCCTCTAACTCGAGCAGGCTCACTCTACACCTCTGCTCGCTTTCCTCTCTGGAAATCCTGTGGTCTCCATGTCTTCATTTTCACAGCTTCGCACAGTGGCATTGTGGGGCCTCCTCTCAGGGAGCCTGAGCTTCCACACATGGCCAATTTCAGGGTGGGTTTTCCCACTTTTATTTACCTAATCAATGTAATCCTTCATAGGCACGTCTAGACTAACCTAATCTAGAAGCGTCCTCACAGGTGTGTCTCAGTTGATTCTCTAGCCTCTTGAGTGTAAATTCACACAGTTAGCTTCCAGAAGACCAGGAGTGGTTACGAAAGGTGGCCCTGTGGTTAAACTGCTTTCTGTGCAAATGTGAGAACTAGAATTTGGACCCCCAGAAACCCATGGAAAGGGTGAATGAGTTTGGTGACCCCTGAATTTCCAACCACAGAAGGTGGAGGAGATAGATTTTCCAGAGCAAGCAGGCTAGCAAGAGTAGCCATATCAGCTAGCTCTGGGTTCGATTGAGAGACCTCGTCTCCAATGAATGAGGTGGAAAAGCAATTGAGGACTATTTCTGACATCAAGCTTGGACCTCCATATGCATGTACACACATGTGCACCCACATATAAGTAAGAAATAAAAAACTCAAAACATGTATACAGCATATACACTCACACATGAAAAATGGAGAAAGGAATAAAACTGAGTTTACAAAATATTAGACTTCCACGTGGCATTTTCATACACCGTTAGGCTCAGTGAATCCGGTTCCTCCCCCTGTACCCGCACCTGGAACCAACTTAAACCTTTCCACCTCAGTAGCAGCCTCTGCGTATTCATTCTTTAAAGCCAAGCCTCCCTCCCGTAGCAGTGTCCTCTGCTGGAGTGACTTGCTCACACAGTCTTCAGATCTACTTGATATGTTATTTGTCCGATGGTGAAATGAGCCAGTTCAAGCCAGATTTGATTATATTAAATGTAGGTTTATTGACCCCAAGAACAGAGGCCGGGAAAGTCACCAAGGGAAGTGGGTGGTTAGAGAGAAAGAAAGATTGCACAAGAGAGTGGGGAGACCAAAAATGTCTGGATTATATAGGGAAGGACATCTGTGAAAAGGGCTGCCCAGCCCCTGGGCTAGAAAGTCCTGGGTTGGGAGCAGGGTATGCCAGGTAGGGACTGAGGGATGCTGGGAGAACCTGGAGGCCAGGTCTGCTTTGGTATGTAAAATACACACTTAGTCCCTGTTTCATGGCCATAACCAAACACATCTGAAACCAAAATTTTAATTTTCTTCCCTCTGAAGAAATATTATTGTAGGAACTTTTCACTAAAGCTAGAATTCTGAATTGACAAATCTTTTCCTTTAAGACTTTTAAAAAGGACTGGAGAGATGGCTCTGTTCATCCAGAGGCCCTGAGTTCAATTCCCAGCAGCCTCATGGTGGCTCACAACCATCTGTAATAGAATCCAATGCCCTCTTCTGGTGTGTCTGAAGACAGCGACAGTGTATTCATATACATAAATAAATTTTTTAAAAAAATTTAAAGCAATGTTATGTGGCCATCTGACTTCTTAGTTACTCTTGGGCATCTGTATGGGTCACTGTTCCCCGTTTTATAAAAATGCTACTTTTCTGAAGCTAGGCTCTAGTTTTGTTTTTGTTTTAAGACTTTTGACTTTAATCATTTCATTAAGGTGCATATAACTATGCATACAGTTAAGCTTCTTGACTCTTTTCAGTTATGTCTGTCACCAAATTTTGGGTTTTTTTATTTTAAACCAATTTTAATTTTTCCAAATGTGTTTTTGTGTGGCTGTGTGGCGTCTATGTGTATACATGTGTGTATATGTGTGTGTGGGCCAGAGTCTGGTGTGGTGTCTTCCTGGACTGCCATCTTACTTGTTGTTGTAACTGTGCAGGAGGGCTGCCGGAGAGGTGACTTAGCACTTTAGGGTACTTGTTGCTTTTGGCAGAGGACCTGGCTTCTAGTCCTAGCACCACATGGCGGCGACAGCTGTGTGTAACTCAAGTTGTAGCTCTGAAGCCCTCCTCTGACTATGCAGGTACTGTGCATACATTGCTGCATGTCTGTGATCGCAGGCAAAGCATGCAGACGCAAACTAAAGTCTAGAAAGTTTGCTGGCATTTTCATTTATTTTAGTGGGGTGGTCCCAGTTACTACCTTGTGAGGATGTCAGAGCACAACCTTCAGGAGTCGGCCTTTCCTTTTTCTATGTGGATACTGGGGATCAGACTCAGGTAATTGGGCCATACTATGAGAACTGCTGGGTGCTGAGTGACTTACAAGAATGTGCGATACTTTGTTATTTTCTTAGTAATTTTTCTTTCTTTTTTGTTTTTTTGTTTTTGTTTACTTGCTTGCTTTGTTTTCCAGAGAGGGTTCCTCTGTGTAGCCCTGGCTGGCCTGGAACTGACTCTGTAGACCAGGCTGGCCTCAAACTCAGAGATCCACCTGGCTCTGCTCTCCAAGTGCTGGGATTAAAGATGTGCACCACCACTTCCTGGCTCAGTAATTTTTCTCACCAAATGGTGTGATTTAGAAATCTGAGGGGGGATAGGGGAAGGATTGTAGGAGAGGGTTACCAGGAAGAGGGCGGCGAGCAGAACATAAAGTGAATAAATAAAAAAGGAAAATAAATAAACAAACAAACATCTGAATCTAGCTGCTAGGGGGATGGTTTTGCACACTGTGTATTCAGATGCTGATTTCTGTGCCCAGAGATATGATTGCATCTCCAGTCTCAATGTTGTATAAAAATTGTTTTCTACCACCTCTGATTGCTGAGTAAAGTGCTGATCAGCCAATAGCTGGGCAGGACTTCCAGTCCCAGTTCGGGAGGTCCCTGGGAGATGAAAGAGAGAAAGAGAAGACACACACACATACACACACACACACACACACACACACACACACACACACGCGCGCGCGCGCGCGCGCGCGCACAGAGAGGAGATGTGTGGAGGGACCAGGAGGCATTGCCATGAGGACACATAAGCGAGTCTGAGCAAGATTCAGACTCAGATTCAGATTGCAGTAAAGGATCATATGGCTGGGAAGTAGCCAAGCTAGCATAGTAGGATTAGAATAGACGAGTATCTGCCCAGTTATAGGGCTCACAGCTTGTTAATTTATTAGGTCTCCGTGTCGTTTATTCAGGAGCTAAAATGGGCTAGAGCAGGTACAGAAACACCCTGTCGTTATTTGAGAGCAAAGGGGGTGAAGAAACCCCCCAGACTTACTTTTAGATTTAATTATTTCCCAGGATTCTCTGGCCACTTCACTAAGACAAGATTGTATTGTTCCTAACTATGAAAGTTAGGGGTTGTGTTGCCTAAGTAGGGCAGGGCTCCTTATCAGTGTTGAGAAGGGAAACTGGAGGAGGGGGAGAGGGAGGAGGAGGGGGAAGAAGAAGAGGAGGAGGGGGAAGAAGAAGAAGAGGAGGAGGAGGAAGAGGAAGAGGAAGAAGAGTAGTAGTAGGAGGAGGAGGGTCAGACCAGAATCCACAGACTGTGCTTTTCCTTTGTGCTGGAAACCTCTTGACTGGTCCTTCTATCAGAGACAGGGCAGATGGGACACGTGGTTACCCTTCCAAGGAGCCTGTCTATCACACTGCTTACTCTTTCTGAGTGGTCTGGGAAGGCCTGGGCTGCAGTGGGACCAGTTGTGTAGCCTGCTTACTCTGACTGCCCTGGGTGTAAGAAGAATTCTGTATGCTGTGCCAAATTGACTTGTAATTGTCGGGATGTTTTAACCCATATTCTGGTTTTTGTGTATGTGGTTTTTTTTTTTTTTTTTTTTTTTGCTTTTTTGTAAACAAGACAAAAAGCCAGTCTTCATAGTTTTGCACAAGTTATTAACTTGGTTGTGTTTTTACAATGTAAGAAAAGTTAATGGGAAATCTCTCCAGCTTCTCCTCTGTGGTACATGTCTTTGTGCTGTGTCAGTAACAGGACCCAGTGCTCCATAAAGGATAACAGCTTCCAGTACACGATCCCTCATGAAGACTCCTTGAGCGGCTCGTCGTCCGCCTCCTCATGTGAGCCAGTGGGTGACTTCCCAGCGACCTTCCGAAAGTCAACCTACTGGATGAAGATGAGAAGGCTCAGGCCTGCCGCCACGTCACAGGTTGAAGGTATCCATGTCAGATTCTCAGTTCTGAGACAGGGGAGTGTGTCTAGTGCGCATGATGCTTTGGTATGGTGTGTTTGTTTATAGTTGCGATTAGATGAGATTTTGTTTGACACGGGCTTTTCACCATGTGGCTCAGGCTGGCTTCAAACTCAGTGTCTGGTTCAAGCTAGCATCAAATGAGTCATGATCCTGCATTGGCCTCCAGAGTGTGGGACTTATACTATGACCAGCTCGATGGAGCAGATGTTAAGGAGTCAGGCTGCCATACAGTGTTATCTCCATGACTCCCCTTTGTCAGTTCTGCCAGTCCTACATAGAAACAACCTTCTCCATGGGATCTGACCTTCTTTGTCTTACTCTTATGTTTTCCTTTGTGAGCGTGTGAGGGCTGGGTAATGGGGCTATTGTGGCAATGTATGTATGCTAGAGGGTCCCAGCAGTGAGTGATTCATAGCTGTCTTTGCTCAGTTCTGCTTCTGTAGACCCAAGTCATAGTCAAGAGACGTGTTTAAGCATAAGGAAGATCTGATGATTTCTGAGGGAAGACAGTCTACAAGGCGGAGGGAGACCCCGTGGGTTCAGAAACATTGACACTAAGTTTCTCTAAGCTGTTCGGCGAGGGTGCATTTCGTGGTGATCTGTGCCTTGTGGTATTGTGATGAGTTTTTGAACCAAGCCCAAGTGGTCGCTTACAGACTGTTTTGTGGTTGTGTGTCAGGCGCAGGTGAAAAGGAAAAGGAGAGGGCCAAAGGAAAGAGGAAAGTCAAACCGGAAGAAGATGAAGACTATCGGGAGCTTCCTCAGAAGAAGCACAAGCTGTACGGTAGGGTCCATCACCCTGTCCTTCGGGGGGGGGGGACCGATGTTTGTCCTTCGGGGGAGGCCAAGCTTCACCCGTTAAGGCTGCAGGGAGAAAACCCTTGCGTTGGAGGCCTGATTGGCTTTGGGGTCCCTAGAATTGTAATGAGGGAATGACCTTCACCTCACTTGTACCCTTTCACTCAGTCCTGTGTGAAAGGGAAGTCAGGAAGTTGAGGGGAAGGGGAAGGAGATTTGTGAAGCTGATGTGTCAGACTTCAGGTTTCTAAGTCTCCATCTCATGCAGGGAGGAAGCAGAGGCCCAAAGCTCAGCCTCACCCCAAACCCCAGGCTCGCCGGGTTCGGAAGGAGCCGCCGGTCTATGCAGCAGGTACTCATCTCTGACATCTGTGTTACTTCTGTAAGGGATGATGGACCGGACGAGGCTGTCACCTATTTCTTCCCCCTCCTCCCTCCCTCTCCCTCCCTCTCTGTGAAGCCAGCACGTTTTCATTCCTGATGGACGGGCATCAAGCCTCACCCGTAGTGCATGGACGCAGCAGCTGCTGCTGGTTTGGAGGTCACATAGATTTAAGTGTCAGCACTGTACACCTTTGAGCTGTCTAGGTCTGTTCCTTCACAACCCTTGGTTTCCTTATATGTAGACAGGAAGTGTTACCACGATGACATTCAAAAAGACACAAAAACATTTAGCATGGTCTCAGGCATGTAGAAAAAATCTGACAGCAATTTTACGTATCTCAGTATCTTTTTCTGACATCATGGTCTGGAAAGTTATCCCCAGTTCTGACTCACTCCCCTGGGCTTTGGAGTGAGCCGCAGGTGGTTTTTTCCCATGGGGAAATGGGCAGAAGTTTCTGAAACTCTACAGTGAATGGAAACAAGTTATGTTTGGAAGTCGTGTATTGCAAGAGTGTATTCATTGTTATCTACCAAGACAAACCACTTACAATACTTTCCCACAACTGTAGACTTAAGCCTTTTGTTTCTGGAGAATGCTGCAGATTACAGTATCCTATTCTTTCTGTTGTAGGCAGTATGGAGGAAAAGTGGTACTTAGAGATCATGGATAAAGGCAGTGTTTCCTGTCCTACCTGCCAGGCAGTGGGGAGGAAGACTATAGAGGGTTTAAAGAAACACATGGAAAACTGCAAACAGGTTAGCTATTTTGTGGCATTTCATGACTGTTAGGATTTTTTTTTTCAGTTAAATGATAGACTTCTGGTACTGTGTGCAATCTATTAGAGCTAATTAGGGGTAGCATTGTGCATTAGGGAAAACAGGCTTTGCATGTACAGACTTGGGTTTGCATGTTTATTTAATTTTACTACTAGTGGCATTTTTAATGTGTGTGGGTAGAGTGCAGAACAAGTGACAACTGCTTTAATGTGTTCATTATTTTATATCACTGTGAGCAGATACCTGACCCAAAGAGCTAAAGGGAGGGGTTGGCTTTGCGTCAGGGTTTGGGAGGGTAGAAGCCTGTCCAGAACCATACTGGCTTCAGTGACTCGTCTGTAGTACCAAGCACTTGGGTCAGAGCTTCTCACAGGGCAGTTGAATCGGGACTCGGGACAGGAGGGAAGCAGGGTCATAACCTACAGAGGGTGCTCCTAAGTGAACCTCCTCCACCAGCCAGACCCCCGCCCCCACTTCCTAAAGGTTCCACAGCCTCCCTAAATAGTAACACTAGCCAGGGACCCCGTGTTGTTCACGCATGGGCCTGTGGCAACATCAGATCCAAGCCATAACACAGTGAGAAAGTAGTGGCCCAGCCTGGCCCAGCTGATGGCATTTAGTGACTTTCTCCTTTGAACATTCAGGCACTGAGCACTGACTCTTTTTCCTTTCAGGAAATGTTTACCTGCCATCATTGTGGGAAACAACTTCATTCACTGGCAGGAATGAAGTATCACGTCATGGCCAATCATAATAGTTTGGTAAGAGTTTCCTGTCTTTGTGAGCCTATGTGATAGTTATATACACACATACACATACATACATACATACATACATACATATGTACATGCAAACACACAAATACATATTTATTTAAAAGAAAAGTTTTTAAATTAATTTTTAAAAATACAAGGGATGTGGGGAAAGATGAATCTTTATCCACTGGTGGTGGGACTGAATTGGTAGAGCCACCATGTAAGTCAGTATAGAGATTCCCTCAAAGCCAAAAGTAGAACCAGTATGACCCAGTTACATCATTCCTGTGCAGATAGCTAAAACTATAAGCTACCATATTGGAATGCGTGCACACCCGGGTTTATTGCTGTATAATCCATGAACCCAGAAATGATGGAAAAATCCCTCCCTCTCCCTCTCTCCTCCTCCCTCTGCCCCCTTCCCCACCCACCCACTTCCTTCCAGGCTTGCTTGAAATTCACAAATCCCGACTGGCAGTGAATTTGCAGCAGTCCTCTGCCTCAGCTTCCTTATACGCATGAACATTTAATCACTGTTTGTTTTGTTTGTTTTATTTTGAGATCAAATAAACAAACTCCCTGTGTAGCTGAGGCTGACCTTGAACTCCTAGTCCTGCTGTTTCTACCTCTCAAGGACTGGGATTATAGAAGTAAGGCATCGTACCTACCTAGCTGCACGTGAGGATTTCAGATGTTCAGTTAATATGTGAGAAGGTCCAGTTCTTTGATCATCAGGGAAAGGAATATTAAAACTATGGCAAGGGGAAAAGCAAATCTTAAACGGTTTCACAGTGCACAGTCCTGTATAGTTCCAGCTCTTAGAAAGCTGAGACAGGAGGATTGCTAGTACAAGGCCATGGCCATCTAACTACATAGCACAACCTTGTCTGAAATGATGATTTTTTTTCTTTTTTTTGCTCAGAATGCTAGGAATGGGGACAACAGGCTGGGACCCTAAAGGCTTGTGAGCGGTTATCCAGGGAAGGAAATATGCCCACAAGCCACAATTGCACATACAGTCCAGAGACAGGAGGAGGAGGATGTGGGAACAGCAGCAATAGCGCTGTCAGCTCAGTGAAAACAGCTAAGACTCTAGCAGATTAGAGGATGGTGCATGCAAAAGACAGAAAGCGAGAGTGATTGGGATACATTGTATGAAATCTCCAAATAATCAATAAAAATATTAGGTTGGAAGAAAAGTACTAAATCTTTAAAAAAGAAAGAAATATCCTGGGCCTGGTTTGTCCATATCTGCAGTGCCACCTCCATCTCGGTAGCTTGGTGTCAAGAGAGACTAGAAATTTCACAGAAGGCTCGAAGGGCTGAGGGAGGGAGCTCTGGAACCTGGGGAGGATGGAACATCTGCGCGAAGGCCCGGCTCCAACCATGGGAAGTCCTCCTAGGTGCTGTAGCCCGAGACATAGCAAGAGGAGCTGGCCTCTTCTTTGGGTAGGAATTCTCAGGGGTGGGTAGAGAGAGCACCCTGCCCCTGGAGTCTTCTCTGCGGTAGAGAAGCATCTCGGGGATTCTAGGCTGGACGGTGAGCTCCTGCCGCTGCATTCAGAGAGCATTTGCTGCTGCCCAAAGATGCATGCCCACACCTGGCCCTCCTTCACGCCGCTCGGAAGCCCAGGTCCAACAAGCCTCGTAGCCAGGGCAGCAGTCCATCCTAAAATACTTTTCCAGTTCACGTGGCTGGTCCTTGCTGTAGATCATGGAGACGCAGGGACAAGGAGCCAGTAAACCACTATCTTTCTCATCTTGGCTGGTGCTGTGTGTTTGGGTGTTGTTTACTTGGTACAGATAGTTCAGTGGAGATGCCGGACTTCATAGGAGCCTGCGTAAGACTCTCCATTGCTGGACTAACACAGGATGAAATTTTTGAGTTGGACCGTTTGTGTGTTTAGGTTATCCTGTACTGAGGGGTACAGATCAGACCTGGAGTTTCCATTTTATTTATCTCATGCCATCCAGAGAATGGAACCAGAACTGGGACTCGGCAACATCGGTATGGCTCATAGATTCTGTTCATGAACCGTGTTTGCTTCTCTTGTTTCCAGCCAATCTTGAAGGCAGGGGATGAGGTGGATGAACCAAGCGAGCGGGAGCGGCTGCGAACAGTTCTCAAGAGAATGGGGAAGCTCAGGTGCATGCGTGAGGTAAGAGCCAAGGTGGCCGACTCCGCCCCGAGTCTCAGGTCTGTCTTCTTGGTCTTCCTCCACTTCCCCTCCAGGTTTCTCGCTCCTCTGCCCCTGGTGGCATAGGGTTGGCACCCACTTCCCCAGATCTCTTGCAGTCATTAGTAGTTCTTTATTTTTCTCCTCTCCACAAGTATATCCCCGCATCCTCCTTTCTCGAAGGGGCTTCGTTACCAGCCTTTAGTGAGATGAAGGTGACGCGATGAGCTCATTCCACGAGGAGCGCGAAGTTGCTGGCTAGTGATACTAGGGTGGGACGGGGTCACAGTTCAGCAGGAGGTTCTGACCTGGTGTGGGTGTGTGGTTATGTTTGCTTAGTGATCCCGAACTGGCTGACCATCTGGCTCATAGGCAGGATTGCCAAGGAGGAGGAGGATTGTGCCAGGGAAATGCTGGTGAGCGTCGTCTCACCGTCTTTGTGGTCATGGTGCGTGGTGGTTTCTGACAACCTTAGAGATCACGAGACACATGCGGTCTAACATGGGCTTCCTTCCTGTGTTCAGAGCTGCTCTAGTACCTTCACCAGCATCATGGGATATCTGTACCATGTTAGAAAATGCGGCAAAGAGGCTTCCGAGCTGGAGAAACTGACCCTGAAATGTCACCACTGTGGGAAACCATACAAGTCAAAGGCTGGGCTCGCGTACCACATGAGGTCAGAGCACGGACCTGTGAGTATTGATTCTTCTCTAGCCATTCAGGATGCGTGCTGTGCCTGTCTCTCCCACCCGTGTCCAATGTGTGTCCCCAGTGCAGCTCACAAAGAAGTGTTTCCTTGGACTCATGGGTTCAGAGGGTTGAGTTCATTATGGCAGGGCATCTGAGAGCTCACATCTTAATCTACCAGTAGAAGGTGAGGGTAGAGGGCACCGCTAACTGTTCGAATGGCAAGAGTCTTTTGAAACTTCAAAGCTCGTTCTCCAGTGGTACACCTCCTCTAACAAGCCCACACCTCCTAATCCTTACCAAATAATTCCATCAACTGGGCACCAAGTAGTCAAACATCAGAGCATGAGGGCCATTCTCATTCAAACCGCTACAACATGGATGTGTTTTCCTGTGTGTAAACACACATGTATTTGCAGGTACACACACATGTAAGTGCACATGTGTATAAAGTGTGATGTTGACCTCTAGTGTCTTCCTTGATCATGTATAGAGGAAGGATGTCTTGCTGAATGAAGCCAGAGCTCACCAGTTCTAGGTAGTCTCCCTAGCCAGCACAACTTTGTCTCTACCTCCTAAGTGCTGGGATTCCTGGTGACCTGCTGTGCTCATCAGCTTTTATGTGAGTCCTAGAGATACAAACTCCAGTGTTATGATAGGTTTTTGATCCATAGACCATCCCCACAATCCCTAAGTAGTTAGTACCTTTATTTTACATGCATGAATATTTTTCCTGCATGTATGTATGTGCACCAGGTTCAGTGCTTAGTGCCCATAGAAGTCAGAAGAAGGTGTCATGTCTCAAGGAACTGGAGTTCTGGATAGTTTGAGCTACTATGGGGGTGTTGGGAATCAAATCCAGGTTTTCTGCAAGAGTAGGTGTGTGTGTCTATGTGTGTGTGTGTGTCTGTATTTATGTGTATTTGAAGGACAGAAGACAACTTCTAGTGTCATTTCTCAGTAGCTGCCCTCCATTCTCATTGAGACAGGGTCTTATTGGCCTAGGGTTTGCCGTTTTGCTAGGCTCTCTAGCCAGCCAGAAAGCCTCGGAGATCTGGTGTCTCGGCTGCTCTGGTGATGTGATTACAAGGATGCACCATCATACCTGTCTTTTTAGTGTGGGTTTGGGAGAGCCATCTTCTCCTGCCGCCTTACCCTCGTGTGTGTTTGGGGCTATGTGTTTGTGTGTTAACATGTATGTTAAGGTGTGCATACATACCTGTGCGCATGCATCCTTTGTAGGCTAGACTGGCTGGCCGGGGAGCGCTGAGGCTCTCTGACTCTACTCCCCTGTTCTAGCATCACAGGCTTCATCCTGCAAAGAAGGGCATCGTGTTTAATCACTGGCTGTGACTGAAGCCACTTAGCCATGTTTTCATATCTCCCACCTGTAGGTCTTCTTCCCAGAGTCAGGACAGCCAGACTGTTTAAAGGAGATGAGTTTGGAGACAAAGGGTGGAGGCCGAGTTCAGCGGCGTTCGGCCAAGATAGCTGTGTACCATCTTCAGGAGCTGGCCTCCGTTGAACTAACGAAGGAATGGCCGAAGAGGAAGGTGCTCCAGGACCTGGTCCCCGATGACCGGAAGGTCAGGTCACGTGTCGCTGATAGTCAGTATTTTGTAGGCTGTTTCCCAGGGTGGATTAGTGTGGCACTCGCCTTTGGCAGCTCACAGCAGCCGTAACTCCAGCTCCAGGGCATCTAAAGCCCTGCTCTGTCTCTGTGGGTGCCTCTGCTCACACTCACAAACCCACACACAGGCGCACAGATGTATATGATACAAGACATCACAACCCCCAACACACACACACACACACACACACACACACACACACACACGATAGGGTTTCTCTGTGTAGCCCTGGCTGTCCTGGAACTCACTCTGTAGACCAAGCTGGCCTTGAACTCACAGCGATCTTCCTGCCTCTGAGTGCTGGGATTAAAGGCAGTGCCACCACAGCCTCCTGCCCCACCCCTTCAACGTGTGATGAAGCTTTGAGCATGTTCTGGTCGGGAGTTGCATTCCTGCAATCCACTGTATCTTGTATTCTAGTTAAAATATACTCGCCCTGGGTTACCTACCTTCAGCCAGGAGGTCCTGCACAAGTGGAAGACAGATATCAAGAAGTATCATCGCATCCAGTGTCCTAACCAGGTGATTCCCCCTTGTCCTCTCAGCAAAGGCCTCTAAGAATCTGCTGCATGGCCCTCCGTCTCTCTCTCCGTCTCTCTGCAGGATAGCTGAATTGCCAGTACGGAATGCATATGTATGTGGCTAACTTGAGACACAAAGCTAAAAGACTCAGTTCTTTTAAGGTCTCATTGCACAATTTATACAGCTTCCTTCCATACCGTCCTGTTAGTCAAAGACATCACAGATATATTAGTTATATTTCTGTGGTTGTGATCTCATGACTAGGAACAACTTACAGAGAGAAGAGTTTGTTTGGGCTTACAGTTCTAACAGGACCAGAGTCCATCATGATGGCTGTCTTAGTTAGGGTTTTACTGCTGTGAGCAGACACCATGATGAAGGCAACTCTTATAAGGACAGCATTTAAGTGGGGCTGGCTTACAGGTTCAGAGGTTCAGTCCATTCTCATCGAGGTGGAAGCATGGCAGCGTCTAGGCAGGTTGGTGCTAGAGAAGGAGCTGAGAGCTCTACACCTTGATCTGACTGCGGCCAGGAGAACTGACTCTTCCACACTGGGCAGAAGTTCAAAGCCCACCCCACAGTGACACACTTCTTCCAACAAAGCCACACCTCCTGAGAGTGCCACTCACGGGGCCAAGCCTATTCAAACCAACACAGTGAGGGAAGGAAAGCAGCAGGTGGTGGGCATGATGTCCTTCCTCCAGTAAGATTCCACTTCCCAGAGGGTCTGCCACCTCCAAACAGTGCTACCAGGTGGGGACCAAGTGTTCCCACAGGAAGTCTGGAGGTTGGAATAGGAATGGCCCTGTAGGGGTTGGGGATTTAGCTCAGTGGTAGAGCACTTGCCTAGCAAGCACAAAGCCCTGGGTTGGGTCCCCCAGCTCAAAAAAAAAAAAAAAAAAAAAAAAAAAAAAAAGGAATGGCCCTGTAGGCTCATGTATTAGAATGCTTAGTTCCTAGTTGGCAGAACTGTTCGGGAAGGACTAAGAAGGGGGCTTTGTTGGAGGACGTGTGTCTCTGGCAAGCTTGGAGGTTTCAGAAGCCCATACCATTCCCAGTGAGCCCCAGCTCTGCTTCCGACTTGTGGATAGTGTAAACTCTCAGCTTCTGCTCTAGCACCATGCCTGCCATCCGCCAGCCTTCCCACCATGACGGTCACGAACTCACCATAGTCTGAAACTATAAGCCGTCCCTCACTAAATGCTTTCTTTTATAAGATGCCTCAGTCAGTGAGTAAGACAGAAATCTATAGGGGCATATTTCCTACTTAGACCATCACAGGAGGGCTAACCCAGACACATTGAGTGAGAATGGACTCCACTTCTCCATGATAGAGTGACAGATTTCAATTAGCTTCAAAATTGGCACCAGAGCTGATAGTGTAGTCCTTTTAGAAGAAGTAAATACAAATGAAGTTGGTATATTTCCACCAAGTTAAACAGAGTTAAAAATAGCTCTGAGGGGCTGGAGAGATGGCTCAGTGGTTAAGAGCACTGACTGCTCTTCCAGAATCCTGAGTTCAATTCCCAGCAACCACATGGTGGCTCACAACCATCTGTAGTGGGATCTGATGCCCTCTTCTGTGTCTGAGGACAGCTACAGTGTGCTCATATACTATATACTACTATATATATATATATATATATATATATATATATATATATATATATATACACACACATATACATATACAGTCTCAGACTGTGTGTTCTGTTAAACATCAGTGAGAAGAGCAAGGACAGGAATAGCTTAGACTTCCTGGAGCCATTTTCATCTTCTTTATCATCCTCTCTTTCCTGTTTCCTTCTTGCCTCTGTGCCTTTCATGTGTGGGTGGTTGTTGTTGTTGTTGGGTTTTTTTGTTTGTTCTGTTTTGTTTGGTATTTGGTTTATGGCACTGGTGATCTTCTACCTCCAAATGTGGGACTGGTCAGTAAATGATTATATTGCTAAGGGAAGGTTCTGTATGGCACAGTACTCACTTTTGCTTCTCTTTTTCAGGGTTGTGAGGCTGTCTACAGTAGTGTATCTGGCCTTAAAGCGCACCTGGGCTCTTGTACATTGGTTTGTAACATTTTCTATGTACTCTTAAAGTGTCCTCTTTGGTAGTCTGGCATAGAAGAAGGCTCAGTTTAGGTGGACAACCAGGCATCCTGTTGGCCGTCATCAGAGGCTGTCTTTGGCCTCAGGATCATGCACATTCTTGGTCCTGTTGGGTTGGGCAGCAGGTGCATCTAGGATACAGAAAAGGTCAGCAAAGTTTTGTCACACCTACCTGGAAGGAACTGGAAGGGAAGTCTGTGAATTTGGAATCCCAGAGATTCCAGAGATTGCTTCCTTTGCCCTGGTCCTCACACACTGGGCCTACCTTGCCATATTTTGCCATAATCTTCCCTTCCTAAGAAGTCCTCAGATGGGCTGGACAGATGGCTCAGCGGTTAAGAGCACCCGACTACTCTTCCAGAGGTCCTGAGTTCAATTCCCAGCAACCACATGGTGGCTCACAACCATCTGTAAAGAGATCCGATGCCCTCTTCTGGTGTATCTGAGGACAGCTACAGTGTACTTATATATAATAAATGAATAAATCTTTAAAAAAAAAAAAAAAAAAAAAGTCCTCAGATGAACCCATCTGGACTCTACTGGCCTCGGGGGATGGGGACAGGACAGAGCGTCAGGTGACATACACTCACCTCCCAGAATCTTCTTCATGTTAACCCAGGTGCCCCACAGCCCACAAGCCATGAAAAATGCTGCCTCTTTCCAGGACCGTACAGAAGTTTCTCCTCACACAGATGAGCGCTGCTGAAACCTGCACTTCAGCACGGAGAGGGAATCTCAGTTGAAGGCACCAAGGGCATTGTAGGCGCCAGGTCTGGGTAGCAGAGCTTAGGACAGTGTCACTAGGATAGTTTCTGAGTCCTTAAGCTAGGTATTGCCACAGTGGGAAGGATGTTCCACGGTGTCTCTAATGACCCTGGGGTGTTTGATGGCTTATGGAGAAGAATCAAGAATGCCAGAGAACGAGGTGAAGGAAGCAGAGACGGTAGAAACATGCAGCTCGGGATGGAGCAGCAGGAGGGCCGTGGCAGGCTGGGCTGCGGTGCTGTGGGTTCCGGTGGTGAGGGTTTCCCTTAGCTGGATTTTGTAAAATACATTGCTGTGTTGGACCATTTCCCATGACTTCTGATTAAGAGACTCCCCGTTCCTTTTCTCACAATCACTGCCCAGGTCCCAGGTATTTTTTCTGAATTTACCTGTGGTTCTCTTTTCTTTCTGTCTTTGAAACAGGGCACCTTCGTGGCTGGAAAGTACAAGTGTCTTTTGTGTCAGAAAGAATTTGTGTCAGAGAGTGGTGTCAAGTATCACATCAACTCCATCCATGCCGAGGTACGCTCCCTACCTTCCCTCGTGTGTGTAATCCTGTGTGCCCTATCGTGAAGCTGTCAGAGTTGACCTCCCCCCTGGCTTTATGTTCTAGGACTGGCAAAGATACTCATGTTGAACTTGCCAGAGTTAAATGCTCTCTGAAATTACATGAATGTAAATGAAATTTTCTGTGAAGAAAATTAGATAAATAAAGCTCACTGGCTGGCGTCTTTGAGCCCCTAGAATTCTCTTAACTGTGATTAAATGAAGCATTAGGAAGTTACATGTTTGATCTTGTTTTACAGCATTTTCTTCTGATAAACGTTCAGATGTTTTAATGTTTTTTAATAATTGGGGGTCTATAAATTATCATCAGTTGTGTGTAGTTTTAAAAATGCGCTTACTCTTTCTTGGGAGCTCTCCTTGAGTTCCTGGCTATGCTCTGAGAGCAGCCATTTTGCTGGCTTCTGTTTTCCTGTTCCTCTGGCTGGCAGACTGCACCTCCTAACAACCACCCCTCCTGAGAACCTGGAGCTCCTGCTTGCATTCTACCGACCAACCACCCCATGGTCTGCTTTCTCCTCCCACCTGAGTCGCAGTGGATGGAAAACACCAGACAGCCTTAATATTTTAAAACCAGCCAGATAGCACAACTGTTAGGTGAAGCATATCCTGCCCCATTTTCCTTAGCCTCAGCATCTGCCTGCAGAGACTACAAACTATCAGCCCTGAGACCTGCATGTCTGTCCTTCCTATCCACTCTGCATTCCCAATTCTCTGAGTCCTTTTCTCTTCCTCCTGGGACACAGAAATCCCACCTTATCCTTTGCCCAACAGTTGGCTTCTGCTGTCTTTATTGACCACCCAATCAAGAAACAATTAGGGAAGTAGATTTTAGTTATCAGCTCCTCTCCCTACACTCATCATCATCTACATGGCTGTTTTCCTGAATGTATGCCTGTGTCCTGTGGGTGTCTGCTACCCTTGGTAGTCAAAACTACCAGAACTAGAATTACAGAGTCACCCTGTGGATGCTGGCTCCTCTGTAAGAGCAGCCAATGCTCCTGACCCCTGAGCATCTCTAACACAAACTGCACCACAGAAGACAAAGAAAAGGGGAACACGGCAAAGTAACCACTTGCCAAATCAGTTCTTTATCCCAGTATTTGGAATATTGCTTTTACTCCGTTGATAAATGTAGTGATAAGATAACAGTGTCACCCGCAATCCTGGCACTCTGGAGGTGGAGGCAGAACTTCAGCAGTTGGAGGTCAGAACTGCACACTGAGCTCAAGGCCAGCCCCAGCCCCATCAGGCCCTGTCTGAAAAGGAAGTGAGCAGCAGTGAAACACTTGACATGTTCTGCTATCAGGCCTTCCCGTGTGCTTTCTCTGAAGCCTTACAGTTTGGACTCACTGAGTTTCAAAAGCTCCATAAGCACAGGTGGCCGTGGCTGTCACCTTTCATTGTGTCGTTGTTGGGAGGCTGCACTTCACTCATTTGTTTGTTTCCAGTCTTTTTTCTTTTTTTTGGGGGGGGGGAATTCATCACATACTAATGCGCACTTGGGGCCTCACTGATCTGTCCTGTGGTGGTGCTCCTCTACCTACAGTTGTGCTCCTCTAGCCTAGCTGTTTCCTGTGAGTTGCTATTCAGACCTGGGAGACTGATTTGATTACTTAGATTCAGGCTTTTGCTTTTCCAGAAGAATACTTTATAGTAAGTTTCCTCTACCACATAATTTTCTATAATGAGGCTCAAAGAGTGACTTACAGGAAGTCAGAAGGAAGGGAGATTGGCACTCAGGGGGTCTGCTTGGGGATCTGCTCCTGTCTCAAGAGGAGGTGACAGTGACAGGACAAGTAAACACTTTGTAACCACAACCTTCTTTCTCTTCTTCCTTCCTTCCTTCCTTCCTTCCTTCCTTCCTTCCTTCCTTCCTTCTTCTTTCTTTCTTTCTTTCTTTCTTTCTTTCTTTCTTTCTTTCTTTCCTCCTCCTCCCTCTTCCTCCTCCTCTTCCTCTTCCTCTTCCCCCCTCCCTCTTCCTCCTCCCCTCCCTCTTCCTCCTCTTCCTCCCTCCTCCTCCCCCCCCTCCCTCCTCCCCCTCCCCCTCCTCCTCCTTCTGTGTGAAATTGCATGTATGCATGTGTACCACCTTGTGCTGGGGACAGCAGGGGTCAGACTCTCGAACTGTAGTTATGGGTGGTTGTCAGATGCCACCATGTGGTTGCTGGGGACAGAAGCTGGGTCCTCTGGAAGAGCACAAAGTGCTCTTAGTTGCTGAGCCATCTCCAGCCCAGGTTTGGGTCTTTGAGGCAGGGTGTTGAGCAGCCCAGGTTGTCCTTAGACTAGCTATATCTTGAAAATGATCCTTCTGCCTCCGGCTCTTAAGTGCTGTAAGATTTCAGGCGTGCACTACACACCTGTGTCCTGATGACATACGAAACTACCCAGAAGCATACGTTGCACAATCTACATTTAGGAAAGCTGATGTACACTGCACTTCTCCAGAATGGAGCTCCAGGGTCCGTCTGCTCCCTCGTTGCTTTGCTGTATATCTGACACTGCCTTCTCTCCATGCTTCCTGTCCCTCGTCTTGTCCTTTGTGGGGTTTCTGAGCAGTCCCATGTCTCTCCCCTGTAGGATTGGTTTGTTGTGAACCCGACGACCACGAAAAGCTTTGAGAAGCTGATGAAGATAAAGCAGCGGCAGCAGGAGGAGGAGAAGCAGCAGCAGCAGCATGGCAGGCGGCGCTCTCTGCGAAGGCAGCAACAGGCGCGCACGGAGCCTCCAGAGAGCCAGCCAGAGCCAAGGGCAGGGAAGGAGCAGAGCGGGAGTGAGGAGCTGGCGGGACCCGAGCCGGAGCCAGCGCCAGCGCCAGCACAGCCCCAGAAAGCTGAGCTCACCAAGACCACTCACAAACGAGGGAGGAAATAGGCAGCCGCTGATGGTGCTTGGAGGAGAGTGGATGCGGTGCAGCTGGCGTGGGCACATGCAGGCGAGGCCTGAGTCGTGGGGCTGGGTGAAGATGCTTTCAGCTACTGCTGCTGGGCGGTGGCTCTCAGCTCCTCTGTAAATTTCATGGTCTTCCTGACTCGTTCACTTTCTCCCCTCCCTGCCTTAGGTTCATATTCCCATGGAGTCCTCTTGCTTTTCTGTTGCCCAAAGAGCTCCCCTGGAAAAGCCGCTGCAAGCCCCCTCGCCCTGTGCAAGGCTAAGAAAGAAGCCTTCAGCTGGTTTTCTTCGTTCTTTCCTGTCTGGGTTATGAATGTTCTTGGAATCCATTGATTTAGTGGCTACCCCATCTTTTAGTTTATAAAACAGTTCCAAACTAATCTTTTTCAAGGCTGTAACAGGTTTTATCCTTCTGTGTTTGTGACATGGGAGGACTAGAATGGAGAACTGCCACTTTTGTTACGATGTGGCCTGAACCCCGGGCACTGGAACCTGACAGGCTGCTTGTCTTTAATTAGGTTTACTGTTGAGAGGAAGGAAATGATTTATCGTGGAAAAGCTAGGCGCTCACTGAGCTTGCTGTGGAGCAGGGACTGCCTGGACCCATAGGATTGAGATCAGCCTGAGGAGTCTGTGTCCCAAACACTAAGATGGCAAGAGAGGGACAGCCAATGACAGTGGATGCTGCCCCCTCCACAGAAACTCGACTTTGCGTCCTTGGTTTTAAGGACTGAGAAATGACTTAGTCCCTCACTGTGTTGACTTGGTGCTCTGGCCCCTGGCAATGCCACTGAGGCTGCAAAGCAAGGTGTGCTGTCCCTCTCCCGTGCTTACCTCACTCGTTAGGCCACACCCACTTAAGTCGTCCAATGGCATCAGCCCACCTCTGTCTGAATGTTGGAGAATACTGTCCTACTGTTTTGTATATGAAGTTCTGTCAGCTTTATATTGTGAGATTCTGACAGCAGATGTAGATATTCCTCTGGAACGGGAAAGAATGTAGCTCATGCCTGTCTGGTGGCGTTCAGGGGGCTCTTCCCCGTGAGGGCGGATGTCTTGGAACATGGGTTAGCGTAAGTAGCCTCGTTGTCGTGTTTCTGGTTTCTCTTCCTCCTTTTGTGTAAATATTGTTCTTCTATATTCCCACCTATCGTGTGGCCCATGCCACTGACAAAGCTAACCTTGATAAGGACAAATGCTACCTTTCCAGACTCTGAAAGGCAGTTTGCCACCCCTCAAGTCTCTGTTCTCTGTGCTCTTCTAAATAGTCTTATCATGTGTACTTTGTGGAGATCACTTTCCAGTAATGGGGCATTAAAACTTGGGCACTGCCAGAAGGGTCATTTCGAAACAAGTCAAGGAAATTATGTGTTTGTGCTGGTCTTCATTCCTGCCTACACCCTTAAAGCCCCTGTAGTAGGTGAGGGTGTGGAGGAGGAGAAATACGAAGCTATGTGAAGTTGTGGTGACAAGGACTTGGAGAATATTTGGCAAATAAAATGACTCACCTAGAAAGTCTGTGGTCTTCTTCGCTGCTGCTCTGCTCTCGGACCCCTTGGTGACACATGGGACTCAAGAGAAGTGGGGGAGTTCCAGGTCATCTCAGCTTTCTCAGCTCCTGAAACCTGCTAGTCACTGTTCCAGGCTAAGGGACACATGGGCAGACTCCGTGTCCTGCTTGTCCTTCCTGCCCTGCATGTGGCAGATGAGTAGCCAGCCAGTGTGTCTGCTGGAGTCTGCAGCTGCGTGCTATGGAGACCACCTAAGAGAGGGATGCAGCTCTGTGATTAGTGGCTGGCTAGCTGTACACGGGCCCGTGTTTGGTCCCTAACACTGGGGAGAACATTCTCATCTGCATTCACTCCTCTGCTTCCTGGTGCCAGTTATGGAAGCTTTTCTGTCTACCGCACCCTGCATGTCTGATAGACTATCATCTCCAAAAGTGTGACTGAATAAATCCTTCTCTGAAGGGAAAAGGCAGACAGCGTGCCACATGCATCTTTCTACCGTGGCCAGTTAGATGCAATAGAGATAAGGCCTCATAGGAGAGAAGGGCAGAGCAGAAGGTAGTGGGCTCAGCCAGCTCCTGAATGTGAAACTGAAGCAAGAGGCCACAGGGATGTCGCTTTTCTTGTCCATCACAGTTTCCTCAACTTGTTTCTTTATGCAGTCTTGGGCCACATGACCAGGGGTGGCCCCACCCACAGTGGGGACCCAACCACATCCATTATTAAGAAAATGCCCCCCCCCAAAAAAAAAAGAAAATGCCCCCAAAAGCTTGCCTGTCAGCCAGTCTGAGGAAAATATGACGTTCCCTCTTTACAGATGACCTAAGCTTGTGTCAAGTTGACAAAAACCTAACTGGCATAAATATTGCTAATTCTCCATCAGCCATTCATTCAAAAAATCAAAATAAATCATTACAAAAAATATTTCTCTACAACTCAGAATTTCTTCTTGTGATACTTCTAAACCTATTGAGACACCTGGGTGCTGGGCATGGTAATCTTATATAATATAGATTAATATGGAATGATTAAATATGTGTGTGTGCCTGCATGCTCAAGCACCACAGTGAGCATGGGGTGGTCAGAAGACAATGTATAGCTCTGTGATTAATGGGTGACTAGCTTGTACACAGACCTGTACTCATTAGTTAGGGTTTTACTGCTGTGAAAAGACACCATGACCAAGGCAGGTCTTATAAGGACTACATTTAATTGGGTCTGGCTTATAGGTTCAGAGGTGCTCATTCCAGTATCATCAAGGTGGGAACATGGCAGCATCCAGTCAGGCATGGTGCAGGAGGACCTGAGAGTTCTACATCTTCATCTGAAAGCTGCTAGCAGAATACTGGCTTCTAGGCAGCTAGGACAAGGGTATTAAAGCCACACCACAAGGCCACACCTACTCCAACAAGGCCACACCTCCCAACTGTGCCACTCCCGGGCCAAGCATGTAAAAACCATCACAGTGTGGGAGTCAGTTCTTACAATCTACCACGTGGATTCTAGGCATCAAAAACTCAGTAGTTACCAGGGCCTCGGTGATGATTGTCCTAAGCCGGCCAGGTGAATACTTCAGTCTGTCTGGGTGTTGTCAACCAAGACATACTTGGCTCAAGAAATCCACTAAAGAAGTGTTATTACTTGTGCAGTGCTGAAGGATAATTGTCAGTACTGATCACCAGTAATACCCACATACTGCCAGGTCACGTGTGTGTTTTCTCAAGCCACCATGTGGGTGCTGGGAACCCAGGTCCTATGCGAAAGCAGCAAATGCTCTTAACTCTTCATTCATGTCAGAGAGAGACAGAGAGAGAGAGAGAGACAGAGAGACAGAGACGAGACATGAGACATGAGACAGGTCTTATGTATCCTAGTCTGGCCTTCGACTCACTACGCAGAAGAGAATGCCCTTGAACTATTGGTTCTCCTGCCTCCGCCTCCAGAGTGTTGGGATTACAGGTGAGTGCTACCATTCTGTTGGTGCTGGAGATTGAACTCAGTACTCTGCATACCAGGTAGGCACTCTGACGGCTGTACTAAACTCTCAGCCCTTCTCGGTCATTCATTTAAACTTTTAAAATATTCTGTCTCTGTCTCTGTCTCTCTGTCTCTCTGTCTCTCTGTCTCCCTCTGTGCGTGCGTGCGTGCGTGCGTGCGTGCGTGCGTGTGTGTGTGTGTATAGTGATCCCCTCACCCTCAAGCAGGTCTACACATAAACACATAAAACTAAATCTTTTTAGGGGTTGGGGATTTAGCTCAGTGGTAGAGCGCTTGCCTAGGAAGCGAAAGGCCCTGGGTTCGGTCCCCAGCTCCGAAAAAAAGAACCAAAAAAAAAAAAAAACTAAATCTTTTAAAAGTGAGTGAGAAGAAGAGAAGAAAACGAAGACAGGTGCACCAATAAAGGGAGAAGGGAGGTTGTCATAGAACTATAACCTAGATGGGTGAGACCCTGGAATCAATCCCCAGATGGCGTCCACCCCTTCCTGGCCACACCTATAAAATTTGCCTTCCTACCTGAATATCCACCTGCTACATCTATGCTCAACTTCATCTCTTGGTTCGAAAGCTAACTTGATTACCCACAAAACGGCATCCCCCTAACACTCAGTCACCTCCTTAATTGCTTGCTGTATGAGTACAGTCAGTCCTTTCTTCATACCGTTTTCTAAGAGTGGGTTTCTCTGTGTAGCCCTGGATGTTCTGGAACTCTCTCTCTCTGCAGACCAGGCTGGCCTTGAACTCACAGAGATCTACCTACCTCTGCCTCCTGAGTGATGCGACTAACGTACACCACCACCACCGTGCCTGCCTTTTCACGCTCGTCCACAAGAATGTTAACCTCATAACACGAGGATCCTTGTTGGCTTCAGCTCTGCTCTTTGTTCATTCCCAGGACGTGGTAGGTCCAGCTTTGACAACGCTTCACTGCTACCTTGACCGCTTTTTCTGCAGTTAAGGCAAGGGTTACTCTTATGCCTTGGCTTCTAGGAACTTGCCCGTTTCATCCTCAAGACAATGGACAACATGGACAGTTACACCAACTGTGCATTGGGAGCATGCAGAAGATAATTCTTGACTCAAGCGCAGATCCCAGGGTACCCAGAAAAAGGAACTGGAGTGGTAGTCAAGTTGCCCAGAAGGCAACCACCTGGACTCTCCACCACCCCAGAGACTCTTCTCTCTTCAGCTTTCTCCTACTATAGGCAGTCTCTTGACAGACCCCTACCACATCTCCTCAGGAAGATGGTTCTTCTGGACTTCTGCCATTCCCAATACCAACAGACAGTGGTCTGAGGTCCTGTGAGGTTGCTGACTCAGCAGAAGCTGCAGTCTGACTCCTCACCATAGAGACACCAAATCACTAGAGAGACTTCTGTGACATTCCATGAGGCCATTGTGCAGGGAACATTTGACCCCAATCAGAGGAAAAGGATACAGCTGTGGGCCAGGGAGGCTTCCGTGGGTTTTACCCTGCTGGTGCTGACTGGTGCTAGTACCTAAGGAATGGGAGGGTTTGTGAGAAGTTGTGTAGGTGCCTGAGACAGAGAGTTGGTGGCAGTCGAATGGGATGTAGGAGGAGGGGCAGGGCCCTGCTCCTCAGGAGTGAGAGAGGAGATGGAATCCCAAATGCAGTGCAACTGCATTTCACAAGACAGGAGTCCCAGGTCTGAGGGCAAATCCAGGCATCCTGCTAGGACTAATTTTATAGATGAGACCAAGAAATGTGATGTCAACACTAGTTGCACAAAGTCCGATCCTGTGTTCCCCAAACTAAAGACTCCTCTTAACGATTGTGCTCCCCAAAGGCAAACATGTAGCATGAGTTCTTTGGCAAAGGCCCTCGGTGGGCACCAGACTTACTTCCATCAGTCCCTGAGTTCTGGAACCAGGTAGGTACTGAGGCGGGGTTGGTGTGAATGGAAGGTCTCCTAAGCTTGAAAACAGTGATGGAAGAAGGGCGGCCTGGGAGATGCTTCAGTGGCTCAGGCTTGCCACGTGACACGAAGCCCTGAATTCAGATCACCAGCACCCAGTTACAGAGCTAGGCAAGGCAGCACATGCTTGCAACCCCTAAGGCTGGCATAGGGGCACAGAAATAGGCAGATCCCAGGTATTTATTGGCCAGCCATTCAGACTAGCCTAATCACTGAGCATTGTGTGTAGTGAGAGGCCCTGCCTTAGTTAGGGTTTCTACTGCTCTGACAAAACAACACAACCCAAAGCAACCAAAGCTGGGGAGGGTTTATTTCATCTTTGTTTCTGTGTAACAGTTCATCATCCAAAGAAGTCAGGGCAGGAGCTCAAGACAGGAACCTGGAGGCAGGAACTGAAGCAGAAGCCACTTACTTGGACTGCTTTCATTCATATATATATATATATGTATGCATGTATATGTATATATGTGTGTGTGTGTGTGTGTGTGTGTGTGTGTGTGCATACTGTAGCTATCTTCAGACACACCAGAAGAGGGCATCAGATCCCATTACAGAGGGTTGTGAGCCACCATGTGGTTGCTGGGATTTGAATTCAGGACCTCTGGAAGAGCAGTCAGTGCTCTTCTCTCCATCTGAGCCATCTCTCCAGCCCCCTTAGGCTGCTTTCTTATTCAGTTAAGGACCACCTGCCTAGGGGTGTGACCTTACCCTTATGGGCTGGGCCCACCCACATCAATCAATTTTTAATTAAAAAAAAAAAAAGACTTCTACAGATAATCTGATGGAGTCACTTTTCTCAGTGTAGTTCTTCCTCACAAACAACCCCTGAATATACCAACTTGCCAAACATCTGACCAGCAGCACTGGCTCTATCTGACACATAATGGAAACACAGAGGTTCAGTTTCCGGTTATTTTTTTCTCAGTCCCGCCTAAAGAACTGAAGAAGAAATATTTATTTCCTTTGTTCTTCTTCCAGATTTGCCCAGAGTTCAAAAGGTTCTCCTCAGCCATCAACGTATCTTACTATTCTAAATGAAATGTTCAAGCCAAAGAAGTCAAAGAAGCCAAAGAAATTAAAGAACAGGTTAAGAAAAAAGATAGTTGAGGCACTGGAGGATCTGAACCAAAAAATAGAAGAGGCCAAACTCCGGCAGGACCTCCTGTTGCAAGAGAGCAGGCTGCTGCAGAACGAAATTCTCTGCCTGGAAGCCGAGAACAGCTTCGTCAGGGTCCTAAGGAAACAAAGTAAGCAGTGTAAAAAGAAACACTGGGAACTGTGGAATCGATACTTTCAGGAATGTGAGGAGATTAGACGAGAGAAACAAGAACTGACACTCAGGTTTGCCCAGCAATCCGCCGAGCTTCAAACTCAGTTCTGGCAGGGGACAAGCCACCAGGTTCAGTTGAGGCGGCAGTTTCAGTCAATGGAGCATATTTCCTCCTTAAAGAATAACCAGAAGATGAAAATCCAGATGTTGGAGAAGGAGATAGAGAACATGAAAGTCGAGATGGCTCGGCAGGACCGCCAGGCACACTTGGAGTTCCTGCAGCAAAGGAAGCACCTAGTGAGACAGATAGAGGAACTAAAATCGCTGCAGGCAGGAGGCCAGGGCACCCCAGAGGTTAGGCGGAAGGCCAGGGTCTTGGAGTCCACAGCCAAGAAAGTGAATTCGGAATTTTGCGATGGTGTCTGCAGAGAGAACCAGGAGTTACAGGAGGACCTATTGAAGCTAATCCAGGAGTACCACCAGCTGGAGTGTATAAAGAGGAAGCTAGAGATGTGGAAACAGTGGCTGAAGGAGGAACGGTGGTATCGAGAAGCCTTAGTTAGGGGGAGAGGGCAGCTTAAGGCAAAGAGGGAGAGAAGTCATGCTTGTGACCTTTGACCCCAAAACCAGGGTGTCCTGAGGCCACACTGAACCATCCTCCCTGCACCAAATCAAGAATAAATCCAGTGTAGTTTATTTATTAGCCAGAACTACTCAGAACTACTAGGCCCTGTCAGTGTCTTAGTCTACTGGAGATACTGTTGGATGGCCAGTGGCGCTGGGCCAGCTTGGAAAAATCACGGAGATTTTTCATGATTCTTACATGTTCCCATGGGGGACCACTGGACACCATGGGATCATTGTTATAGACCAGTGTTCAATAAACACCAGTTCAGTAAAGTACTTCTCTGCCTCAGTCTGCCGTAGCACCTAAAATGGAGCTGCCTCCTCGTTCACGGAGGAAACGAAATGGGGTGGTGTTCAAAAAAGTGAGTTTAATAGCAGGAAGCTGCACTAGAACATTAAAGCCCACCAAGCAAACCAAGGAAGGGAACGCCCCAGGAAGAGACAGACACCGAGCGCAGAGGCCTTAAGTCAGAGTAAGGCGAGTCATTAAAATACAAACTGCATATAACTGAAGTATAGCCAGTGCGACGGCTCGGGTGCTAAGGATGCTTGCAGCCAAGTCCAGTGGACTGAGTGTGATCTAATCCCAACGTAGAGGGAAGAACAGACTCTTCTGAGTGGTCCTCTCATCTCCACACGAGTACCAGGGTACACACACCCCATGCATGCATGCATGCTCACTAAATGGGAAACCACAACTTGAAAGAAGTTTGCTAGCGAGTGCTCTGAGAGTTTGGGTAAAGGAGGGGAAGGTGAGGCTGGAAAGAGATACAGAGAGGCAGAAGCCAAGGAGACCCTGAGAATGATGCCGTTGGCTTCCACGTCTGAAAACAGGTGGGGCTGTTTGCTCCGGAATAGAGAAATGTCTAGGGGAGAGAGAGAGTAAAGAGGAGGCTCTCAGTGAGGAATGTATTTAAAGCACTGCTTTTAAGAAGGGAGGTGGGAGAGGGGTTGGGGATTTAGCTCAGTGGTAGAGCGCTTGCCTAGGAAGCGCAAGGCCCTGGTTTCGGTCCCCAGCTCCGAAAAAAAAAGAAAAAAAAAAAAAAAAAAGAAGGAGGTGGGAGAGAGATATTTTTGTTTTGTAAACTTTTTCTTTTTGAGGCAGGGTCTCACTTAGTAGCTGTCAAGCTGTCTTGGAATTCATTATGTAGCTATCATGTGGCCTTAAATGCATGGCAAATCCACCTGCATCAGCCTTCGGAGTGCTTCAATTACTGACGTGAGCCACTGCACCCAGCTGCTATGGACTTTAAAAGCTATTTTCTGAAGTACAAGAAGATACAACTCCTTATCCTTGTTCAGAAATAAAGTGTGCACTGTGCTCAGCTAGGCTGCTACCCCCGCCAGGCTGAAGCAGGAGGACCACAAGCTCAAGAGTGAGTTCAAGGCCACTTTGGCAACATTTTAAGCAATCTAAAAAAAAAAAAAAGAAAGAAAGAAAGAAAAGAAAAGAAATAAGGGATACAAAGTCAAGGTAGAGCGTTTGTGTAGCAACAGGAAAGGCCCTAGGTACAGGGCCTCCGTACTAAAAGTCAAATGAAAATTCAGTCTCAATCCCTCTGGACTGTAAGTTTGGTGTTTCTTATTCCTGTCCACAAATATATGTATACACACATAAACATGCACATGATACAATAATATAATTGGCACACTTGATGTGCTCCATAAATTGCTTTCCCCAGATACACAGGATAGTTTGGGTTTATTCATAATTATCAGGAGAAGCCCTTATTAAATTTATAGCTCATATAACCTGTGTGTGAATACATTACGTTTTATTCTTCACTCAGTTCAGGCAAGGTTGTGCACCACAGTGTTCTAGAGCTGGTTTTAAGAAACAAGAGTGTGCAATATCTCAACAGACTCATTTCTTGCCTCATTAATGGTTTCAGATAGCTGCTCCAGGTTACCAGGTGGGTCTCCTTCACAAGGCCACACAGGGAAGCAACCGTCTGCCATCTGTGTGCACGATTCTGCTGTAGGGCCCTGATGTAGCAGAGAAAGGAGAAAATGTCCCCTTTACTAACATCCTACAGGGAAGAGTGAGGCTGGCCTGCTACTTGGAGAAAGGTGACAAGTAGAAAGTTGGATGCATGTATTTGTCATACAAGTCTATAATTTAGGGAGATTAGAAAGGTTTTGGAGGACAGGGGTCTTCTCCGATAAATGTTCCCAGCATGCACTGTAACTTCTTCCCCTCTTGAGCATCTCCCTTGGCACACCAAAGTGAGGGGTATTTTCTGCATATGCCCGCACAACCCAGTCTTGTGGTGCAGGTTCAAGTTCATTTATTTATGAATCGTTTTTAAGTGACCGTTATTAAACTTATCCTCGTAAGGTTTTGGAGAATTAACGTGGCTCCTGTTCTGGCTTCACCCCGTTCTGGCTTTACACTGTACTGATTTACATTTCACATCTGCACACCTTTGCTATCTGTTGTGGTAAACACCATGGCCAAAGCATCGTAGGGAGGAACGGGTTTATTTTACTTCCATCATTGAGGGAAGCTGTTCTACTGCTGTGAAGCGACACCATGACCAAGGCGACTCTAATAAAGGAAAGCGTTTAACTGGGGGCTTGTGTACAGTTTCAGAGGTTTAGTCCATTATCATCATGGCACCTTGCATGGCATTGGAGCAGTAGCTGAGAGCTACCACGTCCAACAGAGAGATGGGAGGGAGGGGGTAGGGGTAGGGGAGAAGAGGGCGGGAGGAGGGGGAGGGGGAGGGAGGAGGAGACGGGGAGGGGAACTGGGAGGGGAGAGGGATGGGGAGGGAGGGGAACTGGGAGGGGAGAGGGATGGGGAATGAGGGGAACTGGGAGGGGAGAGGGATGGGAGGGAGGGAACTGGGAGGGGAAGGGGAGTAAGAGGGGAAGGGGGGTGGGGAGGGGAGGGGTAGAGAGGGAGAGAGAGAGGGAGAGAGACAGACACTGGACCTGCAGCTCTGGGCTCTTGAAAACCTTAAGCCCCTGTGACACATTGCCTCCACAAAGCCACACTTCCTAATCCTGTCAAAGAGTTCCATTCCTTAGTGACTAAAGATTTAAATATATGAGTGTGCAGGGATAGGGGGCAGGTGGGGGAATATTCTTATTCAAACCACCACAGGAACTTGGAGCAGAAATCACAGTGGAGTGCTGTTTGCTAGCTCCTTCTCCACCCTCTCACATTGGCTAAAATTCAAGACAACCTCCCACAGACATGATCACAAACCAATCTGATCTGGGGAATCTCTCAATTGAGACTCTGTCCCCACAGGTGACTCTTCTTTGTATCGAGCTGATACTCAAAGCTAACCTACACAGAACCATACTTGAGAGCTCATATTAATATCAACAACCTACATGTATCCAAAACGTGGCCTCCGGGTTGTAGTGTTCTACTGAATTTTTACAAGATGAAACAGTGTGGTCAACATAATCTATATCATGTCCTCTGATCACTTTCCTTTGAAGGAAAAGAAAAAGGAGTCCTGAAAAGGCAGAGGGTGGGGTATGGTTCAAGTACCGCACATATCTCCCTCACCTCAAATTACTCCTGACCTGCGGGGACTGACCCTGAACTTGGCTATCTCACTGCTTCGCTTTCTGAGCGATGGGAGTACAGGTGTTCTATAAAAGACCTTAAAACAAATGATCCTCAGGTTCGAGCTTCTCCTGCTACCCAAATCTATTTAAAACAAAACAAAACAAAACAAAACAAACCAGCCATGTGCCTTCTTTTATTTCCAACGTAACAGGTGGGGTTTCTCTTGCTCTTGGAAAATGATTGATAGTCATTTCTGCTGAGACAGTAGGAATTTCAAACCTTGCTCTTTCTTCTCTTCTTCCTCCTCCCCTTCTTCTTTTCTTCCCTCTCCCTTTCCTTCTTCTCCTTCTGAGAGGAGATTAAAGGTCATCAGAGAATCTCCCCACACAAAGCTTCAACTGGCCATATTGCTGATGCCACAGCCAGGAGATGGGTCAGTAATTACAGGTGTTCACAGCCAAGCTTTCCAACTTGAGTTCGATCCCTGGGGCCCACATGGTGGGGAGTCCCGAGTTTCACAAGTTGTCCTCTAACGTATACACAAACTATGGTATGCAGGCCTACATACATGCACGCTCACACACATAACTGTAACTAAAAAAGACTCCAAATTTAAATGTCATCATGGTTAAACTAACTGAACTGCTAGAAGGTAACACAAGCCAGACAGTGCTGCCCGGAGAGGGCCTGAGTCAGGTAAGATCAATCACTATCCATTTGGTGGTATTTTAAGATGTTGTTCGAGTTGGGGATTTAGCTCAGTGGTAGAGTGCTTGCCTAGCAAGTGCAAGGCCCTGGGTTCGGTCCTCAGCTCCGAAAAAAAAAAAAGAAAAAAAGAAAAAGAAGACGTTGTTCACTGATCCTGGAGCTGATTACTTTGGCTAAGCTAGCTGGCCACTGAGCTCCTGGGTTTCTCCGGTCTCTAGTTCTCCAGCACTGGAATTATAGCAACAATCTACCATGCCTGGGCTTTTATGTGAGTGCTGGGGTCTGAACTCTGGCCCTTACGTTTGCGCAGCAAGCACTTTACCAACTAGTCCTCTCAACAGCCTGCACTCTTCATTATAAAATGAGATATGTATAGATATAGACAACCTTTTTGTTCTTCAACAGTTTTATCCATTCTCCAAGAATGTCACCAAAACCCAGGGCCGCCCTTGACCTACAACCCTAACCCTTTACCTCACTCTTAAAGGGGACTTTTTAGAAGCCTTCTGGTTCCCTTGGGCCTTTGGTTCACCATCTAGTCTTTTCTTTTTCCCTTGGACGAATGGCCATACAGGTGAGCAAATAAGACTTTGGTTACAGTCTCTGTCATACGGTCCTTCCCTCATGAGATTCTTCCACCCTTCCTCTACCCATAACCTCCGGTATTACTCAGCTACACTTGAGCCACAAACACCCTTCGGTTCTTTAATTCCCCTTTGCATTTGGTGATGAGGTTTCTTCCTGTTATTTAAAATACAGTATTCATGCTATCTTTCAAGTGTTACGTTAATTTTTACTTAACATTTCTTTGAACGAAATGACGCTTAAAGTTTTTTTTTTCTTCTTAGCCAATAAAATAAAGGGTGAAACGCCACCTTAGTCCGTTAACCTTAGGATCTTAACAGATCCTGGCTTGGGATCCCACGTCATTACGCCCCTGGGAACTTTGCCGTTCCCGGGTCCTACCTTACCCTTATCAATCCTTTCTGGTTCCCTATACTCCTGGTCACTAGTCCAAAGCCATTATTGGCACCTACAACATCTATAGTCCCCGTAAGTCGGATGCTTAGAAGCCGGTCTGGTGCCCAAAGCGCGGTTTAGCTATTCCGGCCAATCGCAGCTCTAAACTCAGAGAGGCCGGATCGTCCGACCAATCGTAGCCCTATACGCAAGAGAGCGGATTTTTCTACCAATCACAGCCCTTAATGCTGTGAGTCTGCAGCCCGCAGGCCCATCTGTGAGTGGTGGGCGTGGCTGAGGAAAGATGGCGGCGCCCGTGACTCCTGCCGAGCCCCAGGCTTCCGGGGCTCCGCAGCTCCCCGTGTGTCTGTTGGTGTTGGGAATGGCGGGATCCGGGAAAACTACCTTTGTACAGGTGACGTGCACTGTGTGGAGGCTGTAATGGCGCCTCAGGCCCGAGAGGAAGTTGTCTGGGGAATTGGAGGGTCTGGGCGCGTAGTTTTCTGGGGGGTTGGCCTCTGACTCCAGGTCCTTCCCGAAGCCTCGAACCCTAGCCTGGGTCACTTGAGGCAGTCTCCTGCGTAATCTTAGTGTATGCTTGGTACAGCTGAAATTGTCTTGCTGAGAATTGGCAGCTCTCCGAAGACCCAGGCAGGGGGAGGTAATGCCAGCATCACTGGTTTTGCGTGAAGAGTCGTGAAAGAATCACTTCGTTCTAAGCTCTTGAGTATACAGCGGCAATGAAATCGACATGGTTCTTGCTTTCACGGAGTGAATGTCTTAGTAGAGGAGACAGAGGAGGAAAAGAGGGTCAAAGTTAGCGAAGACGTGATGGAGAGTAGAGGACAGGTACTGGAACTAGATGGCTTTTAAACTGAGAGTTTAGTGCTGAGGGAAGGAGATTGTTATAAGAATGGTCAGAAAGGAATGGGAATTCTCTGGGCCCTTTCCTGTCCTTTGGTCATCAATCTCCAACCCTGCCGCCGTTTTTGCAGAGGCTCACAGGACACCTGCACAACAAAGGCTGTCCACCTTATGTAATCAATCTGGACCCGGCTGTGCATGAAGTCCCTTTTCCCGCCAATATTGGTGAGTGCCTTCTTTAACTAACTATCTGCTTTTCTGTGGATTTGCCTGAGTTCCAGAACATGCTTCTTGCTTATTCAGATTTATCTCTCTCTTACGTATCATTCCCATTTACCCCCTCTCTCTTTGTCCTCAGTGCCACCTGACACATGAATCATTTAGTTCCTTTTGTCAGAGTTTATGAGTTCTGCTATAATTCACTCTGATCTGTAGAAAGGTTCCTTCCATTTCCAAAGTTATGGGTGTGTGTGTGTGTGTGTGTGTGTGTGTGTGTGTGTGTGTGTGTGTGTGTAAAAATATGCGTTGTTTTGAGGAGAGCTTTCTGCTTGAGACTATCAGAAAGATTTAGTATTGGTGTGATCCGAGGAAGCCTGAGGCAGAATATTGAGAGTTGAGTCAGTCCAACTTACATAGCTAAACCTTGTTTGGAAAAGAAAAAGTGGGGGTGAGGGGTAGATTTATTATGAAAGTGCCTGTGATCCACTGACAGGGCTCTTGGGTCCAGGCCTCCTGATTCCCAGGTCCCTTGCTAATCCTATTAAGCTTCTTATACCCCAAATATACAAATTAGGAGGTGGAAATCTTGTCTAAGAATCATAGATTAGGCCAGGCAGTAGTGGCTCACGCCTTTAATCCCAGCACTCAGGAGGAAGACACATGCAGATCTCTGAGTAACAAGCCGGCTTTGTCTATAGAGAGAGTTCTAGGACAGCCAGGGCTATACAGAGAAACCCTGTGTTGAAAAACAAACAAGAACAACAACAACAACAACAAAAATCATTGATCATTTTGGAAAGATTGGGCAACAAGTTTTCTATTTAAACTAAAGGATAAAAATGTAATATTGTTCATCTAGTGACTAGGGGGTAGGTTTGTTTTTATTTACTTTTATTTTATATGTATGGGTGTATCTGGTTCCTGCAAAGGCCAGAAGAGGGATGCAGAACCCCTGGAACTGGATCAACAGATAGTTATGAGCTGCCATGTGGGTGCCGGGAACTAAATCTGGGTCCTCTGTAAGAACTTCAAGTGCTCTTACTCTTTGAGCATCTCTCTAGCCCCTGGCAGATAGGTAGTGGTAGATCTGAATAGACAGTTTTATTGTTCCTATGTCTACGAATTGCCTTCATGCAGCGGCTAGTACATTTTCTTTTCTTGTTTTTGTTTGTTCGTTGGTTTTCCTGTGCACGTGCCCACTACCATTGAAATTGTCTAAAACTTGTAATCTTGTTTTAGATACTATCTATCATAACTAAGAGCTTCTGACTGTTTGTTTGTTTGTTTGTTTGTTTGAGACAGGCTCTCTCTGTGTAGTCTTGGCTGTCCTGGAATTACTCTAGATTAGGCCAGTCTTGAACTCACAGAGGTCCACCTGCCTCTGTCTCCCAAGGTGTGTGCCACCAGGCCCAGGAGTCTAACATCCTTCATAGGATACTTGGCAGTTATCCCTAGTCAGGAAGAAAGTGTAGAGGAGGGTATAAGAAAATGCTGGTAAGATACGGTGACACTTCTGTATAGCCTCAGACTCAGAAGGCTGAGGTAGGAGAACAGCTTGGGCCACTTGGGAAGTTCAAAGTCAGTCCCACCAAATGAGGTCATGCTTCAAAAAATAAAGGCAACCATTCTCTCTCTTTTCTCCTCAGATATTCGAGACACAGTGAAGTACAAAGAAGTCATGAAGCAGTATCCTTTTTCTCGTCAGCAGTCATGGCGAACTGCTGCCTTTCATTGCTTTGGGGGAGAGGTTTTGCCTGGCAGGTTGTGACAATACAAGCAAAGAACTCGCTTCATTTTCAGTAATCATATTAAGAGGACATACGATGTACAAGATGAGTGTAGGAGAGATCAGAGATTTCAATAATACTTCCATTTTCTTAACATAACTCGGACAGCCGAGAAGATGCATGGCCAGCTGTTGACTGCCTGGGCCTGGGGAAGTGATCTTGCCTTGGGTCATACAGTCATCGGTTAAAAAGTTACTCACAGGAATTTAGACCAGAAAACTTTTTTTTAAAGATTTATTTATTACAAGTACAATAAGTACACTGTAGCTGTCTTCAGACACACCAGAAGAGGGCATCAGATCCTGTTGCAGATGGTTGTGAGCCACCATGTGGTTGCTGGGATTTGAACTCAGGACCTCTGAAAGAGCAATCAGTGCTCTTAACCTCTGAGCCATCTCGCCAGCCCATTGAGTTATTATTCTTATGGGTTAATTTCAGCATGACAGCTAACTCTCTTTAAGTAACCTTAGGAGGGTTGCTTGCCTAGTGAGAATCAGAATAAAGAGTGTTGCATGCAGCCCTGGCTGGCCTGAACTCAAGAGATCTTCCCACCTCTGCTTCCTGAGTGCTGGGGTTAAAGGTATTGAGATTCCACACCTGGCTACACAGATGATTTTAACTGGTGATGCCAGCAGTCTGTCACTGTTTGCCATGTGTAGTCGTTAACTTTTAGTCACACTATTGTCCTTACCTTATGTGGCCAGTCCTAAAATGAGAGATCAGCAATGAGAGCCTTGCTAATAAACACTGGGGTTGGGTGGTCATCAAAGCCTGGGTTGCCAGCACCCGTTCGTTAATTGAACATCAATACCATAATGTGTTGGATGGATGACAACCAAGTACTAACTGTATAATCTCATACGTGCAATTTAATCCCTAACCGAACGTTCAGATATGGACTTGGGCCAAACGGCGGCATAGTGACCTCCCTCAACCTCTTCGCTACCAGGTTTGATCAGGTATGACATCGCTTACGTTCACAGACCTGACGCTGTGAAATTCTGACTCTTCACACGCCGTAGCTTGATCACATTGGTAGAAGAACAGCAAGGATGACAAGATACCAAAAATGAGCCGGTGTTTGTGTAGGCCAGGAAATAGCCTATGAATGGCTCGGACACTTCACATTTTATGCCTGTGAGAAGACAAAAATCCAAAAGACCTGGGTTCTTTCTCTGGCCTTTTATCAGCTTATGGTGTTACCCTGGCCAGGAATTGAGGACAGGGCACGGTGATCAGCTACAGCAAGGAATGGGGACATACTCGTGCCTTTTCTCTTGACAAGTATTTGTCACCCTTTCGGTTTCCCCCACCACTTACTGTCTTAGTTAGGGTTTTACTGCTGTGAGCAGACACCATGATGAAGGCAACTCTTATAACATTATTTAACTGGGGCTGGCTTATAGGTTCAGAGGTTCAGTCCATTATCATCAAGGCAGGAGCATGGCAGCATCCAGGTGGGCATGGTGCAGGAGGAGCTGAGAGTTCTACATCTTCATCTGAAGGCTGCTAGCAGAATACTGGCTTCCAGGCAGCTAGGAGGAAGGTCTCATTGCCCACACCCACAGTGACACACCTACTCCAAGAAGCCTCACCTCCAAACAGTGCCACTCCTCGGGCCAAGCATCTACAAACCATCACACTTACTTCCATGGGAGGGGGTTATAGTCATTGTAATCTGATTCTGCCACTTAAGACATTAACGTTGACCAAAGCCAGGTGGGACGGGTTTTACCTGGCCTACAGAGCCTGCTCTCTTTAAAACAGACAGACGTGGCAAGTGTGCAAGGGACCCACCCCGCTTTAAGACCTGGGCTCTGGGCTCTCCAGGTCGCAGTGCTGCTGCTGTGGCTCTGCTTCCTTGCATCAAGGAGTCCATTACTTGGTGTCTCAGGTTGTGTTCTGTGACGGGTCCTATAATCGAGGCCACCCTGGTGGGGTCTCCGGTGTTGTGTTTTAAATTATATATATTTACATGGTGTTTGTCTGGATTAAAGGAGATATATATACAGGATATATGTAGATCCTGGTTTAAGTGATGTCTTTTTCTTCCAGGTGATGAAATTTATTGAGAAGGCCCAGAACACATTCAAGTAGGTGGCTTCAGTTGACTACTGACTTATTGCCTGTCATCAATACATTCTAGACTTTTGAGAGGATTGGGAGACCTTTGAACCCTGACGTTGTTAACTGAGACAAACTCGTTAGAAATTAAAACAAAGAAAGGTGGAAAGAAAATCGCTGAGATGGTGTAAAATGCAGAGGATTGGTCCCGGTTACTGTGACCCCTCCATCACCCACGTTCCTTTTTACGTGACCTGGAGAAACTTTCAGAGGAAGACTTGCTCACTGTTTGAGGAAGTGCAGTTTGCCATAATGGGGAAGACATGAATATTTTATCTGTGTGTGTGTGTGTATTTAATCCTACTGTCATTTCTCACTATTAACTGTTACTAAACTTTTAATGTTTACTTTTTCTAAGGGAGAAAGACTTTTTTTTTTTTTTTTAAAAAAAAGGAGATATGCTCATTATAAAAATTTCAAATCATGGACCAGAGAGATGGCTCAGTAGGTAAAGGCACTTGCTAGAAGCCCGATGACCCAAGTGTGACTCCTGGGACCCGTGTGGTAGAAGCAGAGAACTCCTATAAGCTGGCCTCTGGCTTCACATGCTTGCTGTGGCTCTGTGCTTACTCATGTGCACCAAGTACATGGAACAGCGAGTTATTTAAAAAGAATACATACTATTTGAACCATGAAACTATCACTCTCAGTCCCAGTAACAATTCCTGTTATTCCGTAATTGGCATTTTCTGTGCATAAAGCATTATTGCAAAGATGGGATAATTGAGGTAGATTTTTGTTTTCCTTAGAACAGTAACAAAACGGGTTTGTTTGTTTTGTTTTTTTTAATCACATCCTGTAAACTTCCTTTTAAAATGTGTTGTGTTTGCATACTGCTGCATGGACCACCGTTACTTCATCTCACACTGCTCCCCACTCACCCAGGCACCCCTTAACTTCCCCTCTGTTTTCCTGGTGCCTGTCCTGTACTCATGTGCTACCTTTCTTATCGGTTTATTCTCATGGGGTTGGACGCAGGGTATCCAACATCCTGAGCCATGCACAGCCTGTCTTCCATACTGACGTACGTCCATGTCCCCAAGTGTGCCTGTTTCAAAACGTAGTTTTATTAAGATGCAGTTTACATGTCTTCCCATTGTAAAAATCAGTGGTTTCTAGTCCATGCACAGAATTGTGCACAGGGCTCTATAACTATATCTGCAGTCGATTTTAGAATATTGTCAGTTTAGAGATACTCTACAGGCAGTATCTCCCCCTCCCCCACTCCATTTCTCCGGCTCCTTCCCTCCATTCCTCATCCTCGTCCCTAAGAGGTCAGAGAGTTGCTTTCTGGTTTTGCTAATGTCTTGTTGGTAGTGTGGTGTTTCTTTAATTGTCAGTTTCCTTTCTGACTGTTTACCACAGCTTGCACTGTGCCGTTTCTTCTCGATAGCATGTGCAGCTTTAGGGCACGGTGGGAGTGTTTGGCAGTGTGCAGAGGTCACTGCAGTCTTGGATCAGCAGACATTTAGCATTCTCTGTGATGCAGTATCTTCAGAATTGCCAAAGTCTAACATTCCTTTAATGATCTCCTTGCTCCAGATATGTCTTGATTGACACACCCGGACAGATTGAAGTATTTACCTGGTCAGCTTCGGGGACAATCATCACTGAGGCCCTGGTGAGATGTGGATCTTGTTCACGAGGGCATCTAGTGGGCTAGTGTCTCAGCCTCTGTTCATGCCTGGGGCTGAATATGAGAGGGAGAGAGGGGGGCTCTGCACATGCTGTCAACAGTGGTTCTCTCTTGCCAAGAAAGGGACGACAAGAGTAAGGGAGCAAGTAATGAGTCCTCTGATCAAGCCTGCACTTATTGTGTTGCTCTAGGCATCCTCCTTTCCAACAGTGGTCATCTATGTCATGGACACGTCTCGGAGCACTAACCCAGTGACCTTCATGTCCAATATGCTTTATGCATGCAGGTAACTGATGACTGGAAGGTGTGGTGCCGTCAGGCGCGGCCTCCTTCTCTGACTTATTTCTTACTTACTTTATTAAGTTTGGTTTTTTGAGACCGAGTTTTCTTGGTAGCTCCAGCTGCTCTGGAACTCCCTTTGTAGACTGTACTGGCCTTGGACTCACAGAGATACCACTGCCTCTGTCTCCTGAGTGCTGGGGTAAAAGGCATGCGCCACGATGCCTGGCTCCTTGTTTGTTTGTTTTTAAAGATTTGTTTATTTATATATATGCGTATACTTTCAAAGTCTTCATTCACACCAGACGAGGTCATTGAATCCTATTACAGATGGTTGTGAGCCACCATGTGGTTGCTGGAAATTGAACTCGGGACCTCTGGAAGAGCAGTCGGGGCTCTTAACCACTGAGCCATCTCTCCAGCCTACCCCCCAACCCCCTTTAAAAAGACATTTATTATTTATTTGTGTGCATGTGAGCCTGTGTGAGTATATGTTTACCAAGTGTATGCAGGAGCTTGTGGAGGTTAGAAGAGTCAGATCTCTTTGAACTGGAGTTACAGGTGGGTGTGAGCCACGACATATGTGCAGCCCCTGGGTTCCCTGTAGAAGTCGTAAGTGCTCTTAACTGCTGAGCCACTGCTCCAGCTTTACTCTCTGACTGTATGCCCTTTGGATTGGAGTCCTGGTCAGAGTGCCCTGGGTATGGTCATTGGCATTTCCCACTCAGTTGGTTGGTGTGAGGTAGGGGAAAGCTAATAAAGGGAGACGTGTTCTATTGGCATTCTCTCTCCCTTGCCTGTCAGAGAAGGAGGTGGGGTTACTCCCAGCTGGTGAGATCCAGGTCTGCACAGAATAGAGTCTCTGGTGTGCATGGTGCTTGGGTTTTGTATAAGCAGCAAAAAAGTGCACCGTGAAGAGACACTAGCAATAAGAAGTGTTATCCAAGCCAGGTGTGGTGTCGCGCTTGTAATCAAGTCAGACGAAGGGGCAAGTTCAAGGCGGCATGGACTGTGGGGCAGACCTGCCACACCTGGAACAGCACTAGCAGGGAGATCAGCGTCCAGACAGGCACTGTTTCATCCCAGATGTTGCACTGGGAGAGCAAAGATACTTCGTGGGTCACTGCATTCAGAGTGACGTTGAAGGAGAGTGCTATGGAAACTGAGAAGTTAATTTGGGGGATGTACAAGGGTCATCCCCAGTGTGACAGGTCTGGGAATAAACATTATATTGGATACAAGAAGTCCTGATCCACATAGAAATTTCATGAAAGATAGCATTGTTCCACAGTCAAATTAATGAGTAAAAGACAGCTACTTGATTATCCTGAGTAGTCATTTTATAGTTTATGAGTAGCTCCAATGTCAGAGGACTGGGACTCTAGCTCAGCAGGTAGAGGGTGTTCCTCACATGTTCAAGGCCTGGGTCAGCATCAGGACTGCAGACACTAAATCAATAAAGGGTAAGGGAAGATCAACTTAAAAGCAATTCAGGTGCATACTTTATATATGATTTTTCTCTTGTCCATCTATCTCAGTAAATGTGGGAAATTTTCAACCTGTAGGACAGTACTTTTGGGGACTGGGGCAGGAGAATTGCTATAAATTCAAGGACAGTCTGGACTGCATACTATTAAGTTCTATGCTAGTGTAGACTGCAAAATGATTTAAATGTAAATTATATATATTTACATGGTGTTTGTATGATTAAAGGAGATATTACATATACATATAAAAGTGGCTACCAGAGTAACCATCCTATAATGAGTACTCCATAAATGCTCATTCCCTCCATTTGGATAGAAAAAAAGAGAATTGTTTAATAAAGCATTAAAAAGGATCAATATGAACACCTACTGTGGGCTTGGAGGGCCAGTTTCTGGCTGGATGTTGGTGGTCATTTCCCTTTGGGAGAGACTGAATTCTGTCTGAAGGTTTTCCTGTTCTCTTTATGTAGTCCCATGAGCTTAAGTACCACTTAGTTATTTCTGGGAACAAGTACTCACTGTGTGCCCACACTGACCTTGACCTCATGAACTTCCTGCCTCTGCCTTCTGAGTGCTGGAAGTGCAAGCCTGTGACATTATGCCTGGCTCAAAGCGCTTTTACAAATGCTGGTTCCATGTTTGTTTTCTTTTTTTCTTTCTTTTCAGCATCTTGTACAAAACCAAGCTGCCTTTCATTGTGGTCATGAACAAAGTGAGTGGCTCCATCTGTGGGGATTTCTGTGTGCCTTTAACAGCCTTGGCTGACGTTAGAGGGTTTGGCTAGTAGGGGGAGGAGTGACTTCAGGCGCTGTGAGCACGTTGGATTTTCCTACAGAAAGACAGGCACATTAGGGAAGTGGATGCTGCGGAGTGGGCATTTAGTACTGCCTCTAAATCTCCCAGAGTGATTGTGGGGTAGACAGAGTGACCCCTGAACCCTAGTGTGCAGTCATCCCTCCGCCTCGGGGGTTCTGTTGAGTAGAGGAACAAGCAGTCTGATGGAAATCTGCTCGGAGGAAGATAGACATCTTTATGGTTGGATGCAGTGGAGCTGGAAACGGGGCCAGAGAAGGAGAACCTGTAGATGATGAGTTCTTTGCCCGATGCCGCTTACTTGAAGACATGCTTTTGCCATGGTTTAGTTCGTGGCCTTCATTCAGGCTGCTGCTGACTGCCTTCTCTCTGACACAGACGGACATCATTGACCACAGCTTTGCTGTCGAGTGGATGCAGGATTTTGAGGCTTTCCAGGATGCCTTGAACCAAGAGACGACCTACGTCAGTAACCTGACTCGTTCCATGAGCCTGGTGTTAGATGAGTTCTACAGCTCACTCAGGGTAAAGTTTACCTCCTCCTAGTGACAGTGGCTGCGGATGACATCTTACCATAGCCTTATCTGGCTTTGAACCAGCGGTGAAAGGATCGCTTTACATCCTGTAAAGTGACCTCTGTACTCCATTGTGTCATGGCTGGGATGCACTTCTCTAGCAAATTAACGAAGCTCAGGCTTGGTCCCCAACATTTTAGAAAAAGACAAACTGTGTGGAGCTTCACGGGGTCACCAAGAGCCCTCTCGTCAGAGTCTGTGATGCAGTTTAAGAGTGTCTGTGGAGAAGTGATGGGTGGTGTGGCCTGTGGGTCTGCTGATGGTGAGGGGAGAGGTGAGGATGAGTGTTTTGGAGGATGTAGCTTAAGATTTCCCCGGAGGGAGGAGCAAGGTTTGTGTAAGCAGAACTGGCAACTCAAGCCTGCCTCTGCCACCACAGGCCATGCCACTGCTACTCCGCTTGCAGTTTTCTTTTAGATTGTCATTTTTCTCGTTCACATATTTTCATCAGTTCCTGGCTACGTAGGCCGCTTTGTTCAGTTTGGGCCTTGCTTTTTGCCATAGATGTCTTTAAGTATTCAGATGTGGTTTATGACTTTTAATGGCAAAATTCTAGAAGCACAATGCTCAGAATTTTAATACACGATGCTTCTTGGCAGGTGGTGGGTGTCTCTGCTGTGGTGGGCACCGGCTTCGATGAACTCTGTGCTCAGGTCACCAGTGCTGCGGAGGAGTATGAAAGGTGAGGTGGGGGAGGGGCCGTGGACACACTCTTCATTCCCCAACTTCTTGTCTGGCAGTGGTCTTCTCAGCATTTACTTGCTCCGAGTAAAGTATATTTGCCTTACGTATGCTAGACCAGACCACACTCAGGAGTGACATGTTCCCGTTCCCTTCTTTAGAAGGATAGAAGTCTGAAGTGTTGAGTGGACTGAGAGGCTGCGAGGCGGGGGCTATCCAGCCTCTCCTGTAAAGATCCACTTGGTAGATGTTACCAGCTTTGCGGGCAGTGTCTCAGTTCTGTCATTGTAGGATAGAAGGCCCATAGATAGTTCAGAAACTGTGTCATGGTTATGTCCCTGCAGAAACAGGTGTGGGTCTGACACCTACACAGCTCTATTATTTGAGGAACTATGTGCAAAGTCTTAATAGTTGCTGACACATAGAGACACTTCATAAATGCCAGCTACAACTGCCATCATTGTTGGTTGTCGGTGGACCACCCCTAAAGGAAAGTAGAGAGCGTCGGCATCTGTAACCCTGGGAATGTGGCCTCATAGGCACTTGGTAGCATGCTGCTTTGGCTTCATAGCTTGCTCAGAAGCACCACATGTGGTTGCCAGGCAACATTATTTTCCCGCTGGTTAACCATCAAGGGTTTTGTGGATGTTTCCAAGGCTCGGGATGGAGTCTGTTCTGTTGTCGCTCAGGCTCTTCCCTTCTTATACAGTGCGCAGCCCACCTTCACACCTGCTTCCTCATAGCCCTCGGTCGGTCGGGGTGCACCCTCCTTCTCTACCCAGCTATTGGCTACCAGCTCTTTATTACAGCCAATCAGATACAATTCTAGATGCCTTAGGTAGATGAGGAGGAACAGATACTTACAAGTACCCAACACACCAGGGTTGTTGACTCCCACTGGGGTACGCTCGGCCATGAGGATGGTGTGCCAGGCACTTCAGGGAGGTCAGGTCTTTTGTTGTCCCTTTTAAGACGAGTTCAGGATGGGTAGTGTGAATTTTTCAGGAGAGGAACTTAGAAGACATTTCTCTTTCCAGGGAATATCGTCCTGAATATGAGCGTCTGAAGAAATCACTGGTAAGAGTGAGATTGTGTGTTTTAGAGCTCTCAGAAGGTCTGCCTCAACCCACTCATGGCACAGGCCTGTGGGCCTAGCCAGTCACCAGAGACTGATGGGGACTTTTGATTGGAGAAGTTGGGGACCAGCTGGCGTGCTGGCCTGAGGTGTAATTGGCACTTGATAGTAGGGATGAAAGGAAGTTTAGGCCAGCTTCAGTTACATGGTGAGTTTGAGGTCAGCCTGGACTGCATGAGACACTACCCCCAAAACCAAGGGGAGAACCCCTAGACTCTAATTCCCCATCTTAGCCATGGAATGGATGCTTTGTTTAGACTTTCAATGTAAATTTTATTTTATTTATTTATTTTTTTTAATTCTTTTTTTTCGGAGCTGGGGACCGAACCCAGGGCCTTGCGCTTCCTAGGCAAGCGCTCTACCACTGAGCCAAATCCCCAACCCCTCAATGTAAATTTTAAATTTACCTTCATGTGCTTTTAATTTTTTTTCAAGCTTTACAGAGATATAATTGACGAATGGAATTTCAGTATTTCTTTTAAATTCGTGTAATTTTGTTTTGTTTTATTTTGGTACTGCTCTACACACTGAACTATGTGCTTAGCCCTGTTTGGTTTTAAGTTGAGGTCTCTGGTGCTCCAGAGCTCTCCTCACAGAACCATCTGAGTAGGAGGGACTGCAGCCGCGTGATATCACGCTGCATCTCAAGCACTCTCATTTAAGTGGGCAACTGTGTGTTGCCTGTGCGCAGACAGGCCTCTGGGCAGCCCCGCCCCACCCCCTTTGTATTGAGGCGTTTGTCTTTTCTTTTTGCCTCATCCTTCCGGGTGCTGGGATTACAGGCACGGGCCACCACACAGGCTTTGTATCTAAATCTTTTTTTTTTTTTTTTTTTGGTTTTTTTTTTTGGAGCTGGGGCCCGAACCCCGGGCCTTGCGCTTCCTGGGTAAGCGCTCTCCCCCTGAGCTAAATCCCCAGCCCCGTATCTAAATCTTTAAAATTCAAAATTTTGCTGAAATACATATACCAAGACCTTTTTATGCCCTACCTCCCTCACTCTCTGAGGTCAGTTTAAAGGGTAGTTGTGGGATTTTGAAGAACAGAGCAGTCTCACAACTCTTACCCAAAGTGTTCAGATGAGGCTGGTCAGCGCCTGCACTGGGTCTTTGGCACGGAACCTTCTCGTGGTCCACTTGAGGGTCATTGGGTCATGGTTGGGGTATAAGCTCTGAATGGTTTCATTCACCATGCGACAGAAAATCTGCTGTCACCTGGGCCATATGCCCCACTGCTTCATCTCCATGTCCGTCGTCCTTCACCAGCCTCTAGTGTTTTGTCATTTCCCATCTCCTTCTAAAAGGCTGGTATCTGAGCATGCACAGAACCTTGGGTTTGTTCTTTAGCACCACTAAGCGTGGTGGTGACTCCCGTTAAGTCTAGGGTCATTCGTGGTTACACAGTGAGTTTGAGGGTGGCCTATACTGCATGAGAGAGACCCTACCTTAAAAAAGAGACTACAAATGTGTTTGTGTGGGGGTGGGAAAGTATTTGTGGAGGTCAAAGGAGAGCTTGCTGGAGTCAGTTCTCTCCTATCACGTGGAGTCCACAGATTGTATTTAGGTCATCAGGCCGCAAGCACATCCACCCACTGAGCCATTTCACCAGCCTAGGATCTCTTGTTTAACTTGAGGACATATCCCCTTCTCCCCCACCCCACTATAGGCCAGTGCCCAGAGTAATGAGCAGAAGGAGCAACTAGAGCGTCTGCGGAAGGACATGGGCTCCATAGCCCTGGACCCAGGGGCCAGCACAGGTATTAGAAGTGCTCTTGCATAACGTGTCTGTAACGTGAGTACATGACCCGGAACAGAGAATACCGGAGGATGGTTCATGCCCCACTGCTGCCCGTCTCCTTTGAAAGGTTTTGTACTTCACTTTGTCGAGGGATTGGATTTTTTTTTTTTTTTAACAATGCATTATCTGAGTTTTAGATACACAGGAAAATTATGTCTTTAGTGCAAAGAACAGCTTTCGTTTTTGAGAGTCCCAGAATGTGAACATCTACGCTTTGTTTTTCTGACTCTTCCTGCTGCATGCGACTTAACCATCACGTAGTATACATTCCTTTTTCCTAAATTACTTAAAACTCATGCAGACACAGTGTTCTTTTATTTTGAATCTGAATATTCTTTCTAAAAATAGTGATGTAACTTTATAAAACTCCAGTGCAGCGTGAGACTAACACGGGCGCAGTACTGTCTACTACATGGCCGTGAGGTGTAGCCATTCCCTTCAGAGCAGACCTAGCTCATCAGGTTAGGGACCAAGCGCCCTTATCCACAGGGCCTAGCTGGCCCTGGCCCGCCTGTGTATTCTGCTGATTGCTTTCCTTACACACCTGCGCTGGTCTTATACAGGCCTCAGTGTCTGCTCGGGCTGCTCTCCGGTGTTGTGTCCTCTCCCTGGCTGTTCTTGCATTCTCTGCCCCACATGCACCCCACACCAGCTTACCAGCTTCCTGGAAAGCTTTCTGGTATTTGTGTCAAGGTTCCATTGTTACAATCCTAAATTAATCCAGGGGGAGCGGACATCTCTGTGCTCTCCTTCGCCCTCCTCAAGAGCAGGGAGAATTTTCGTGTTTGGTGGGTCTTGAGTCTTTCTGGAATGCTATCTGGTATATGTTTCGCATATTTCTCATTACATACTGAGTGGACTTTATCTTTACTGTATGTTGTTTTACTCTGGTAACTGGCGTGGGTTTGTGCTGTGGTTCCCTCTCTCTCAGTCTTTGTATCCTGCTACTTCCCTCCTCCTCCCCTCCCTCCCTCCCTCCCTCCCTCCCTCCCTCCCCTCGCTCCCTCCCCTCCCTCGCTCCCTTACTCCTTTCCTTCCTTCATTCTGTTAGTTTTGACGCTCTCATGAAAGTGTCTAGGATGTGCTTATATTAAGATATATACCCTGGGGCTGGACAGATGGGTCAGCAGCGAGAGCACCGGCTGCTCTTGCAGAGAACCCAGGTTAATTCCCAGCACCCACCAAGGCTCACAACCACCCGTAACTGCACTTCCAGAGGGTCCAACAGTCTCCTTTCAGTTCCATGGGCAGCAGGCTCGGGCTTTGTGGAGATATACATGTAGGCAAAACACTTGTACACAAAAACTAATGTAAATAAATTAAAAATACAAAAAAAAAAAAAAAAAAGAAAGAAAGAAAAGGAAAGGAAAAGCAAACAATATAGAAATTTTTTGCAGCAGCTCAGTGGGACCCAAAAACTGCATAGCTAGACTTTATTTTTAATATAATCTAAGTTCCATTTTATTTATGTATTTTGTGGCAGTAAATTATATACATTTTTTTACCTTTTATGAAGCAGTTTTTATGAACAGTTTTTCTTGGGGTACTTTATTACGAGAATGAAGTTTCTATTTATGACTTCTGTTCACGTATGTCAGTCAGAGATCAGGAAAGGGGGAACCTGCCTGGGTACCCAGGAACTTGAATGTCTGCTATTTTCAGCACACACCTCACTCACTCCCTTCTGTGTGCGTGCAGTGAGGCCCTCCAGAGTCACTTGCTGCTGCTGTATTGCGGGATGAGCTGTTGAGGGGAGGGGAGTTCTGTGGGTGACTTGAGGCGACACCAGGGATGCTGGGTGACTCTTGGTTGACTGCAGTGGGAAGCAGTCACTGTTAGCACACCCTGGCACCATTCTTGTGTAGGAACACATCCTTGTCCTAGGTCCCTGAGGTCACCCACCTCCCTGACAGACAGGATCTTCCTACAGAGCTCTGGCAGCCCTGGAACTCAGTCTGCAGGCCAGGCTGGCCTTGAACTCACTGCCTCCCTCTGCCTCCCAAGTGTTGGGACTAAAGGTGTGTGCCAGCGCGCCCAGCCTCCTGTAGTCTCAGGTCCTCACAGAAATTAACTTCTACTGATCCCCGTGCCAGGAATTCTTGATTAGACTTCCTTCTCATTCTTGGGGATTAGTCCTTATTCACTGAGTAGGGAACGCTACCCTCCCTCCACTGCTTGAAGGTGGCCTGGCTGCTGTATCCGGGCATTTCACCCTGTACTCTTTTTCAGGCCTCCCTTGAACCTGTTTTCCACCGAGAAGTTTCATTGCCCATTTGTCTTCTACTTCATCTTTCTTTGGAAAAGGCATAGCTTCTTCTGGTGTGTGCTGGGATTTCAGAGACATGTTTCTCACATTTTCCTCAGAAACAGGGGAGCTCATGAAATCACTTTGTGAACTAAATAAACCCTGTTAGGAATGACAAGTGGAGTTACATTAGGAGACAAACTTAACACATGCCTGTCGGTCAAGTGCGCTCTCCTGCCATCTAGTCAGCGTACTGGCCCATCAGCTCAGAAGACCCAGTGTACTGACCAGTGTTTTAACCCTAGACGGCGCGTCTCCTGTGCTGGACCCTTCTGACTTGATCCTGACTCGAGGAACCTTGGATGAGGAGGATGAGGAAGCCGACAGTGACACTGACGACATTGATCACCAAGGTGAGCGGCAGCCAGTGGACACAGCAGCTGTCCCGTCTGCTCAGGAGATTGTCACTGTTGAGAGGAGCCCCTGAGCATATGGCCGGGGACAGGGGGGAGGGAAGATGGTAGAGCATACAGTGCAGGCAAAGGCTCTATGTGAAGAGCTCTGTCCGACCTTGCTGAGTGTTCTAACTTCGCTCTGTTGCTGTGGCCGGACCGAAAGCAGTGCGGGGAGAAAGGGTTTGTTTCCACTCATTCCAGCTTCATTGCTGTGGAGAAGTCGGGTCACATCCAGTCAGAGCAGAGGGAGTGAGCGTACACACCCTCACTTGTCTGCGTGTGCTCGGCTTGACTTCTCCACAGTACAGTTCACGACCCCGTCCAGCCAGTGGCCCACATAGTGGGCAGGGGCTTTCCATGCCAAAACGCTGGTACCAGGCCTTGTCACTGCTCTGGACATTCTGACTCAGATGTCAGACGCTGCTGTTTCCTTCTGTTACTGGCGTTTGGTTGATTGGTTAAGGCTCTACCCCAGGACTTCTCACCAGCTGAAAGCATTGCCCTGGAGCTACACCTGAGTCATTGATGTCGGGTTTCAAAGATGTGTTTTTCCTTTCTGTGTGCGAGTGCCTTGCCTGTGTCTGTGTATGCACTGTGTGGATGCCTGGTCCCTGCAGAGGTCCTGATCCCCTGGAAATGGAGGTACAGATGTTGTGAGCCACCATGTAGACACTGGGAACAAACCTGGGTCCTCTGCAAGGGCAACAAGCGCTCTTAACCATGAACCACCTCTTCAGCCCCCGAGTGTTTGAGTATTTAACCGTCAAATGTGGTGGTTCCCTGTTTTATTCCTAGCTCTTGGGTGGCTGTGACTGTAGGTAAATCTACCATTCTTTCTCTTGTCTACCTCCTTTCAGTTATTTATGAAGGGGACATTTTTTTCCACTTTGATGCTGCACGTTTTGGTAATAAGGCGTGCTTCTGGAAGCCATTTCAGTAACTGAGGATGTGAGTGTGTAACCCCTCAAAAGTACTTTGAGCCAGGCGTGGAGGCACCTACGTGCTTCTAACCTCAACATTGGAGAGGCTGAGGCAGGAGGACCATGGGTTCCAGGCTAACTTGGGATCCATAGCAAGACCCTGTTCTGAAAAAGCAAAACTTATTTTAAAGTGTGGTTTCTCTTTCTTTGTGTGTGCGTGCGTATGTGCCTGTGTGTAGCTCTGGTTCATTGCACAGTGAAGGCTTTAAAAGCAGCGTCCTTCTGTCCTGCAGTTACAGAGGAAAGCCGTGAAGAGCCAGCGTTCCAGAACTTTATGCAGGAATCAATCGCACAGCACTGGAAGAGAAACAAGTAGGCCTCCCCCACATGCTGCAGGAGTCTGTGTGCTGGGTCTCCATGCAGAGGACATCCTTTGTGAACCAGGCTGCAGTCCAGAGCAGTCTCCTCCCAGCTGCTGACTTCTTTGAGGGAACCTGGACTCAGATGAAGTCTGGTTGAAGGTGGAGCTGGCAGGTAGATCCCATCCTTGGGTAGCTTCTCCCAGTGTTTATGCAAGGAGGTCTTCTCACTGCTCTGCCGGCTGATAACTGTTCAGCCTACAACTTCAAGTCGCATCGTTTGAACTCAAGTGTTTTGCTGCTGATGGGACAGAGGGAACTTTGGATCTTGACGAGCAGGATCTGTGGACATTGCCTCCTTAGCACTGTGCTCCCGACTCTGCATCCCGAGCTGCTGTTCTTTAAGCAGGATGGGAAGGGAGAATGCATTTGTACAGCGGGTGGCGAGTGCCCTTGGCAGCCAGGTCCGATGTGATCTGTGCTCACACAAGGTAGCACATTTTCAAGAGTGTTGTTTGAATGGTGACTTGGATAAAGATTTAACTTTAACTTTGTGGTAAAGTTTTCTGTTATGATTTGATATTAGAAAGTATGTGATCACTAATAGATTCACCATTATTAGTTAACGACCGCTTTAAAGATGTGTCTGGAAGGAGGTAATATGTAGGTTAGTTCCCCACGTCTGTCCTCCTATCCACCATGTCCTCCTTCTATTGTACTTAGAGCAATACAAAGCATTGTTCATGGCCTGGATGTGGTCCGTTCAATACATACATAGCTAGAAGGGTTTGCCCTGGTTCTCAAGAGTGTGGTCTCTGCATAAGAAGTAAAATCCTCAGCCAGGAAATTCTTACTGACTCATCTCCAAATCGGCTTTATTAGCAAGTGGGTGGGCCCAGCGGCTGTCAAGCCCTCCGGGTGACTGCTGGTCTCTTTGTAGAACTGTTTCAAGTCAGCCTGTGAACCCCAGGCCAGGTAAATCAACCACCCAAGCCTCAAAACGTGCCTTCTCAGGCCTCTTATCTTTCTTGACGTGGTGCCTGTTCTCCAGTATTATTTCAGAGCAACATAGAATTTTATTTTACTATTGATTATTTAATATTCCATAGCTAGTGGGAAATGGTGATCCAAGAACCTCACCTTTTACTTAAGACCTTTCTGCCGAGTTTCGAGGTGCGTGTCTTTAATCCCAGCATGTGGGAGGCAGAGACAGGTGGGCTTCTGTGAGCTCGAGACTGCTTGACCTATTCTTTAAGGGAAGCCATATGCAGAGCATAACTGACATGCTTGGCTCTTCTCTGTGGTGCCCCCTCTCTCTCCTGCGGGCAGCTCTCTAAGGATATTGTCTTTACGTCACTTGTACAAGACAAGACCTATTACGTGGTATGGGGAAACTCAGCTAATTAAGGTTGAAGTCTAGAATGTCTGAATAGCTCCTTGGAGCTTGGAGCAAAATGGAAAACTCCCTATACCAATAGCCTGGGGGGTCGGGACCCCCTCTACTTGGGCAAGGTCAAGTAGCCCTTGGCAAACCTATAAGTTCAACTTCCTCTTTCTGGATAAGAACCCGTCCAGCAAGGACCTGGCATTCTCGGGGTGCCTCTCCATACGAATGAGGCATTCACAGTACTTTTCACTCCAGCCCATGATGACTTTACAGTCACTCTGAAAATTCCTTCCCACTCTCCAAGTTCCATATCTATCCCTTGACCTCCCTGAATAATGTGTATGTGCACAAGCCCACCCCAGCAAAGGTATACACACCAGCTGTTTCACTGAAGATCGGCTAAGAGAGCTGATTGATCCAGTACCTTCTAAAAGAGCTATACACCAAAGTCCTCAGAGAAGCCCCCTTCATCCTCCATCCCCACCCTCACCCCCCCAGACTCCACTTCATCCTTCCAGCCTGGTGTGCAGCAGCACCTGGATACCCCCAGGGGAGGAAACAGAGGCACAAACCACAACATGGAGGTGCTTAATGAATGTGCCCTATGTAAGTGAATTAAATACACCAACTGCCTCTTGGCCACTTTGTTTATGAAGATGAAGATAAGACTGGGTTTCTATCATTGTGAAACCTTGACCATGGCAACTCTTATAACAGATGTTGTGCTGCAGTAGCTGAGAACTCTACATCTTTATAGCAGGAAAAGAATTGAGACTAGACCCGGCTTGAGCACAAGACCTCAAAGCCTGCTCCTGCACAGGCTACCCCAGCAAAGCCACACACACTCCACCAAGGCCACACCTCCTGATAGTGCCATTCCCTATAAGCTACCGCAAGGTCAAAATAGGATAGGTTTGAGTGTTAAGGATTAATTTGAAAAGTCCTATTCTAGTCCTAAAGTTCTAACTTTAGGGGACAGGACTGTAGGAGGCTAGTCTAGGATACATGTGACTGTCTGAAAACCATCAAGTTGGGATAGTGAGATGGTTTAGTGGGTTAAAGGCACTTGCTATGCAAGCCTGACACAGCCTTCTGCCCCTGTGAAGGTAGAATGAGGAAACTGACTGCACAGTTGTCTCTGGCCTCTCTACACAGGCCACACACCGTGCATGAGCACAGACGAATATAACAAACCTCAACCTGAGGAGAGCTCACCAGTGTGGCCTGTCATTTGAGGAAGGGAGCATACCTGTCCTTTGTCAGCTCCTGTGCGGTCTAGGATAGGTGCTGTGCTCGGCCTTGGGAGCCGACTGCAGTGGGCATCAGTTAGGGCATCACACCTAGAGCAGGGGATATGGTGAAGGAAGTGGTACATCTGTATTATGCCGCCTACAACCGGGGAACAGCATGTGAGAGGGGTGGGACTTAAGAACTAGAAGATGGAGAGAGGAAGCGGAAAGATGTCTACTGGTTAGGATGTAGCACTCATCGACTGCAACTGTGGTTATCTGTATACGCTGAACAAGACTGGCCTGTCCAGGTTTCACTGCAATGAGGGTACCTTTGAGGCGGAACCCCTCGAGGGCGTTGGCACAGAATGGTTGTTGGGGGAGGGGGTGCGAGTAGCTGCTGCTAGGTTGCCCTTGCTCTGTAAGCACGTGCCCACTCATGCCTGAGGCAGCTCTGATGAACCTGGGATCCCACACAGAAGACATGAAAGGATAAGGCTGTGCTTGGAAGAAGGGAGAGACCCATTATGTATGCGTATGAAATGGTTAAAGAATTAAAAAAAAAAGTTGGAATGACTCAAATGACTTTTTCCAAAAATAATTTATTTTTACATGTGTGTGTGCCCATGCATGCACCATGGCATGTATGGAGGAGCTGGCTCTCTCCTTACACCATGTGGGTCCCCCGGATCACACTGAAGTTGCAAGATGCCCACTGAGCCATCTCTCTGGCTCCTCAAATGCCCCCCCCTTTTTTTTAAAACAAAACAGCAAAAACAAACAAACAAACAAACCAACAGTTATCCTGAAACAGAGCCAGATGCTGCCCGTCCAGCAGCCGTGGCGGGTCCTGTTTGCTGCCATCACAAAGGAGAAAAGGAACAGCTGGAAATGTGCATGGTGAAAAAGACGTAAAAGTCTGTGCCAGCCGAAGAGCATGAGAGAGTAAGGACGATGCGGCTGGCTGGAATAATCTAGAAAAAAAGACTCCTGGGGACAGCGTCTTAGGATGAGTGCTGTCACCACAGGCTCTCATTTTGTAAGAGGCTTGAGTAGCAAAAATAGTTCTGAAAGCTGACTTCGTTAGGTTTAGCTGTTTTCTATCTGACTACTGGATTCCCAGTGACGACACAAAATAAATGAACCCCTGACTTCTATCGGAGCATACATTTACGTGAACATATGCAAGCTCTGACATTTAAGCAAAGCTCCTCAGCATCCCACCTCTGCAAGGAGCATCAAAGTGGCATGATTCTTCTCAAGTGTGCCAGAGGCATGGCTGGGAGGGGCTGGGCGGTGTGCTGTCCCACAGTAAGACCAGCTGGGGACAGTACTTTGGTCTGATTACCAGGCCAGTATCGCAGTCCATTTGTGGACAGTGGCTTAGTTGTTCTGAAAAAGTACAAAAGCGGTGCCAAAGTGAAATGCTCCTCTGAACTGTTTCTCTGAAATTAGGAAAGCCCTTCGTTTGAGAATCTAATTACTACTTATGAAAACGATTTAAACATCAAGGCTTTCTGCTGGCTCTTGTAGGTCTGGATTGAAAATGTCCTTTTGCAGTTAAATCTTCCTCATCCTCTTCTTGCAGCGCTGATTGAAAACAGGGGATGACCCCATGAGGCTATCAGTGGAGTGGGAACCATAGCTGCTGTCTGAGTCCTCAGGACTCTGAGGGATTCCAGCTTCACTCATGCCTGACATTGGTTCCTCAAAGACATCACTGCCCAGCACCCCATGTGCAGACACAGTGCCTTCTTCACTTTCTTGAGGCTCCATTTTCACATGAGCCAGGTTCCAGAGAGGAGAAGCATTTACCTCTGCACCTAGAAACGGAGGGAAAGATCATGAACCCGCGGTGAGGCACACACGGACCCTGCACATGACGAACCTTCTTTGTGCTGCTCTCCTTGCGGTACCCCATATGGACTGAGGGTGTCACTGTTAGTCTGAGGCTCAAATGTCACCCCCAAGTTACCACTTCCTTTCCACTTCCATGGTTTTTTCCTTCACCCTCCCCACCCCCATTCCTCCTATACTAAACAAGTAAACTGGGTGGAAAGATTATGTGCAAAGGGAGATACAATTCCACAGTTTACCCTGACTCTACCTGAGTGTGCGAGCGTGCGTGTGTGAGTGTGTGTGTGTATGTGTGTACGTGCGTGCGGGTGTGTGCCCATCCGTATGCACAGGGGAGCCAGAGAAGGACGTGAGGCATCTTCTTTTGTTGCTCTCTCAGTGCCTTGACTGGAAGCTGAGTTTCCACTAGGCTGGCTGGCCAGTGGGCTCTTACTTCCCAGTGCTGGGATTACAGGCACACAGCACACAGCCACCCATACTTTTTACATGGGTGCTGGGATTTGAACTCATGTCCTCATGCTTGCACAGCAAAATCTCTTACCCATTGTCACCTTCCTAGCTCCCTTTCCTTTTTTCATGTGGCTATTTTCCTTTTATTTGAGAATCTCTCTAGGCCTCTCTTGCACGTTGAAGACTATGTTCATATATGATGCTGATGTCAGTTCTCTGCGTGTCTCTCCTGACAGAAGACATGATCATTGGTGTCCTCTGTCTTTCTGCATTTTGGTAATGCAGTTCTGCTGTTAACTATTATTTCTTCCTCAGAGAAAAACCTCCTTTCAGTACTTCTAACACTGACCTAGTTTTGTTTGGGTCACATATTTATATTTAAATATTTGATATTTAAATTTCTGATGTATTTACATTTGTAGACAACTAAGCGTCCACACTAATTTGCAATTTAACTGACTGGGGTATTGACGCACAGCAATCCCAGCACGGAGGAGGCCGAAGCAGGAAGCCCTGAATTCCAGACCTACCTAGACTACAGGGATAAAAATATGGTTGCCTCAAAATAAAAAAGTAACGAACAGGTTCTCTAGGTTTCTAAAGTCGACATGGCTGTAACCTACAACAGACCAGCTTCGTCCAACACAGCAGAACAATCTCATTCCCTTTGGCCTGCAATTTTCTGGAAGTTTCTATCAAGCAAACAGCTCTTTAAACCATTCACTACATGTACTGTAAGGCAGCCGCTGCAGCTCTGTTTGCTCCAGCGACTTCATGTCTGCCCACGCTTGCTTTTCTCCCACCCGAGCATGATTCTGACCGACGTGCCAGGAGGTGCTAAGGTGGGCAGCACCGGATGCAAAGTGAATACAGCTTCCTTGCTTACTTGAAGCCTGTGGCGAGGCCTCCACCTCCAGGTTGGATGGGAAGCGCTCGCTCTGAGCCCCGAGGACCCCGATGGGTAAGGACTGGTCTCCGGAAGCAAGGTCAGCCTCCAGCTCCTCGCTGACAGGAAACGCGATGTCACTCACGGGCTCCTCCTTGATCTTCACAGGCTTAGTGTCCTCGGTGGCCTTCTCGGGGTTCACGATCCTCTCATATTCCTCAGAGAGCTGCTTACTAATCTGTTGGCAGGCAAGAGTTAGTTTTCCAGGGCTAGTGCAGAATTAGATTGGATAGTGAGCTTGGAGTAACCCAAGGAAAACTGGGCTGCTCAGGAGTTACCAGACGCGTTTTTCTTTTTGGTGTGTGCATGTGCGTGTGCGTGTGCGTGTGCGTGTGCGTGTGCGTGTGCGTGTGCATGTGCACATGAATGTGTGGAGGTCAGAGTTTTCTCAGCTGACTTTCCTCAGGTGCTTCCAGTTCTCCTCTGAGAAAGTGAGCTTCAGGAACCCGCCTGTCTCTGCCTCCTATCTTACAAGTGTATGCCATGGCACCCAGCTTATTTAACATGGGCTCTGGGGATCTGAACTCAGAGTCTCATGCTTTCAAGACAAGCACTTTACTAACAGCCAGCCTACAAGGTGAGTTTTAAAACCTCTGCTGCTGGATGGAAAGTGGCGGGGCACACCTTCAATCCCAGCATTTGGAACAAAGAGCCAGGCAGATCTCTGTGAGTTCAAGGCCAGCCTATACTACAAAGCAAGTTCTAGGATAGGCCAGGTTTTTATAGAGAAACACTGTGTTGAAAAATAAAAAACAAAACAACAACAATAAAACCTCTACTGCCAGGGCTGGGGTGCCAACGTGGAAGAGTGCATACCTCGTCTGTGCAAGGCCATGAGTTCAATTCCAGCACCATCAAACAACAAGGACAGATGCCACTGCCAATGGAAGGACGTCATTTAAGAGTATGGGTCTGAGTTTATGATAGACACAGAAAGAATGTCAGAAAGGGTTTTTTATCATGAATTAAAAAGTTACACAAGGCAAAAAAAGCCAGAACTGAGGCAAAATACTGTATTTCTGTCTATAAAAACTAGCAATTGTCTGGCCATAGTATCTGGAACTCCATCTCTTAGGAGGTTGAGAAGAAGGGAGGAGAGTATGGCTGTACAGGGAAATTGTCTCTCACACAACAGAGACCTCCCAAGCATCTGGCACACAGACCCTACAGGGGCAAGCTGAGTGGGGCAAGCGATCTGGATCCTTCGTTGGATGCTGGAGGCTTCTGGTCACTAAGTGCCTAGGCTTCAAGAACTGGAGAGATGGTGCTCTAACCTGAACTCTTCTGGCACTCCGCTGGTTCTGTTTAGTTTTCAACACACTCAGTGCGATCTGAAATTGTTGTGCTTACTACTTGTTTGCCTGGTTTTGCTTCCATGAACACTGCTAGTTCAAAAGAGTTGATTCCCCTTGTAAACAACTATCTCCCACAATGTTATAGTAAGTCCTCAATAAATACTTGTTGAATCAAAGAATGCTAGCCACAGTGTTTGAGACCCCAGATACCTGTGTATTTCTTCCAGAGGAAGTAACGAGGAATGGGCTACCCACTGACTGAAAGAGGCCTGATGTCTCACTGGGTCAGTGGTGAGGACAGAGAAACAACACAGACCATTAGAAGCGAAATGTCAAATTCACTCTGCTCCAACTCCCTGTGAGCTGTACTCCAGAACATGTGTTGCAGACTCTGCTAAACTAGGGTCCTTTGCCACGTCTCCCAGGGTCACCTCACCTGTAGCATGTAAGTGTGATAGTCCTTGATGCGGTGCTGCCAGAACTTCTGGAGGGAGAGCACGCTGCCAATCCCCACTTCATGGAACACCTGTTCCATTACATCAGGGAAAGGCGTCTGTCCCAGCAGGGCCTCCCGATCGACCGCAAAGCGCAGCAGCTTGGTGAACTTGAGGCAGTACTCATGTGCTACGTCAGTCAGGGTCTCCAGGACACTTTCATTAGCACACTCGAAGCCTGCGTGGGCCAGGATCGTGGCGACTGCTTGGTAGAGGAGCTGCCGACAGGAGTGCCAGCTCAGCTCGGTAACCGGCTCTCCTTTCCCACTAAGACAGGAGACAAGGGAGTGTTATTTGAGTTCTTGCCAAGGGTGACCAGCCTGTCTCACTGGAGTTTTACAAGCTCAGCAATCCTTGGCCCATTCTAGAGAATTCTAGAGAGCATTCTAGAGGAACAGTTACCTTCATCCTTCTCTTTTCAGAGCATGGGTCAGCAACCTAACGTCATATTCCTGAGCCCCCCAATTACAGAGTTTGAACAGCCAATGCATGTCTAAAGTAAACTGTGCAGAATAAGAGTGGAGGCCTCAGATCCCTGGGAACTGGAATTAGACAGCTTTGAGGGACCAGTTCCTGTGGAAGAACAAGTGTCCTTACCCACTTGTCATCTCTCCAACCCCTCTGAAAATTTATTGGTGTTACGCCTCCATCTGTAAAGGAAATTGTTTTATAAATAAAGATAAAGCAGAGAAGAACACCTCTCTTCCTTCTACAGGCGCCCTCACTCACTCACTATGATCTGCTCACTGACACCCCTGCGAGTTAGAGAGCTGAAAGGAGACAAGGGCTGCTCACTGACTATGGCCACGGCCAGTCTACCTGGGCCACGGTTACACTCGTCGGAGTACAGAGTAAAGAGCTAGTGGTGTCATTTAATGTGAGTACTACGTGCACTTTCCCCTTGTAGTGTTGGGATCTGAACCCAGGGCCTGCGAAGCAGGAGGGCTTTACCTCAGCTACATCGATAGCCTGTACACGGGTTTCTGTAATGGAAAGTGATGTTTTTGGCACCACAAAGCTGCTGTGTATTATTTTTTTCTTACACAGTTTTTTAAAATATGAATAGAACAAACTAGGTTCAAGTCTTGTATGTGTGTGCGCGTGTGCATGTGTATATGTAGGTGTTCCACGCATGTACATGTATGCACAATGCATACTGAAGGCTACACTGTCATTTCTAAGGAAATGACAAAAACCGCCCTGACTTTTCAGAAAGGGTCTCTTATTGGGACCTGCAACTTACTGATAGGCTAGGCTAGCCAGCCAGTGAGTTCCAGGCATCCTCCTGCCTCTGCCTTTCCTGCCCTGGATTATAATCGTGGACTACTCTGCCTAGCTTTTTAACTGGGTTCTCAAACTCAGGTTCTCATGGCAAACATTTTCCTGACTGAGCAATCTCCCCAGCCACTCCCTTTTATTTTGAGGCAGGGTCTCTCCTCACCAAGGAAGTTTGTTGCCTGGCTAGAGAGCCTCAGACATGTTTGTCTTTGATTCCCCAGTGCTGAGATTATAAACGTAGGCCACTATGCCTGGGTTCTGGGGACAGAACACTGGGTCTCATCAACCACGTTACTGACTAAGCCATCTCCCTAGCCCCTAGGTTCATTTTAACAATTGAAACAGAAGCTTGATAAAAGCTACAGAGTTGTAGTGACACAAACCTAATACGATGAGCGATATTTTACTGACTGAAACTACATTATCCTCAAAATGTAAACATGCTGCTGACCGTCGCAAGCTGGCTTTTTTGTTTTGTTTTGTTTTGATTTCCTCCGTGCTGGGTCACACCTTTCCCAGCCTATTTTTACTATTCATGCATCAGTGTATTGTTTCACTTCTGTCTGGCATTAATAAGCACCCAATAAATGCATATTGTGGTAGAAAATTTAAAAATGCAGACAGTGGTGGCACATGTCTGTAATCCCAGCACTAGGGAAGCAGAGGCAGGTGGATCTCTATGAGTCTGAGGCCAGCCTAGTCATAGAACTAGTTTCAGGACAGCCAGGGCTACACAGAAAAACTCTGTCTCATAAAATAAAAACAGAAACAAAAATGACATAATTACAGACCAGCTCTCGGCGACTTGGACCGCCTCCATCCACTCTGCCACTAATGGCTTGAGCAACATCAGCCTAGTCAGTCACGCTCATCTCCAGTCTCCTCATGTAGAGGTGGAAATGATATTACTACCCTAACAGGATCATGGGGCAGGAGATCACTTAAGAAAAACACCAGAGGGGTTGGGGATTTAGCTCAGTGGTAGAGCACTTGCCTAGCAAGTGCAAGGCCCTGGGTTCGGTCCCCAGCTCCGAAAAAAAGAAAAGAAAAAGAAAAAGAAAAAGAAAAAGACCAGAGCAATGCCTTGTCTTACCGGTAAAAGTCACTCTCTGGGTCACTGTGCCGGATCTGGAATGGAGCATTGGGATTTTTACAATCTAAAGGCTGGAGGTCATCAGGGAGAGGAGGTGAGCCCGGGCAGGAGGGAAGCGGTTCACTTTCTTCAGCCTTTACACCCTCAGTCTGCTGCTGACTCTGGGTCTGAGCTGTGGCAATCAGGCTGCGCAGACGTCGGTTGTGCTGGATCAGCTGGATGGTGTGGATGGTGAGGCTGCACGGCTCTGAGGGGATGTCCAGCATCGTGGGGGCTTCGGCTTGTTGGCTGAGGGCTGGTGCAGGGGTGGGTCATGGACTTCCACCAGACGGAACTCCCGCGGCAGCAGATCAAAGGAACTTCTGTTGGTCTGTCCTGACGGTATTGGGATCTCTCCCCAGTACCTCAGCATTTTAGAGCAAGCAGAGAAGAGCTCTGGGTTTAATGTAGATGATACCCGAAAGTGTGTTTACGTCTCTGGCAATTGTAGATCACAAGTTTCTGTAGTAAAAGGTCGGAAGTCCAGGGAGTTCTGACATAAAGAGCAAGTTAAGATCACTTTGAAAAAGATGCCAGCAAAACTCTAGGACAAACGATGTTCTCCCTGAAGAAATGAAGAGAAAAGTAATTGCCAGATACCAATCACACAGCGACAATTCCCCTTTGAATTACAAAAGGACAATCAAAGTCATTAATTAGTAGTGACTGGTGTGTGGGACTCTTAACATATACACTGCCTATTTCATGGCACAAATTCATTCCAGAATACCCAGCATGCCTCATTCTAAATACTTTACAGGCAGGAAGCTTAAATGGGAGGTCTGGAGTACTCAGAGCATTTCTACACAATTGTGCTAGAACAGGAAAACAGAATAGCATTACAAATATTAACAGGTGGCCAGACGTGGTAGTGCACTCCTCTCTCCCAGAACTCAGGAGGCAGAGGCAGGAGGATCTCTGAGTTCAAGGCCAGCCTCATCTACAGAGTGAGTTCCAGGACAGTCAGGTCTACACAGAGAAACCAGATCTCAAAAAACAAAACAAAAAATTACTAATAGGTGCTTTCCAATCTGTGCTGTGCCATTCATGAACCTTTAATTCAGCCTTATGCTCCCAAGTTTGGACATATACACGAGCAAATACACATTCTTTGTGGGCATGGAGGCCTCAGCCTCAGGCAACAGTCTGTCTTGCTTTTTCAGACAAGATTTCTAGGGATCATCCCCTTCCCATCTTCCCTTGAGTCTGTCAATAAAACACACACAGTTTGTTCTTTATAACTTGCCTTCTCGGGGCTGGAGAGATGGCTCAGCGGTTAAGAGCACCCGACTGCTCTTCCAGAGGTTATGAGTTTAATTCCCAGCAACCACATGGTGGCTCACAACCATCTATAAAGAGATCTGATGCCCTCTTCTGGTGTGTCTGAAGACAGCTACAGTGTACTTATATATAATAAATAAATAAATCTTTAAAAAAAAAATAACTTGCCTTCTCAGCATAATTGCTGGGAGTTGCTGTCTCCCACCTGGAAAAGCATACCCTTATTAAAATGTTTATCTCTGTCTTTACACCTGCCCCGAACTTCAGTGGCTTGCCCCACCTAGCCCCTGCCAACCATCCATGACCACCCGCCTGGAGCAGTGGCCACAGGCCCCAGCTCTCCCGAGATCTCACACAGTTGCTTCCTTCTTCCTCCTCCAAAGTATGGCAGTAAAACCTTTCCCCTTCCTTGCCTCTCCCTTTTCCTCCAGGGACCCGGAAGTTCCACCTGTACCTTCCTTCCATCCAGCAATTGGCCCCCAGCTTCCTTTACTGACAAATCAAGAACCAATTGGAGAATAAGACCTTAGCATCAGAACCGCCCCCTTCACAGTAAATTCCAGGGATCTGCCCGTTTCTGCTCCTCTCCTTACAAGCTAAGTTTATAAGCACATGCACCTATACCTGGGTTTTTTAATATGGGTTTTGGGGATTGAACTCAGATCCTCACGCTTGCAATGGCAAGCATTTTATAGACTGAGCTGTCTCCCAGAAGTCTGGGAGACTTCTGCTGCCTTCTAACAAGTATTTCTTCCTCTAGTCCAGTGGTTCTCAACCCATTTGGGGAGCACCACTTTCATAAGGAATATCAGATATCCTGTATATCAGATATTTACATTAGGATTCAGAACTGTAGCAAAATTAAAGTTATGAAGTAGCAATGAAAATAATTTTATGGGCTGGAGAGATGCTCAGTGGCTAAGAGCACTGACTGTTGTTCTTCTAGAGGTCCTGAGTTCAAATCCCAGCAACCACATGGTGGCTGCTCACAACCATCTGCAATGAGATCTGATGCCCTCTTCTGGTGTGTCTGAAAACAGCTACTGTGTACTCATATAGTTAAAGGGTCACAGTTTTAGAAGGTTGAGAACTGCTGCTCCAGTCTTTCTCAGAATCTGATCTACACTTGGCTCTGTTGCTAGACTTTCTCCCTTTCTCTCTCTCCCTGCCTCCCCCGCCCCCTTCTCATTATTGAAGATTGAACACATGCTATGAAAGTGATTTATTACTGAGCTACACTTTCAAGCTTTTTTCTTTTTTGTTTTCTTTTGCTTGGAAAAAGTCAAATTCTGTGGCTTACCATTCAATGAAACCTACTACCTGTCTTTAATTTACTTCTCCAGGTTCACTGCCTATACGTCTCTTCGGGTCCAACAAACATCAAATGAATACACTGTGTGAAGGTGTAAGATCTTTGTCCTGAGAGAAGAGTAACAGAAGCAAACCACTGCAGTATAACAACAAGCAGACACTGCTACTTTAAAGGCATGAGCTCCGTGCTCTGCAGGTAAATGAGGGGCTTCCTGGATGAAACGACCTCAGTTCTAACGATATACTACTCAGTTTCTTCCTCCTCCTCCTCCTCTTCCTCCTCCTCCTCCTCTTCCTCCTCCTCCTCCTCCTCTTCTCTCTCTCTCTCTCTCTCATTTACTTATTTTGGGTATCTGTGCATGTGAAAAGCAGAAGAAACCTTGTGAGAGTCAGTTCTCTCCTTTCACCATGTGGGTTCCATGGATTGAACTCGGGTTGTCAGACTTGGTAGCAGGTGCCTTTACCTCCTGAGCCATCTAACTGGCCCCTCAGTTTATTTTCTTTGCTAAGAATGTATTTTATTTTTAATTAATCAACCAATCAATTAATTAATTTCAAGACAGGGTTTCTCTGTGTAGCCCCAGCTGTCCTGGAACTTGCTCTGTAGACCAGGCTGGCCGTGAATTCACAGAGATTTTATTTTTATTGTTGTCTGTTGGGGGTTGGGTATGTAGGTGTGCTCCATGTGTATGTAGGTGCCAAGGAGATCTGAAGAGGGCATCAGATCCAGCTACAGCTGGAATTAGAGGTGGTTGTGAACTGTCCTGAAGTGGGCACTAGAAATGGAACCCAGGTCCTCTGGAAGAGCAGCAAGCACTGTTAACCACAGAACCATCTCTCCAGCCCCATTACTCAGCTTCTTGAGAACATCAGACATTTTTATAATTGAACCTTTGAGTTGGGATCTCTGCCAGAATCCTCTGCCACCTTCTACAATCTTTGTCAGACTTGAATTTGTTCTTTGGACAACTGAAATGGCCATCCCCCAACATTTCTCCAACACACCCCCTTTCTTTGTATTCTCACATTCATTTGCTTTTATCCCTGGACCTTAACTTTAGTTTACTTATTCATCTGCATTCTCCCACTTGTTAAAGCTACCATCTTGGTATAGTATCCGGGCCTCTGTCAAAGAGTTATAATATAAACTACTGCTTAGTTCAATTTTCCAACAATCTTATTAAAAATAACACTACTATTTGCAATTTTTCAGATGTGGAAGCTGTGGTGCAGTGTCGTGCCAACGTCGTAAATACAAAGAGTTAAAGAGAAAAGAGGTTTCGATGCACAGGTTCGTAAAGCCACTAAACATGCTGCTTCAACAGTTTGTTACGAATAATAAAAGAATGAACAAACAAGAAATTGCTTCTTTCCCAACTTCACAAAAGGAGTTATCAAGCCTAAATTCGGGAGCTGCAGAGTAGGAGCAAGATATCTTGTTCGGTATCTGCAGGCTTAGGCTTAGGCGCTAACCACAGAATCCTGGGAAGTCTGATTTACAGGGCAGCAGAAAAATGGGACGTTCTGACCCCGAACCAGAAAATAAAGCTCAAACACTCACCGCCCTGTCTCAGGAGTGGTCTACGCGGCTGCCTTGACTCTGACAGGTCCGAGTCGACGACTAGGTCAAGCCTAGGAGCCTTGTTTATTGATTAATGGGCCAAGGCCACCGGAAGCACTTCTTCCCAATCGCCCTCTGCCACAGGAAGTTATTACTATCCGGTTGCAACGCCTAAAAATGTCGGTGTTCTGCACAGCACTCCTAGAGCTCCTCCCCCTTTCTGGTGTTGTCACTCTCTAGTGCTATTCACAACTTTAAAGTTCTGTGAGTTTTGAAAGGGGAACTCCAACGTTGCAGTCCAGAGAAACGTCAGGGACTTGAGAAGGAGGAGGAGACGTGAGCAGGAACATGGAGGGCGAGGGGTAGGGGTTTCCGAGGGACACATTTTGAGATTGCACCCGTCTGAGGATGGCTGATGCTACCTCTCAGTTAGAAGCGCCAGCACCTCAGGGTGTTAGTAGCGAGTTTAAGAAGCCTGTTTTGCCGGTGCCTCCCGCAGTGCGGAGTAAGGCTCCGGCCTCCAGTCCATCAGTTCCTGAGGATGTGAAGAAGGAATGTAGCACGGCGCAGCTAGACTCTGGATGTGGGGAGCCCGAGGTCTCGCCACCGCAGCCAGACAGCGAGGAGACTGGGGGTCCACCGGTGGAACAGCTCCGCTCTCCGAGGGTAGCTCCTGTTTCTGGCGGTCCGACCCGGGCTCCCCCGTACCAAGAGCCATCGTGGGGCAGCCCAGCCACGGCCCCTTACAGTCTCGAAACCCTGAAGGGTGGCACCATCCTTGGCACACGCACCTTGAAAGACACGAGCTACTGCCTTTTCGGGAGGCTTGCTAGCTGTGACATATGCCTGGAGCATCCTTCCGTGTCTCGGTACCATGCTGTACTACAGCACCGGGGGTCGGATCCCAGCGGAGACTCTGACGATCAGGGGCAGGGCTTTTATCTCTATGATCTGGGAAGTACCCACGGCACTTTCCTCAACAAAACTCGCATCCCACCCCGCACTTACTGTAGAGTCCATGTCGGGCACGTTATTCGCTTTGGAGGCAGCACTCGGCTCTTTATCCTTCAGGTAGGTAGAAAAATCTAAAATAAAAATCGTGGGCCCTTGCTCTCTCTTGCTCTTCTTCTCGTGCCCTCTTTGTCCCTGTCCCTTCTCTCCCCATCTTCCCCTTTCCCCCGACGTGCCCATGGCCGGCCTTTCCTCTCTTCTTCTTCTCTTCTCTCATTAAACCTTTCCACATTGAAAAAAAAAATCTTGGGACTTCACTGTGCTGGGATTCTGAGTTTCTTTAAGGTTTAGTTGAGAAAAAAAGATTCTTCTAGTAACCATTGACAAAAGCATAGGGCCCAGTCTGGAGCCACAGGTCTGCATAACTGCAGTGTCTCAGAAAGTAATTTCTCCACTTTTTTTTTTTTTTTTTTTTTTCGAGCTAAGGACCGAACCCAGGGCCTTGCGCTTGCTAGACAAACGCTCTACCACTGAGCTAAATCCCCAACCCTTTTTTAGATTTTTTAAAGATTTATTTATTTATTACATATAAGTACACTATTAGCTGTCTTCAGACACACCAGAAGAGGGCATCAGATCCCATTACAGATGGTTGTGAGCCACCATAGGGTTGCTGGGAATTGAACTCAGGACCTCTGCAAGAAAAGCCAGTGCTCTTAACCTCTGAGCCATCTCTCCAGCCCCAATTTCTCCACTTCTTAATCCACATACGTATATACTTTTTCCTTGATTCATTAAGGGACCAGAGGAAGACCGAGAGGCAGAATCTGAATTAACAGTAACACAGTTGAAGGAACTTCGCAAACAGCAGCAGGCGTTATTGGAGAAGAAGATGTTAGGTGAAGATTCAGATGAAGAAGATGAAGCAGATACCACTGCAGGGAAGAGAAATACAAGTGGTCAAGATGAGGAGATGGGTTGCACGTGGGGAATGGGTAAGAAACTGGTATTGGAAGTTCTGAACTCATTCCTGGTGGCATCCTCAAATGCTTTTGCTCACACAGCTCAAGAAGGGGTAAACATAGTTCGAAAGCCCAGGTCACTAACTTCAAAGGTATAAAACTTTGAATTATGGGTATTATACACACACTTTCTCACCATGTAATCTGCATATTGCTTTCATCATTTAAACACACACACACACACACACACACACACACACACACACACACACACACACAGAGTTCTGAGTGCATGGAAAATTGACTTCATTCCTTTGGCTGAGAAATCAGAATTTGATATTTCACCTCTCAGGCTATTTTCACAAAGTACAAAAAAATCCAAGAGGTTATTGTATAGCCCTGTATTTTGGATGATAGGTATTCAGGTCTATGAGAGGATAGTTGGGGGAAGGGGCTGGAGAGATGGCTCAGTAGTTAAGAGCACTGACTGTTCTTCCAGAGGTCCTGAGCTCAAATCCCAGCAACCACATGATGGCTCATAACCATCTATAATGTGATCTGATGCCCTCTTCTGGCATAGGTGTACATAGAGATAGAGTACTCATACGCATAAAATATAGCTTTAAAAGATAGTTGGAGCTAATAAAGCATCACGATGCAGGACTTTAACTTCAGCACAATCTCTGTTAGTTTCAAGCCAGCATGATCTACATATTGAATTTCAGGACTTGAACTACTTTAGAAACCCTGACTCAAAAAACAAACAGAATGAGTGAAAGAAAGAAGTTGTGGCCTGATGAGATTGCTCAACAGGTAAAAGTCTGTGCTGCTGATCGTGATGACCTGAGTTTGACCCCCAGGAGGCACATGGTGGAAGAAGACAACGGATTCCCACAGGCCTCCTTGACCTCCATGTGCACTGTGGCACTTGTATGTGTGAGGTCTATAGATGTTAAGATAGAACAAATGCAAAAATACTTCTGCTAAGTGTTAAGAATAAGTTGGAAACTATTAGCATGCTAGAGCTAGTGTGAGAAAATGAATCAGACACCAGGAACTCAGTTAGACATATGCTGCTCAATATGGTAGCTGTTATCTGCATATCTAGTGTGGCTTACCCAAAGGCATACTTCTAAGTGCAAACTACACCCAGGATTCAAAGACAATGAAAAAAATACTACCATAGTCTTGTAATGACTATTATGGTAAGATGACCTTTTTAAAGTAGCTAATGGGAAACTCAGAATCATACTCATAACACATATTTCTGTTGGACAACACTAATTTAGATCTCTTAGAAACTATAAATTAACTTTTGGGTGTTTGTTTTAGGGGGCATGGCGAGTATGTAGAGGTCAGAAGGCAACTGCAGGAGTCATTTCTCTCCTTTTACTTTGTGAGTCTGAGGGGTCAAAAGCAGGTTGTCAAGCTTGGCAGCAGGAACCTTTACCTGATGTCCCACTTTATGTATTTTTAAATAAGAGCTTCAAGCTACAGCCATGGTGGTGGTGGCAGTACATGACTTTAGTCTCAGTGCTGGAGAGGCAGAGGCAGGCAGATCTCTGTGAGTTCGAGGCCAGCCTGGTCTATAGAGCAAGTTCCAGGACAGCCAAAGCTACAGAGAAACCCTGTCTCGGAAAAAAAAGAAGAGAAGAGAGAAGAAAAGAGTTTCAAGCTAGAACTTGAAGGAAAGGAAAAGCAGTCCAGATAAATCTGCACACCGACATTGGTGTTGAGGGCAGAGACTGTTGGTTTTAAGGGAGCATTGTGTTGGCCAGTCTGTTTGGCAGACTGGGGAATTACTAATAATCAGTATTGGAATCAATAAGACCTGAGTAAGAGAGAACGAGACCAGGCTAGAGAGCTCAGTGGTTTTTCAGAGAGTTGTGAGTCAGTGTCTTCGAAGTGATGAGAAGGAGAAAAAGTCACAGAAACAAGTCTTGTCTGTTACACAGCGTAGACTCATCATGGTGACTTTGTGATTGTTCCAACTCATGCCCTTACGGATTTGTCTTTTAATCACTTTCAAATGCGGATAAATAAGTGTGTGTGTTTCTTGAAACATTGTCTTTATGTAGTCAGGCAACCCTCCTGCCTCAGCCTCCTGAGGACTGATTACAGGTGTGTGTTACAGGTGTGTGTGGCTGTGCCAGCGTATCTAACTATATCCTTACTCGGCCTAGAAGGCTCACGAATGCCATTCACATGCCCCTGTCTTATATTGGTTTTCTTGTGTCTCCATGTGTCCTGCAGGAGAAGATGCTGTAGAGGACGAGGCCGAGGAGAACCCCATTGCCTTGGAGTTTCAGCAGGACCGGGAGGCGTTTTATATAAAGGATCCGAAGAAGGCTCTTCAAGGCTTCTTTGACAGAGAAGGTATGTGAGCAAGTGTGCTTCTGGCTGTGAGAGGAAAATGTGCTCACAGCACTGCTGCTTCCTAAAGCTTTGAGGTTTGCCTAATACTCGTAAGTAATATATTTTGTCTGCTGTCTTCCTTTCAGTTCTTGCCCTGGGATGAGTCTCAGTCACTTTTCTTTGGCTCTGTGTATAGTTTTCCTAGGCTGCTGAAGCTCAGACCCTGGATGTGTGCCAGGAGAGCGCTTTCTCTACCACTGCGAGAGAGAGCTCTGTCACCAGTCCCAGGTTTATGTTGACAATAATAAGATTCCTGCTTATTTGTCTTTCTGTCTTAAATACTTTCTCCTAGCTTAACACATTATTCTCAAAAGAGCTGGGATTTAATGGTAGGGAAATGAAACAAAGCCTTAGAGCTTATTATTCCTAATTCACATGGTCTTTCGTAATCAGTACCTTTAATATATGTGTTCTAGAAAACCTTAGGTGCAGTTCTCAAGAACACCATCTACTTCCTTTGAGACAAGGTCAAAGCTCATTGTCTGGAGCTCACTAATGGCACTAGAATGGCTGGCCACTGAGCCCCAGGAGTCCTCCTGTCTCTGCCTCCCCAGGGCTGGGGTTGCAGGTATGTGCCACCATGCCTAGCTTTTTTACCTGGTTTCTAGGACATAAACTGGGATGCTTATGTTCTCTGGGTAAGGGCTTCTCCTACTGAGCCATCCCCTGAAGCCCCTGATCTTTTACAATTAGTGCAGATTTTACCTTCTTGCGATTAGAAATGTTCTCAGGGAAAATTGCTTCAGTAGATGTACTCTGAGAGAGCGTTGATGCATATTTATGTATTTATGTTTTATATATACATTTACACATATGTAGTTATTCACAGGGCTTTTGCAGGGACTAGTTCCAAGATGCTTTGCTGTAGATACCAAGATCTGAGGATGCTTAAGTTTCTATATCAGGTAGCATAATATTTTCATATAAACTGCATATAGCCTCCCATATGCTTAAAATATACTCTAGATTATTTACAATACCCAATATGTGTAAATCTATGCACATGGTCATTATACTGTCCGAAAAAGTGTACATGTTCAAAGCAAACAGTTCTTTTTATGTAATTGGTTGAATATCAATAGAGAAGAAATCCGATCTGTCTGTCTGTCTTTCTGTCTGTCTACTTCTATATGTACACATACATACCTGGAAGTATATATGAACTAATTGCTTTCAACATATTTATTATTCTAGTCAGCCATGGTAGCTGATACCTGCTGTTCCATCACTTTAGCAAGTGGAAGCAAGAAGATCAGGAGTTTAAAGTCATGCTTTGCTTGTCTCCATAGGGTGTTCAAGACCAGCCTGGGCTTCATGAAGTCCTATCTCCAGCAACAACAACAAAATGAGTATTTATGCTTGTAAAAACTAACTGTACATGAAAGTATGAAAGTTGAGTCTAGTCACAGCAGGAGGATGAGAGTTCGGATCTCTAGAACCTACACGAAAAGCCTGGGTGTGGTAGCATATGCCTACAAGCCCAGTGCTTGGGAGAGAGAGACAAGGATTCTTGGAGCTTATTGGTCAGCCAGCCCTGCTGAATCGATGGGCTCTTGGTTCAGTGAGCGATTTTAAGGTAGAGAATGACTGAAGAAGATATCTAGTCTTCACAAACATGCTTGCGTGTGTGTGCGTGCACGCACAATTGCATAAATAAAAGTATGTATGGAGAGATGATTGGTTTGTTTTCATTGTGCTGGGATCAAATCCAGGACCTTGCTCATGCTAGGCAAGTATCTGTCACTAAGCAACAACCTGTAATCCCCTCCCTTGGAGACCAGGTAGGCCTTGTAGATATGATCTTCTTGCCTCAATTTCTGAATGCCTCGTATTATAAGCTGTGTATATAAGTATACACAGCCAAGATTGTATTTTGTGGACTGGGGTTGAACATAGTACTTATATGTATTTCAAGCAACCACTCTGCTACTGAGGTATATCCTAACTCTAACTAACACTCTGTCTCTGTCTCTCTTAAGTGATAGGGTCTCAAACTTTCACTGTAACTCAGGCTGGCCTTGAACTTGCACCTCCCTCCTGAGTGCTGGGATTATAAGTATGAGCTACCATTCCAATTCTTTATTTTTTTCTTTTCTTTTTTAATTGGGGGTCGTATTAGTCAGGGTTCTCTAGAGTCACATGGGTAGTCTCTATATAGTAAGGGAATTTGTTGTTATGACTTAACAGTTTGTAGTCCAACTAACCCAACAATGGGCAGCTGTTGATGGGAAGCCCAAGGATTTAGTAGTTGCTCAGTCCCACGAGGCTAGTTGTTTCAGCCGGTCTTCTGTATGAGCTGGAATCCTGAAGAAGTAGGTGCCAACAGATGTGCTGGCAAGTAAGTGCAAGCAGGTGACAGAAGTGGCTACAGAGTGTAAGTCATTACGGGCTGTTGTAGCCAGTACAGGGATGTAGATTTTGTTTTCCATTAAGGGTTCATTAAGTTGCCTAGGCTGGTCTTAAATTCATCCTGTAGCTCAGCAGGCCTTGAACTTGAGGTTTTCCTGCCACACCTCCTGAGTAGGAGGGATTAAGTCTGTGCCATCAGGCCCTGCTGAGTTGATTGGATTTGAAATTATTTTCTTGTACGTCACATTCATTCTAGTCTTATCTCCAGGTGACGATCCCCGGCAGTGTTCACTGTGATAGTAAAACTTGATATTTGACTTGCCACAGTTCTCCTTGCTGTATCAACTAGTAAGTTTTAGATCTGGCTGAAATTGTCCTTTTCCTGCAGGAGAAGAGTTGGAATATGAATTTGATGAGCAGGGACATAGCACTTGGCTCTGCAGGGTGAGGTAAGTTCTTTTTGTCTTAGCTGTTTTTCCAGACAAGGTCTTGTTTTGTGGCAACTTTTGCCTACTAAGTCCTGGGTTCATGGGCTCTTTGCTAATGTCTGTGTCTGAACGCAGGCGATTCAAGTTAACATATGGTTGCAGAGAATAGCCCAAGAGTGACTTTGCTCTGCCCTTTAGCCTAGTTCCAAGTTTGGGCCTTGATAGCTCCATAGCACTGGGAGCTGGGGTGAAATGAATAAAAGTGGAAGGAAATGACTTGAAGTCTAGCCGAGGCAGACAGAATGAGTTCCCTGAGAGCATGAGACGCCGTCGTCATGGGCACTCGGGACGGCTGTTTTCATGAGAGTCAGAGCCCCTGTAACCAATGCAGGTTACCGGTAGATGATTCAACTGGGAAGCAGCTGGTGGCTGAGGCCATTCACTCAGGAAAGAAAAAAGAAGCAATGATACAGTGCTCACTGGAAGCTTGTCGGATCCTTGATACCTTGGGCTTGCTACGGCAGGAAGCAGGTCAGTATGGAAAAACCTTTTTTCTTTTAAAAAACAAAGAAGGAACATGTAATGCAAAAGGTGCACAATCTCTCTACATAGATAATGTGCAAGTTGTACAGAACTTTCTGAAGCAGAGAGAAACATTCCCTCTCAACATCCTAAGGCAGTTGTTCATATTGTCTTAAGACATTTTCTGTATGTAGGTGAGTGTACATTTAAAACTCAACACTAAAACTGGGTCTGGGGGCACACCTTTAATCCCAGCACTCAGGAGGCAGAGGCAGGCAGATCTCTGTGAGTTTGAGGCTAGCCTGGTCTACAGAGCAAGTTCTAGGACAGCCAGGGCTATACAAAGAGAAACCCTATCTCAAAAACAGAAACAAAAAACCCCCGAAAACCCTGGCTCCTGAGCCAGACACAGTGGTGCAGGTCTGTAACAGGCAAAGCAGACACAGGATAGTTGTGATTCAGAGTCATCCTGGTCATGTTTCTTGGTTTATTTCTTATGTTTGGTGGTCTTTTTCTTATTATCGTCTTACCATTTTATCGACTGATTTCTTTTTGTTTGTTCGTTTTTGTCTTTTTGAGCAGGGTTTCTCTGTGTAGCCCTGGCTGTCCTGGAACTTGCTCTGTCTGTAGACCAGGCTGTCCTTTGCCTATGGAGTGCTGGGATTAAAGGCAACCAGCATGCCCAGCTTTATTTTCACTGTTTATTGTAACATAAAACACGCTGTCATTTAGTAATATTAGGTGTATTTATGTAATCATCACTGCCCAGCTCAGAACTTTTCGTTACCCCTGGTACAGTGGTAGCCTGTGAGCATTAATTCCTTTCTCCTTCCTGTGTTCTGTCTCTGTCTCTGGTTTCTTTTCTTTATAACTCGTGTGGAGATCAGAGGTTGGTGTTGGTGTGCTTCAGTCAGTCCTCACCACCTCTTGTTGAGTCCTGAGCCCTAGGTATGTTTAGCTGACCAGCTTGCTCTGTTTTCTGTGTCGGGGGATGACAGTGGGCTCACTGCCCAGCATTTGCAGTAGGCACTGAGGATCTGAGCCTGGTCCTCACATTTGTGAGACAAGTACTTTATGTACTAAGCCATCCTGTCAGCTCAGAACTTGACTACTTTAGGTTCCTTGTATAAGCGGCATGATAGGTGCCCTCTTAGGTGCAACTCATTTCCCTCTCCTCTCCTTTGTTTTCTTTTCTTATTTTCTTTTTCTTCTTCTATTTTTGAGACAAAGTCTTGTGTATCCCAGGCTGGCCTCAATCTTGTTATAAAGCCAAGAATAGTTTTGAACTCCCAATCCTCCTACCTTTACCTCCCAGTGCTGGATTATAGATTTGTTCCCTTACACCTAGTCAGCCAATGGCCTACTGCATACTACATCATCTGCGCATACACACTGTCACCTGAGCTGCATCCCCAGCCTCCCTCCTCCCTCCCCTTCTCTTTCTCAATCTCTAAACCAACCAACCAAACAAACAAAACCTTCCTTATGAATTGTTTTATTTTTAGTATCTCGGAAAAGGAAAGCCAAGAACTGGGAAGATGAGGATTTTTACGACAGTGATGATGATACATTCCTCGATCGGACCGGCCTGGTCGAGAAGAAGCGCTTGAACCGGATGAAGAAGGCTGGCAAGATTGATGAGAAGCCAGAAACTTTTGAGTCACTGGCAAGTTGTTCACTGAAGTAGCTACTTTTATGTCATTATAACTTTTAAAAACAACATAGAAATCTAATATTGAGTTACAATTTTTGTGGTCTAAATTTAATGGTAAGAAAATGACTAGTTTTATTCAGGTTGGTGGAAAAAAGAGTTTACTCACTGCCATTCACTTTCCTCCAGGTTTGTATTGATCTGTTAATGAACATTCTTTTGATATGGCATTACTCCCCATATCCCCAAAAAGAAAAGGAAACGTCCCAAGTTTGGGTGTTCACAGTGAAGTGGTGTTGGGCCCCGGCGTTTGAGAAGTGGGACGAACAGCGTCGCCGTGGTCTGGAATGGCACAGCCGTTGAGGAACTTGCTCTAAGCTGTCATGCATTAACACTGTACTTAGTATTCCTAGTTGCAGACATTCAACATCTACCAGTAACTAACTATTCAGTCACTCGTTCTATTCGAGATTTTTAATTCTAAAATTAGTTCTGCTAGAATAAAGTAAACAAGTGAAATATCAACTCCATCCAGAGCCAACTTAGAAGGACTTCCGATCAGTCATCGTAAAACCTGTAACAGTATTGACAATGGGAAGGTGTTGGGAAGGAAAACACTTGCTGACCCTGTCGATTTGGCATTATAGGTTGCAAAGCTAAATGATGCCGAAAGGGAACTCTCCGAGATTTCTGAAAGGCTCAAGGCGTCAAGCAAAGGTGAGGCTCTGAGCACCTGTCACACATACCTGTCACATGTATGTACTGCATTGTGTTAGGCACTGGGAAAATGCAAGCTTTGGAGGTATTTTAAGGAGCAATATAGCTTTTTATTTTACGTGTGTTTTTAAAAAATATTTATTTATTTATTTTTAGACTCCAGATTTTATTCCCTTCCTTGTCCACCCTCCAACCCCACCCCCCTCCATGAGGATGTCCCCAGTCCACCTACCTCACCAGTCCTCTAAACTTCCTGGGGCCTCCAGTCTCTTGAGGGTTAGGTGCATCTTTGACTGAACCCTGACCCTGCAGTCCTCTGCTGTATGTGTTGGAGGCCTCATCTGAACTGGTGTAACTGCCTGTGGTCCAGTGTCTGAGGATCTCAGGGGTCCAGGTTAATTGAGACTGCCGGTCCTCCTACAAGGTTGCCCTCCTCCTCACCTCCAGCTTTCCCTAATTCATCAGAGGGGGCAGCAGCTTATGAGTGTTTTGCCTGCATACAAATATCAATGCATGTCTGGTACTCGTGGAGGCCAGAAGAGGGCGTTGGATCCCCTGGAACTGGAGTTAGAGGAGGGTATGAGCTGCCAGACGGATGCTGGGAACTGAACCCAGATACTCTGCAAGAGCAGCCAGTGCTGAGCCATTTTGTCTCCCACAGTGTAACATTGTGAAGCTAGAAAAATATTTTTAAAAATGTTTGGTTTAATTTCTTTTATTTGACAGTTGACAGGAATGAAGCTTAACTCACCTCCCAGGCCTCCCCCAGTTGGGACTTTGGTTCATTCCTAGTGTCAGTGCTGACAGCTGCGCAACATTTCATTTGGGAGCCCTTTGTGGATAGTTCGACTGAGTTTAAAGGTATCCGGGCCATCTTTCTAAACACGTCTTATTCCTTTTGGACAGTTCAGTCAGAATCATCATCTCAGGATTCTTTAGATGCGTTCATGTCAGAAATGAAATCAGGGAGCACGCTAGACGGGGTGTCCCGGAAGAAACTTCATCTGAGGACTTTTGAACTGCGGAAAGAACAACAGAGGCTGAAAGGGTTAATAAAACTTGTAAAGCCAGCAGAGATCCCAGAACTAAAGAAGTAAGTACAAGTGGTTCTAGTTGAAGAGAGTTAGACAGTGTCTCACGTAGCCCGGCCTGGCCTGGAGCAGGGCACCGTAGCCTAGGGCGACCTTGTACGTCTTATGTGTGTGTGCAGTTTCACGTGTTGAGATCAGGGGTCAGCTTTTGGTTGTGGGTTTTTTCTTTCCTTATCTGGGCTCTGAGATGAGACTTGGAGTTGGTGGCAAGCTTCTTTACCCACTGAGCCATCTCTTTAGCCTAATGTTGAACTCTTACAGAGAACTTTAGTAAAATTTTTATTCTTTGAGAATTTCATATAATGTATTTTGATCATATTCAACCTCTCTCCTCCCCTCAACTAAATGTTTGCCCAGAGGGCTATGTGTATGATTAAAAACAACTACATCCTGCTTGTACTTCTCAGCTATGGATGTGCCACCATGGTCAGTCTTATTTATCTTTGTATTTAATAATTTATTAATAAAATAATAGGATTATTTTATTTTGTGGGTTTTTTTAGTGCTAAGGGTCGACCATAATCTTGACACATAGTAAGTACATGCTGTACCACTGAGCCATACTCCTTGTGCAGACAGCCTATAAGAACAAAAGGACAGGGCTGGAGAGATGGCTCAGTGATAAAAGCACCGACTGCTTGTCCAGAAGTTTTTAGTTCAATTCCCAGCAACCACATGGTGGCTCACATCTCAATGGATCCAGTGCCCTCTCCTGGTGTGCCTGAAGACAGCAACAGTGTACTCATACATTTTAAAAAAAAAAAAAAAAAAAGAGGGGGTTGGGGATTTAGCTCAGTGTAGAGCTCTTGCCTAGCAGGTGCAAGGCCCTGGGTTCAGTTCCCAGCTCCAAAAAAAAAAAGATAAAAGGACTATTTGTGAACTATAGATTATTAGAGGATTTTCCATGGATATTATATGGATTCTAGATTAATTGGAATGCTATGAGGTTTTTTTAAGCACTTAAAAATAATTTTATAGTCCAGTCATTATCCCCCCTCCAGGTCCACCCTCCAATAGTTTCTCACCATGTTCCTTGTCTCCTATCTCTAAGATGATGTCCCCACACAACCCCATACTCCACCAGGCCTCCCCATTCCCTGGGGCCTCAAGTTTCTGAAGGGTTAGGTGCATCTTCTCTCATTGAGGCCAGACCAGGCAGTCCTCTGCTGTCTATCTTTCTGCAGAGCAAACTTCTTTTAAAAGCAACCTGCACAAAAGACTCATACCTCCAGTTTATAAAAACTTATGCAAGGTAATAGATAATCAGCCACAAAAAAAATGAAACATGCCCACAAAGACCTGGGCATGGTGGCGCATGCCTGTAATCCCGGCATTTGGGAGGTAGAGGCAGGATGGTCAGTAGTTCATAGCCATCTTCTGCTATGTAGCAAGTTGAAAACAAGTAGGGCCGCACTTGGCGATGTGTGTGTGCTTAGCCAGAGGTAGGTGGATCTCTTGAGTTTCAGGCTGGCCAAGGTTACACGGTGGCACCCTGTCTAAAAACAAACAACCCCCCACAACCAGAGCAAGGAAAGGAAGAAAAAGCCAGTGATATGTATAGTTCAGTGGGAGTGCTTGTCTGTTGTGAATAGACTCTGTGTTCAGTTCCCAATACTGCAAAAAAAAGGAAGAAGGAAAAGAAATGTAGATTTATTTATTTAGGTTTGGTTTTGTTTTGTTTTTGAGACAAGGTGTCACTAAGTAGCCTTGGCTGGACTAGAACTCACTATGTAGATCAGGTTAGCTTCAGACTCAGAAATCTGTCCGCCTCTGTGGCATGAGTGCTAGGAGTGAGGTGTGTGCAGCCACACCTGGCCTATTTCTAGACTCTTGTCTTTTACATATTTAGAAGATGATTAACAAATATGATCAATCACATGAATGCTTATCAAGAGCAAAATTAAATATAGACTATACAATAGAATACCATATAGCTATTAAGATAAGGAAGCAATTATTTTTGCAAGTTGTAGAATCATTATCAAAATATAGTAAAAGCAAAAGCTATATTAACTGTAGAACAGTGTAATATATGTGTAGAGGAAGAATGTGTAAGTAAGGAGGTCATAGCTTATGTATGTATGTATATACATGTATATTCGTAGATGTCTGTTTACTCAAGCTCATTGCAAACACACTTGGAGGTGAGGGTTTGTCTACAAGTGATTTACTCAAAGATTACTCTCAGCCACTTAAGAGAAATCATACTGAAGTAGAGGAAGGAACAGGGAACAAGTTGGGCAAAGATGTGCTTTCAAGAATTATAGTGGTACCACAGATGTCCTAGAAGCCAGGGGCTTGGACTTTACCCTCCTGCACACCAACATTGACCCCAGGCTTTGGGACCCCAAGCAGTTCCAAGAAAGGCGTAGACATGGACCTTGGCGTACAATACTGTAGTAGCTGGAATGAGCGGGTTCCCAATGGCATCTGCTGTTCTGTCTCTGGAAATATTTATAAAAGCTGAGTGAGTTGTTTCTGGGGAAAGGAACTAGGTGACTGGAGGACAACCGTTAGAGAGAGACTGGACAGTATATAAATTCTTTATATTTTCTACGTCAGTGTGTGAGTAAACTTGCACAAGGAGAATCTTGCACCAAGTAGCCATGGTGTTTTAGGTCTAGAATTACGGTTATGTGGTGACAGTTTTAGCTTTCACAGTTTGAGTTGTTTAATAAGCAACTAGAAAACCACATTAATAGTTGTATTGCAATCTGGACATGGTGCACACCTGTAATCCTCACATGAGGGAAACTGTCCAGGAGGCTCTCAAGTTTGAGGCCACTTGTACTAGAATACTAAGTTTCAAGCTAGCCTGGACTACAGAGCGAGACTGTGTCTTATGACCTGACAGGTATTCATAGTGGCTCATGCCTGTGATCTCAGCATTGGGCGGGTGGTTGAGAAGCTGTACTGTGTAGTATAATACCCTGTAATATTAAGCAGTATATACTATTAAATTTTTTTTAAGTAAAGTTTTAAAAATTCAGTTCTTCAAGATAATAGCCACCTTTCAAGTACTCAGTGCCCAAATGTGACTGATATTTAATCACATGGGTAATTCAATATAGACATTATTACAAGTTTTCCATCGCTGCATAAAGTTCCATTGTACAGAGCTGCTTTAGGGTGTCAGTGAGCGTGTGGTGTGCCCCTCCTTCCTAGGAAACCTGTAGCTCCTCTGTAAGAGCATCTGGATGTTAAGATGGGTTATGTGCCAGGCGGTGGTGGTGCACATATTTAATCCCAGCACTGGGGAGAGGGAGGCATGTGGATCTTGCATTTGAGACCAGGCTTCTCTACAGTGTGAGTTCCAGGACAGCCAGGACTACAGAGAGAAACCCCGTCTCAAAAACCTAACAAAGGTGGGCTATACATTTATTTTCCTTCTCCTGTGACTGTTGTCACTGTAGTCACCACCTGATAAATGCAAAGCCCTGTGCCTGTGTTGGGAATTAAGGGCTGAGGGAGCCGAATCACTGTCCTCCGGAGGTTATGCCCTCTTTCTTGTTTATGTCTGGATAGTCATCTCGTGATCATGTCTGTTTTCTCAGAAGTGTCCTTGTCAGTTTCTGTGGGTTTTTGTTTTTTTTTTTTTCTTTTTTTTTTTCGAGCTGAGGACCGAACCCAGGGCCTTGCGCTTGCTAAACAAGCGCTCTACCACTGAGCTAAATCCCCAACCCTCGTGGTATTTTTAAAGCTGCTCCTTATTGAGTGCTGCAGGGTGAGGTGTAGTATAATGTGTGTGTAGGGGGGTCAGAGGTCAACTTTGTGGAGTTTCTTCTCTCCTTCACCTTTCTGTGGGCTTGGGGGTTGAACAGGTTCTCAAACCTGACTGCCAAGTGCTTTTACCCACTGAGCCATCTCTCCAGCCCAGTTCCATGGCATGTAAGGTAAAACCTTAAACTTAACTAAAATAACCATTTATAATTGTTCTTCCTAGAACTGAACTTCAGACTACAAATGCAGAGAACAAAACTAAGAAACTTGCACTGCCTCTCTTTGGTGCCATGAAAGGAGGAAGCAAATTCAAATTGAAAACTGGAACAGTAGGGGTGAGTCGTGAGTGTGTGGAACTCAGTCCTTGAGCTGTCCCTGAACTAGATTTTCTGTCTTATTCCCTGGTTATATGGGAAAGGGCTGATGGATTAGCATCTCTCTCTCTAAAAATATGTATATTATTTATATGAGTACCCTGTAACTGTCTTCAGACACACCAGCAGAGGGCATCAGATCTTATTACAGATGGTGGTGAGCCACCATGTGATTACTGGGATTTGAACTCAGGACCTCTGGAAAAGCAGTCAGTGCTCTTAACCACTGAGCCATCTCTCTAGTCCCACATGAGCATCTCTTGCTGAGAAGTAGTGAACTGGACTGCAGAGATGACTCAGGTATTGCTCCCAAGTATGAGGACCAGAGTTCAGATCCTAGTACCCCATGTAAAGTGAAGCGTGGCCCTGTGCTGACTGTGACCCCAGCACTGAGGGGTGCTAAGGCAGGATTGCCGGGGTTGGCTGACTGACCGCCTAGCTGGGCTGCAGGTCAGTAAAGACACTGCCTTAAAGGAGTGAGGTGGGGAGTGATGGGGGACAGCTGAGGCCCTCCTGGCCTCTGTGCACACAGACATGCGCATGGACACAAACGAGTAGGGTAATTGATTTATGCCAGTCAACCTGAAAGGAACTTGTATAATTTATTTTTACTGGTTTATTCAGTTTCTTTTCTTTTTTCTTTCTTTCTTTTTCTTTCCCTCTTCCTTCCTTCCTCCCTCCCTCTCCTCCCTCCCTCCCTCCCCCCATCCCCTCTGTCTTGACACAGTCTCACTATGTAGTCCCAGCGGTCCTGGAGCTGGTTTAACGTTTCTAATGTGTGTTATATTTAGGAATGAAGTGCCTATGTTGATATTTTTCCTCATGCTTATTTTGCTTACTGCTGGAATATTGTTTTTCCTTTGTTAAATAGTAGTTCTCTGAGAATTCTGTACATTGTGTTTTGATGATATTCATTCCCCCCTCCAAATTCTCCCAGGTCTGTGCCTCTGTCCGACCCACCCAACTCTGTGACCTCGCTTTTCTCCTTTTGTCTCCTCCTCCCTCCTCCTCCTCCTCCTTCTCCTCCTCTTCCTCCTCTTCCCCTCCTCTTCCTCTTCTTCCTCTTCCTCTTCCCCTCCTCTTCCTCTTCTTCCTCTTCCTCCTATTCCTTTTCCTCCTCTTCTTCCTTCTCTTCCTCTTTGTCCTCCTTCTTCCTCCTCCTTCTTTTCTTCTTGTTTTCGTTTCATTGGATTGTTTTGTTTTTAAGATAGGGTTTCTTTATGTAGCCTTGGCTATGGACCGAGCTGGCCTCAGACCCACAGAGATCTGCCTACCTTTGCCTCCTAGTACTGGGATTAAAGGTGTGTGTCACCGCCACCCAGCACCGTTGAACCTAATTTATGCTGCCCATATATTCTTGGATATGTGTCTTACTGGGGCATAGACACACAGAGGGTGCACTCTTAGAGAGAACCAGCTCTCCCACTCCTGGTGTCCATCATTTGTCATTAGCTGCTCAGCTAGGGTAGAACTTTGTACTTTCCTTCCTTTTCCCTGACTAAGGCTATAGCCTTACCTTACTGACGCGTTTTCTCACTTGGGGCTCCCTCCCTCCTCTCCACTGACTCCAGCTTATGTCAAGTTGACTAAAACTAGTAGCCTAGTGACATAGCTCTAAACGATTCAGCTTGCAGTGCCTTGCAGGCCTTATTTTCTCATAGTTCTAGACTTTAGAGTTCAAGATCAAGATGCTGGCATAGTTGGTATCGTGTGCCTTACAGATGGCTGCCCTTTCATAGTGTCAGGTATACCGGCTTAGGGCCCAGGGTTTCTCAGCCATTTAACTAAGTGCAGCTCATTGTAACTTAATTACTCTAAAGACCTTATCTCAGATGAGATGACATTCCAAGAGATCTTAGGAATTGGGACTTCACACGTGGATATATAGGGGTGTACATAAATCAGGGATAGCGTTGCATATCTGTCATCAACATACCGGGGAGGCTGAGACAGGGACTTAGGTTCTGGGCCAGCCTGAGCTACAGGGCCAAACTGTCTGAAAGCACACAACAGAACACCTGAGATGGAAAGACCTTGAATTGTGATGGACTGTCATCTGATGCCAGAGGCCTGAAGTTCCAGTCACACATGTGACTGACTTAAAGTTATGGAGAGGGTTTAGAGGAAAAATGGTTTCTTTTTTTTTTTTTTTTTTTTTTTAAAGATTTATTTATTTATTATATATAAGTACACTGTAGCTGTCTTCAGATACACCAGAAGAGGGCATCGGATCTCTTACAGATGGTTGTGAGCCACCATGTGGTTGCTGGGAATTGAACTCATGACCTCTGGAAGAGCAGTCAGGCGGTCTTAACCGCTGAGCCATCTCTCCAGCCCGGAAAAATGGTTTCTTAAAAGGCTTTTTAATGCTGGGCAGTGGTGGCAGATGCCCTTAATCCCAGCACTCAGGAGGCAGAAACAGGTAGATTTCTATGAGTTTGAGGCCAGCCTGGACTACAGAGTGAGTTCCAGGACAGCAAAGGCTATACAGAGAAACCCTGTGTTGTTCTGGTCTGCAGGCATACATGCAGGCAGAATGCTGTATACATAATAAATAAATCTTTTAAAAGGGCTTTTTAAAAAAGATTACTTAACTTAATTTTATATTTAAAAAATATTAAGGGACTAGCTAGTAGCCCAGGGCTATAATCTCTACTTGGGAGGCAGAGGCAGGAGGATCACTCCAAACTTGAAGTCAACCTGGTCTACATAGTGAGTTTCAGGCCTGCCAGCACTATATAGTAAGATCTTGTTTCAGAATATCCAGAGGGTCAAGGGAAGGCAGTAAAAATGATTTCTTTTTTGAAAACATATATTGATTTACTTCCCTGATGATTTTGTAATACATCCAAGTCCTTTAATAGCAACGGTATGACAGGATTGGGTCCTGCTGCTGTTACTCACCTGCAGTAAGGTTCTGTTTCCCTACAAGGTGCTTCAATGTAAATTAAATATAAGTGTTTTATATTTAATAACCCTGGAACCCTGTGTGTAGCACTGAAGCTGGAACACGACCTTGTGTCTGCTAGGCAAGCAGGCTGCTGCTGATCTGTATACCCAGTGCTGTGTTCATAGTGGCGTTGCAGATCCAGCTTAGGTTCTTATAAATGCTCTCTAGTAATCTGTGGCCTAGAAATGCTGAAAACACTTGCTAAGATGTACAGATGGACAAAACTTCCTTTGGAGGTCACCCTTCTAGCGGACTTCTGTGGGGCTTATTAACCTGGAGAGGCTGCACTGTATACATTTAGCTTGACCTCCCAGAGGAGCTTTGTCCCTGATTACCATCATGCAGAACTTCCTGTGTGTGGTTTGTTTCCCTTGTAGAAGTTGCCACCCAAGCGTCCTGAACTCCCTCCAGCTTTAATGCAAATGAAGGATGAACCTGAAGTAGAAGAGGAGGAGGAAGAGGAAGAAGAGGAGGAGAAAGCAAAGGAGGAGCATGAAGAAGGAATGGAGGACGGAGGCGTCAGGCCATCTCAGGGGCCGGAGCCAGAGCAGGAAGCAGCAGTGGAGCACCCGGGTACTCCCCTAGAGCCCTCGTGCTCCAAGGAGACAAAGAGCCATGGTAGTGTCTGTTTTCCCTGTGCTGGCTAGTCAGGCAGTGGTGTTCAGAGTTAAAATCACAAAGCATTTGTTGTCACGGAGTATCAGAGTGTGTGCTGTGAAAATTGCAGGGTTTTCTCTTTCTAGCCTGAAGTCCAATTAGGCAACCGTTGGTGGTGGACAACATAGGCGGCACCGTAGCACCTTTAGGTGTATCTCGAGTGTTGGTCTGTGTTGGTTCATGCTTGTTGTGGCTAGATGGGACTGTCAGTTGCTTCCCTCCCTTGTCAGTTCACACAGTTCTTTCTGGTGCTGTGGAAGCTAAACTACAGGAGCAAGGCTTCTGGGTGGATTTAGCTGCAGCTGTCCAGTCTCGTGTCCTAAGTGTGCAGTGTCTTTAGCAATAGGGACTTATCTTCAACCTCTGGGAGTCAGTGGAGGGCAGTGGCAATAGCTAAAATTGTTTGTGGAGTCACTTGGACTACCCTGACCATCCACTTGGGTGAGAGTTTCTAGTGCACAGGGCTGGGATTTTTGTTAGGTAGTGTATAGTCTTCTGAGAATTGTTGTCAGCAACAATTTGTATTTAAAAACACAGGTTTTAAAACTTGGTTTAAAACCTTAAAGCTTGGGGACTGGAGAGATGGCTTAGGGGTCCATAGCACTGACTGCTCTTCCAGAGGACCCAGGTTCAATTCCCAGCACCCACATGGCAACTTACAACTATCTGTAACTCCAGTTCCAGGGGATCTGAACTCTCATACAGACACATGCAGGCGAAACACCAGTGCACATAAAATTAAAACAAAAACCAAATAAATAAACAAAAACCCAAAACAAAACAAAAATAAATCTTTTTTTTTTTTTCTTTCTTTTTTCTGGAGCTGGGGACCGAACCCAGGGCCTTGCGCTTGCTAGGCAAGCGCTCTACCACTGAGCTAAATCCCCAACCCCAACAAAAATAAATCTTGAAGGTTAAATAATTAGTAAATCCATAGTAGATGAAGGATTATTCTATATCTCTGGCCTCTGTCCTATTTCTTTGTAACATAGAATCATATTCTACGTAAATGAATTCTGAATCATATTTAGAATCTATAGCCTGCTTTTTCCTATGTCCTAAAAATATTTTTAATTTTTAAAATTAGTTTATTATCTATGATTTATGACTTTGTGACTACTGTGGCATACATGTGGAGGTCAGAGGACCGAGGGAGCTGGATCTCTGCTCCCAGCATCACAGATTGTGGGGTGTCACACTCATGTCGTCAGGCTCTGTGGGTGGCGAGTGCCTTCACCTGCTGAACCTTCTTACTGGCTTTGTGAATCAGATAAGGAATAATAAAAATAATACTTTTATAATATGATTTTCTTTTACTAAGGATCATAGTGGTTCACTATATGTGTATGTCATGATTAAATTACTTTCTACATTTTAAACAAGTATTTAATTTTTAAGTTTAATTGAAAATTGTTGAATCACCTTCATTGCGTGTGCCATATGCACCTGTGGAGATGAGAGGAGGCCCTCAGGAGGCACGGCTCCTGCCACGTGAGCCTGGACATGGAACTCGGGCACCCGTCAGGTTAGGCAGCAAGTGTCTTCACTTGCTAAGCCATCTCATTGGCCCTATTAATTTTTGTTATTGTAAAAGTGTGAATAGTAAATCTTGATACTTAATTCTGGTATCTTTTAAATATATATTCCTTGAGGTTCAAGAAATTTATAAGTTGGGAGGTAGATACGTATGTTTTTAAGATTTTTTGTTGTAAGAGTCACCATTAAGTTTTACTTGGAAGTTTTTTAAAGGGGAACTTTAGTGGTTCTTCTAGTCTTTCAGAGGCTCCTTTACTGAAGACTTTAAGGTGAATTGAACCGCTGGAGTCTAGCTGAATGGCATAGAAGTGTGTAGCTGCTCTTCTCGTCTCTGCTCTTTTGGACTCCACCATGAATTAATTAACAACAGTCTGTCCTGACACTGCTTTTTACAGAAAAGCACAGCCACATGGAGCAGAGTAAAGGTTATCAAGAGATGGGCAAAATAATGCCATTACGTGAGGATCCTTCAGGTAAGTAGGCGAGCCGATTCTAGTGCTTCTTCACAGACAGGCACTACCTGGTTTTATAGGGAGGAGGTGGGAGGCAGAACAGAAAATGGCACACAGATGCTACGGATGTACTGTGGATTGTGTCTATATGCAGGTGACTGCAACAGTGTCCAGAGGTTTGTCTTCCCCCTTACATGCCTATTTCTCTCTGCCTAGCCTATTTCCGGGGCTCCCGTCTGTCCCACAAAGCATTCAGTGTCTCACGCCTCTGTCTGACCAGACAGAAGAAGCCTCTCCAGTGTTATATCTCTCAGTCCTTGTGTCCTACCATGGAAATGATTTAAACCTGTAGTAATAAATCAGTCGATAGGTGGGTTGACACTTAGAAAGGCTGCTTTCTCTGGCTTTGCCTGTCAGAGGTAAACTGTGGGATAGTAAAAGCAGCCTCATCATAGTTTAGCCTATAGCCTAGCTTTGTATTTAAAAGCTGAAAGATATCAGTGAAAGGAAATTTCTCGTGTTGTGCGAGTGAAATAGACACCCATTTTCTTTTTAAAATTACATGTGCGTCTGTGTGTCTGTGTGTGGTTGAATATATGTGTGTGAATGCTGCTGTTCTCACAGACCAGAGGTGCCAGATCCCTCCAGAGCTGCAGTTACAGATGGTTATGAGCCATTTGATGTCAGTGCTGAGAACTAAACTCAAGTCCATGTAAGATTAGTATGTGCTTTAACTGCTGAGACACCTCTCCAGCCCCTATGTATGTGTATGTGTGTCTGTGGTTACATGCCTCATGTATGCAGGTGCCTGCAGAGACCAGAGGTGGCATCGGGTTCCCTGCAGCTGGATTATAGGTGGTTGTTAGTTGTTTGACATGTGCTGGGAACCAAGCTATCCTCTGGAAGAGCAGCAAGCACTTTAAACAACAACAACAACAACAACAACAGCGACAACAAGTGCTGCTGCTGCTGCTTCTTCTTCTTCTTCTCTTCCTCCTCCTCCTCCTCTTCCTCTTCCTCCTATTTAGTTAGTTAGTTAGTTTGTTTATTATATATGAGTGCACTGTAGCTGTCCTCAGACACACCAGAAGAGGGCATTAGATCCCATTACAGATGGTTATGAGCCACCATGTGGGTGCTAGATTGAACGCAGGACCTCTGGAAGAGCAGTTAGTGATTTTAACCACTGAGCCTTCTCTCCAGCCCTATTTCTTCTTAGTATACATTTTTTTACGAAAATTAGTTTGTTTTTGGTATGTGTGTGTGTGGGTATATACATGTTGGTATGTGTACATGAGGACCAGTGCCTGTGGAATCCAGAGGTGTTGGATCCTCTGGAGCTGGATCTGTGGGGAGGTGGGAGCTCTGTCAGTGTGTGTTGGCTGCAAATGTGCTTAACCACTGAGCTAGCTCTCCTCACCTTCCTGTACGTCTTGCAGTTGTAGACAGTCAGTTACTGAGGTGTCTATGACTTCAATTACAGTATCGTCTCGGGGTGGGGGGTTCATTTTATATTATGTTTACTTCTGATAACAGCTATATCTATCCTCTCCCCCTTAAAGCAGCACCAGAGAATGAATGTAAAAAAGACAGAGATGAGTTGAAGAAAAAGAAATCTGGGCCAGGGAAAGTAAGTACTTCACTTTTCTAAAAACACATTTACTGTGGTGGGTCTTTGTCTATTGAGACTGTCTTAGAGTTTCCAGCAGCATTAGCTCCTTGGAGAAATCTGGGGTCTTCATCTACCGTACAGACTACCTCTTATTAATTTATTGTTTTTTCATATCTTGTATGTGATGCAGAGAAATCTGAGTAACATGTTCTTATCTCCCTCCTTTTGTGACAAAATCTCCATTGTAATTTTAATTTTTAAACCTATCATGGAAATCATATTATTATATCAAGAGCTTCCTACTCACTAGCTCCTCAGAGAGGGACAGTTGTGTCCTGTCCCTGGACCATCTTGGGGTAACCAGCTCACAAGAGGACTCGCAGAGCTCACCGTGCAGTTGTGCTAGCAGCTGTGACTCCTCACAGCGAAAGGATAGCGGGGCCAAATATCTGCAACCATGTGCAAGGCTCAGAGAGCCCCATCCCTGTAGAGACACAAGATGTGCTGGTTTCCCTAGCAGCCAGTGTGGCAAGTGTTGCTATATGGAGAAGCTCATTCATGGACTCAAAACCAAGACTTTATTGAGGGTGTATCATGTAAGGCCCTCCCTGCCCAACATGTGTCCATTTTCCATATTGGCAAGAGGAAGATGAGCACATTCAGTGCACCATGGAGACAGTGAGCCACCCATGTCTGTTAGACCCAAGTCTCCCTCTAAACCCAGACTGCAGTCCAGCCAAAAGCCAGCCTTGTCAACTGCCTCTGCACAAGGGATAGCAACAGGCTTGCCCGGCCGGCTGTCTGCTGCACCAGATCAAAGACAAACACCAGCTCTCTCTTACCACTCCTTGTATTTCTCTTTCTTTTTCAGGTAGGGGTGTGTGTGTGTGTGTGTGTGTGTGTGTGTGTGTGTGTGTGTGTGTGTGTGTGTGTTTTTGGCAGGGACTTTTCGTTGTAGTGCAGGGTGCCTCATACCCTCTGCCTCAGCTGGCCAGATGTTAACACCACTTTAAAGGGTCTTGTACTGGCTTGGTTGGTGAGGTGCTTGTGGGCAAGTGTGAGGACCCAGGTTTGGATTCTCAGGACATGTCTTCAGTTCCAGCACTGAGGAGGCAGACAGGCCAACCAGCCTAGCAGATCAGTGAACTCCAGGCTCAGTGCGGAATCGCCTGTCAAAGAAGGATGGAGGTGGCTTAGTACAGACACTTACTTGCTGTCAAGACTCACAACTTGAGTTTGATCCTGGCTCAGATGGTGAAAGGAGAGAACTGACTCTGGTTAGTTGATCTCTGACCTCCACATATGCCCCAGGGCATGCACACTCAAAAGCCAAAAGCACAAATTGATATAATTTTAAAAGGTAAAAAAAAAAAAAGAGAGAGAGCGCCAGGTGTGGTGACACACACCTTTAATCCTCACGTTCAGAAGGCAGAGGCAGGCGGATCTGTATGAGTTCCAGGACAGCCTGGTCTACAGAGCAAGTTACAGACAGGCTACACAGAGAAACTCTGTCTGGAAAAAACAAAAAGTAAGCAAACAAATAAGTAGGAAGATAAATAAATAAGTAACTAATGGGGCATATGCGCACACGTTTCTAATCCTGGAACCTGGGAGGCAGAGGCAGGTGGATGGCTGTGGCTGTGAGGCTGGCCTGGTGTATGTAATGTGTTCTGGCCAACTGGGGCTTCGTAGACTTTGTCTCAAAATAAACTGGAGAGCAATTGAGGAGGACATGTGACGCTGACCTGGCTTTATAGGAATCAGGGCCATTCATAGACGCTGTTCTCTCTTAGTTTTATTTACTGGCAGGCTGGAGACAATAATTCTTACAGCTAAAAGGCTTTAGAGTCAGACCAGATGGGACAGACTTGTAATCCCAGGTGGGATGGTCACAGATCCCCAGGGTCCCCTGAGCCACTTAGTGACACTGATTCAGCAGCTACTCTTGTGGGTAAAGCAGTGTATTTCTTCTTTGCAGTTTCCACCCATACTTTCTTCCAAATATCCTGAGGATGACCCAGACTACTGCGTATGGGTCCCACCTGAAGGTACAGTGTTTATTTTTCCTTCTTTAAGACGTATGTGTATGCGTATATGAGTGCCTACAGGTATGGCGTATGCAGCATGTGTGCTTGTTGCCCGTGGAAGACAGAAAGAGGGCATTAGACTTCCTGGGACTGGACCAGTGGTGGTTGTGAGCGGCCATGTAGGTGCTGGGGACTGAGCAAGTGCTCGTAACCTCCGAGCCATCTCTGGGTCCTGCTTACTGTAAGTAGACGATATATGTAAGGAACTCACCCTTTGATGGCATTAAAGGATGTAAGGAGACACATCAAGTGAGTAGAATTGGTGCACCCTGTGTAGATCCCCACTTAAACAACTTTTAAAAAGTTATAACGGCTTAGCGTGTGGTTCAGTTGATAGAGCGCTTGCCTAGCATTCCCAGAGCCCTGGGTTTACTTCCCAGCCCTGCATAAGCCAGGTATGGGGCGGAGGCCTGTGATCCCAGCCTTCAGGAGTAGAGGTAGGATGGTCAGAAGTTCAAGGTTATTTTTTACTACATAGCAAGTTTGAGGTTAGCCTGAACTACACGAGACCCTACTTCAAAAATATGTAAACAAATATGTAAAAATAATATTTGGTTTGAACACTAACTGAATGTTGATGATAGAAATTATTGTTGACTCTTTTAAGGTCTGAGTGGTGTTGAATGATGGCTTTTGGAAAATGTCCTTATGTTCTGGACATGTTCACAGATGTGATGACATCTGAGAGTTACCTTTGAATGCTCTGGTGGTAGAGAATAGTAGATTCTCAGATGTCGATAACAGATAGGGAGGATTAGCCACATTTTATTAACCACTAAAACCGGGCGAGGGGTGCGTGGGTCTTTATAGTTTTCTGCCTATTTCTACAAGAATTTACGTTTATTAACTAAAGGAAAAAATTACATTCTGACTCATCTAATCATTTTTCATCTAAAGATAATGGAATATTATCAGCTTATTAATTATTAACTCAATGCATTATATAAAATGCCTATACAAAAGATATTTCAGTACCTTTTCTACACAAATGGAGGTTTCTTCCACTCATTTGTTATTAGAACAATTATTTCCTTTTTTTCACTGACATCATAGTTGGTTTTTTATCATGTGCGTGCGCGTGTGCATTCGTGTGTGTGTGTGTGTGTGTGTGTGTGTGTGTGTGTGTGTGTGTGTGTTCGTACACGTACACCATGGCATACATTTGGAACTCAGAGGGCAATGTGCAGCCATCGATTCTGTTTGTTCACTGTGTGGCTCTGAGACTTTGCAGACTTGGCAGCAAGTGGCTTTACCCACTAAGCTATCTCACTGACTCCTTGTTTTGTTTTCTTGGTTGTTTTTTATTTTTATTACTCATTGTTGTGTGTATATGATGCACAAGTATGACAGAGATGGGGGACTATGTGTTCTGTGGTGAACATTTGGAAGTTGAGGCAGGAGGATTATAAATCCAAAGCCAGCCTGTTCAGACAGGTATATGGCACTGTGTCTGCCTAAATGGTACTGTAGTTCTTTTAGGACAGACTTTGTTATTTAAATAGTTGCCTCATTGGCTATTTGCTGTGTTTCTAGTCTTTTGCTGTTCGTTACAAACAACTGTGTAATAAGTAACATACTAGATGAATTAAGCCAGTTTCAGAAAGACAAATACTGCATGTTTTCTCTAGATATAAATCATATGTGTATACAGGACTTGAAGCTGTCCAGAGGAATGAAGAGGCCAGCGGGCAGGGAGAGAGGGAGGTTAGCGGGGTAGGAGAGATATGCTCAAAGCAAATTATATAGTCCCATGAAAAGTCCTGTTTAGTGGAATAAATCAATAAATGAATAAATGCTGAAATTGAGAAGGTTAAAGATTACTGGACAAACAAGGACACAACGTGCACTAGGTGTAGAGCGACATCTGTGGGAAGGCGGTGACGTTACACTGCTCAAACGCACACGCGCCCAGACCTGCACTCTAAGGGTGCCGTGCAAGCTCTGTGCCAGTGCGCACTCATGTAGGAGGTGATGACCTCTGCACGGGCCAATCATATGTTGCTTTTCTTGGTGGATGGTGTTTCTAAGATACTAGTAACTATTATAACTTTATTTATCTACTAATAAATGTTGAGTGAAAAGAAACTATATTGTGAAATTATGCCCAAAAAGTAACTTTTCAGAACAGAGTGTTGGGGCACACGCCCTTCATCCCAGCATTTGGGAAGCAGAGGCGGGCGAGGCAGTACAGGGAAATCCTGTTGTGAAAATCCAGAAAGTTTTTTAAAAATTATTATTATGAGGCTGGGGATTTAGCTCAGTGGTAGAGCGCTTACCTAGGAAGCGCAAGGCCCTGGGTTCGGTCCCCAGCTCCGAAAAAAAGAACCAAAAAAAAAAAAAATTATTATTATGATTTTTAGATAAATGTTCTGTCATAAAAGAAACTGTCTTGTTTTGCTTTTGACCTACTGATATCTGAATATTTTTTTCTTCTTGACTTTGGAAAAGTAAATACATTTCCTTTTCTTTTCTTTTGCTGTAGGTCAAAGTGGAGATGGCAGAACGCATCTTAATGACAAGTATGGCTATTGATTGGTTCAGAGTCCCAGAGGAAGACCTTGTGGGCCACAGGATGTCTGGGAGAAGGCATCAAGTCTGACCCGGGAAGTTCAGACGGCCATTTGTACAATCTGGTGACTGGCTTTTTCTTCTGTACCCCTGACTTCCTAAACTCACCTGCCCATTGGATTCTCCTGGATTTCAGTGTTTATATTTAAGTGTCTGTGTATATATGTAAAAAAGAACCATGCACACTGAGAATAAAGTAAGAGACATGACCCATGATGAACTGAGGATGATGATTCCCCTAATGTTGACTTAAGAATATAAAAGGGCCCGTGCTGACCCTGGCTGCCACCATGGGTGAGTCCTGCAGGGCAGGTGGGCTGCCCTTAGGCCTCAGTGCTGGCTGCCAGTGCTCTAGATGCACAGCACAGCTCTCATCTCAGGGCAGGATGTAAGTGACCGACGATCACTTTTCTCTGCTTCTAACCTTTCACAGTCACAGAGTCTAGCAAGGCAGTCAGGCAACTGGTAGTATTCAGTGTGGGGGAACCTAGAATAACACTCCTGTTGCCAGACCACTGCAGTTTATACATGCAAAGGCTAAATGCTTTTTAGTACCATGATCTATAACCAGGTGAGCCTCTGGACAGTCCAAATGTTTTATATCTGTTTCTCAGGGCCAGTAAGGCCCGCCCACTCTAGAGACCTGATAAGGAGTCTGGGCAGGCAGGAAGGCAGTCTGTGGGGAGAGAGGGAAAAGCCCTGATGGTGTTAGTGCTGTTTGCCATCGTGATTGGGGGTCCTACTTCTCTCCTGTTTACCATCTCTGTCTAACAGAGAATAGGAATATCACAAACACGATAGGAATATTTTATCTACAATTAAAATAGGAACATAGAATGATCCAAAGAAGCAAAGTTATATTGGGCACAATGGCACAAGCCATTAATTCCAGCCCTTAGGAGGCAGAGGCAAGCAGATCTCTGTGAGTTGGGAGCCAGCCTGGTCCACATAGTTAGTTCTAAGATAGCCAGAGCTATGCAGACAACGGCCCTGTCCCAAAAACCAGGAAGGGGGAAGAGGAAGGGGAAGGAGGAACACTGGGAAATGTTACAGATGGGGGAATAGGACATTTTAACCCCAAACTCCCACCAGCTATCTGTTATCCTACTCTTCTACGATTTCATTTCTAGTTCATGTGATTTTATTTTATTTATTTATTTGTTTGTTTGTTTGTTTGTTTATTTTTTTGAGACAGGGTTTCTCTGTTTACTCTCTCTGTAAACTAGGCTGGTCTCGAGCTCAGAGATCTTCCTGCCTCTGTCTCCCTGAGTGCTGGGGTTAAAAGTAGACCACCATGTCCTGCTGAAATTTTATTTTAATGTTTGTATTTGAAATAATTTGTTCTTGTTTTTTTTTAAATTTTATGTATTTGAGGACACAGTTGCTGTCAGACACAGCAGAAGGGGGAATTGGATCCCAGAATGGTTGTGAGCCACCATGTCATCACTGGGAATTGAACTCAGGACCTCTGGAAAAGCAGTCAGTGCTCTTAACCACTGAGCCATCTCTCCAACCCTTAGTCTTGATTTTTAAGTCTAGCTTTTCTTCTTGATTCTACAACCATAAACTTTGTGTGGAGTAGCTTTTTCTACTTGTACCCTGAAAGTCTTTGTCCCTAATTGGTTTTTGATCAATTAATAATGATGCCAACAGCCAATGACTGGGCATAGGGTGGGACACTTAGAGTTCGTGGGTGGGACAAAGAGAGGAACGGAGGGGGTTGGGGATTTAGCTCAGTGGTGAAAGAGCACTTGCCTAGCAAGCGCAAGGCCCTGTTCAGTCCCAGCTCAAAAAAAAAAAGAAAAAAAAAAAAAAAAGAGGAACGGAGGACGATCACCATGACTCAGGGTAGAAGGATGGGATGCAGGAGCGGCAGGAAATAAAGCCAACCAGCCTTGTGAGAGTCCCCCAAATGGGCCTCAGGTAGCAGGAGAAAGTTGAGGAGTACCCAGCCTTTGAGGTAGCCAAGGCATGCATTTTAAAAATAAGCTTGTGTGTGTGTGTGTGTGTGTGTGTGTGTGTGTGTGTGTGTGTGTCTGTCTGTCTGTCTGTCTGTCTGTCTGTCTGTCTTTCATTTGCAGATCCAAAGACAGCTCCTGGGCAGGTGCACACATGCGATCTGCTGGGAGCACACAGTGGTGTGGTGTAGCAAAAACTCACCACAACAAGGCTGGCCTCAAATCACAGGGATCTGCCCGCCTCGCCTCCTGAGGAGAGGACTGGGGTTCAAGTGTACACCAGCATGGCCACCCCACCTTAAATTCCTGTGGCACAGGACATGCTTAGACCTGTCTAGTAGGAAGCCTTTGATGTAACTTGGTTTTAGCTCCAACTTACTTAGTTGTTTGTGTCTGGGAGTTCAGTGCAGAAAGACGGCTCATGTGGCCCTTTGTCTGTCTTATAGGGTGCCCAGCAGTTGCTTCGTGAAGAAATTATTGACGCTTTCTCAAGGGCTTGATCCTAGATTAAGAGACCTATGAAGACTTTTTGGGTAAAGAAACTGAAAGCTTTAGTTAATTTTGAAACATTTTTATAGTGTCATTAGTATATTTAACCATTGGTCCAGATAACTAAAGATTATAGATTCGATGAAAATGCATAGGCCCAATTTTACAAATGGAGTTGATATTTGACCATGAAATAAGTTCTACCGTTACCATGTCATTTATCAGGAATGCCCCAAGTCCAACGTCTGCAAAGGAGACCATTGACTTCTGCAACAAATAAGACTTAGTCCCAGAAAATCCTCAAAAAAGGGAGGTCTCTGGATTGGGAAACCAGAGAGTGCACTGGCTGACAGACTGGGGACAGCTGTTGTGGGGAAGGGATGGGGGACTGGGTCAAAAAGCTGCTGCTGCTGCTGCTGCTGCTGCTGCTGCTGCTGCTCCTCCTCCTCCTCCTCTCCCTTCTCCTCCTCCTCCTCTTCTTCCTCCTCCTTTTTCTTTTTTTTCCCCCTGAGATTGGACATTATGAGGAGATGAGAAGGTGGTAAGTGATCAGCGGAGATGGCAGAGTCTAGGAAAACAATCACTTTAGTTCTAGAAATGCCAATTGCTGTAGTTTGGGGAACCATTACCATTTAACTAAAGTGAGGGAGTTTTACAAAATGTCATGGCCATGGCTAAGAAAAGGATTAATTCTTTCTAATAGATATTTTCTGAAGGGTGGTGGTGGCACATGTCTTTGATTCCAGAACTTGGGAGGCAGAGGCAGGCAGATCTCTGAGTTTCAAGGCCAGCCTGGTCTGCAGAGTGAGTTCCAGGACAGCCAGAGCTATACAGAAAAATCCAGTCTTAAAAAAATAAAACAGAAACAAAAAGAAAAGAAATTTCCCTACTGCTAATGCTGACTTCCTGACTTAACCCACCGGGGAAACACACAGACTTACAAATGAAATGTGTACCATTATGTCGGAGGCATTTGGAGGGACCTAAAGTTTCAGTTGCTTTGTTCAGTAAAGGATAAAGTCTTTGTTCTTTAAGCCTTTCCCCCTAAGGCAAGGTCTCAATGTGTATCCCTGCTAGCCGGAACTCAGAGACTCACTCACCTGCATCTGTCCTGGAGTTTAAGGGGCGCAGTTTAACTCCTGCAACGGAGTTAAAGGGGCGCAGTAATATTCACCTGAGCTTGGTTTGGGTCTTGTTTGCTTGTTTGTTTTAAATTTTGTAATTATATTTATGTACAGAAGACTTAGTACATTTAACCCAGTTTAGTGGCGAATTCTTTAGCCTTGGCTTTTCCAGCTTGGCAATGCGAGCCACAGACTTAGGACCCAGTGGTGGTGGATCTCGTCATATCTGTCATTATAATTGGTTCTGATAGCTCCCACCAGCTTAGCCAGAGCACCCTTGTCTTCTGAGTTAACCTGTGTGAAGGCAACAGTGGTGCACGTCTTCCTGTGGACCAGGCGCCCCAGCCTGGCCTTCCCCTTGATGATGCAGTAGGGCACCCCCATCTTTCAACACAGGGCAGGCAGGAAAACCACCAGCTCAATGGGGTCTACATCATGGGCAATCACCACCAGCCGAGCCTTCTTGTTCTCCACCAAGGTGGTGACTGTATTGACCCCTGCTCGGAGGACAGGCGGTCTCTTAGTTGGGACGTCTGCTTTGCCAGCAGCTTTCTTCTCAGCGTAGGCCAGCAGCCTTGGCTTCTTCTCCTGCTTTGTCTCTGGCCTGTACTTGTGGGCAAGCTTAAGCAGCTGAGTCACTGTCTGCCTGTCCAGGGCCTGGGTGAACTGGTTAATGGCAGAAGGTACTGTGAGCCGCTTATAGAGGATGGCTCTTTGCCGCTGCAGCCTGATGTGGTGGGGCCATTTGACGAAGCATGTGAGATCTCTTTTGGGCTGGATGTCCTGCCCAATGCCGAAGTTCTTGGGCCTTTTCTCAAACAAAGGATTGACCACCTTTGTGGCTTCCTGTTTCTTGATGACATGGGGGTTGGGGCCACATTTTTACTCTTATATCAGAGCATCATTTAATGTTGATCTACGTAAGTTAATAGCTTCCAGTCATAGCAAACAAGCTTCATCTTTTACAAACCTTAGGACCTGAAAGACCTTTTGCAACATACTTTTTGGTGTTGGCCTTATCTTTCCTTTTCTATTTTTGAGTAATCCTTCCCTTCAGGAAAAAAAAATCTGTATTTCACATCAAAAAATCCTTTCTTAAAAACATTTTTCTTTAATTAAAACAAAAACAACAACGAAAAAATGTATACCTTCCTCACATTTGGTTCTTTCATTTTTCTTAGAAATTTTCTCAACTTAGGTCATTTCCTTAACAAGAATAACCATTTTAATGAATTTAATGAAAACCCAGAAAACAGGGATAAGAAAGGACATCATACCATGAATATCTAACAGTAATGACGGGCAAGGATATACTAATCCTCCTGCTGATGCTTTTAAATTTCTTTTACCAACAAATTAAGATAAGTTCTCAGGTTTGTTTGACTCTTATGAACTAGAAGGAATTTGAACTAAGTTTATAATACACAAGCTCTTGTAAATTGGTTTGAATCAAACCATTGGGGGGCAGGGAGGAGGGGTGTATTTTGTAAACACACCAAATAGCATACTGTCACATCCATTATGCCTCAAGATGAGGGCATGAAAAAGACAGACAGACAGATACAGGGGAGTGCTGGGGTCCAGTGGACTGGGCTCTCAGAGAGAAACCAGCACCCTGGAAGGTCTGAGTGTTTTTTTTATCTACAGTTGAACAGGGAGCTGGGATAACATGTTGTAAACAGTTAAGTCAAAAGACAGGGTTAGCTGATCTTGGTAGGCTCAGTCCCTGTAGGTGAGCAATCTTCAGACCATGAAGTCCAGGAGGAGAAAGCGGTGACAGGCATTTTTTGCACATGCTGTCAGTGTTCACACTTGGACCCCTGAGGAAGGCTTCACAATCTCATTTAGCCTTATGCCATGACCATGTCAACAGCACACATTCACGAAGGACTTCACTAATTCTGGGATTCCTCTGCTCTCCACGATTTATGTCTATGTATACAGAAACACAGATAGTCTAAAACTTAGTTATAATATAAAGTAGTAGGCCAGGCATGGCGAGGCACGCCTATAGTCCCAGCACCAGAGAGGCAGATGCAAGAGGTCCACCACAATTTCGAGGCCACATGGTCTACATAGAGAGTTCCTGGCATACACAGCTGGAACCCTGTCACAAAAACAAAACACAAACAATAGTGATAGAATAGGTAGTCAGCCCGTCCTGAGCAGTGGGTCAGGAATTAGTTAAAACTTGCAGTCCAGGAAATGAAGCATTTTACAGGGCTGGGTGTCAAGGATGAATGCTTTAACTGCCCACGCAGGAACTGCCTCATGCCAGAACCAGAAAATTAAGGGCCAGTGTTCAAACTGTGGAAGTAAAAGAAAAAGAAAACCTTGAACATCTGTGTGAATGGGCTTCAACTAGGGCGGGCTTTCGATGGGCATCATAGGCAATCACCATTTGTATGTTTTCAAAAGAAACAAGAAAAAGAGATCCCCAGACAAAAACAAAGCCCTGTATGTATATTGGAGTCATAAATAAGATGTCAGATCATGGGCATAGTCCTACAGACATATGACAAAATGACACATAACACTTAATGAAATCAGTAGGGGGGTTGGAGAGATGGATCAGTGGTTAAGAGCCCTGATTGCTTGATCTCCCAGATATCCTGAGTTCAATTCCCAGCAACCACATGGTGGCTCACAACCATCTATAATGAGATCTGATGTCCTTGTCCTCTTCTGGTGTGTCTGAAGACAGCTACAGTGTATTCATATACATAAAATACTTTTTTAAAAAAGAAATCAGTAAATACTAGAAATTATCATAAGAGCATAATATGGTTACATTAAATTAGAATGCACCCAGTACCAAGAACCAAATTAGTAAATGTATTATCGTGCCTTTGCGATGTAAGAGGGGCCCAGAGGAAAGCAGGAAGGTCAAAGGATGAAGCTTGCTGTGCCAGGTATGTTAATAGCTTCCCTTGTTTGAGAGCAACAGAGGGAACTGTCCTTGCACATGGAAATTTCTACTTAGCTAAGAAAAGCAAGAGAACATTGGTTTGTAAGTAAATAAGAATTTTACATTCATAAGGATTCTTATAAAAATCCCAGTGTCTTTGTTTTCTTTTATTTAAAATAGGGTTTTTTTCATATTTATATTCTGATTATGGTTCCCCCATACTCCTCCCAGGACCTCCCCGCCCTCACCCCTCTTACATCTAGAGTCACCTCCTCACTGTCTCTCCTTAGAAAACACACTGATAGCCAGGGCACAGCCCACTTTAATTCTAGAACTCAGAAGGCACGGCAGGCCGATCTCTGACTTTGAGGCCAGTCTGGTCTGTGTATTGAGTTCCAGGACAGCCAGAGCTTTGTGAAAAGAGAAAGAGAGAGCCCCTGTACTGAAAAAGAAAAAGAAAACAAAAAGGTATCCAAGGGATAGTAGTAAAACAAAATATAAAGTAAAGCAAAAACAAGACAAACAAGTAGAAATAGTTAGACAAAGCAAATGGAAGAGGCTGGGGATTTAGCTCAGTGGTAGAGCGCTTACCTAGGAAGCGCAAGGCCCTGGGTTCGGTCCCCAGCTCCGAAAAAAGAACAAAAAAAAAAAAAAAAAAAGCAAATGGAAGAAAAGGAAAAGAGCCCAAGAAACAGATACACTGTAAAGATGCACTCCTCCACACATTCAGGAGTCCCATAACTGGAAGTCAAAATATATATGCAAAACACGTAGGGTTAAAAATAAAGGTTAAGAAGGAAAAAAAAAAAAGCCCCACATGCTGCTTCAGTCCCAGAGTGTCTGACTCTAGAAACCCTATAATTAGTGTTTTCAGCCCAGTTTTTGCCCAGGGATTAGATACCATCAGGATCTCTGCTCCATGGAGGCTTTATCTGAGCTGTGCTGTAATAATTTCCCCTTTGCTACAGCATGTGGCTCAGTATAGGGCTTGCTGGAGAAGAGACTAGGAGAGGGATAAGGAGAAAGGCAGTGTGGGAGAAGAATCAATGAGAGGAAAGATAGGAAATGTTAAGTTACTCCGAATTACTCTTTAGTTTAATCAACCTCTAAAATTCTTTAAGACAGAAGCAAAGCACAGCCCTAAGTGCTGAGAATAGAGCCTGCCCATGCTAGACAAATGCTACTGCTGAGCTGTCCCGCCAGCCCCGACGTTCTCACAGGGTTCCTCTTCTTTAATGCCTTTAAAGGGTTTTGGTAGCATTTTTTTTTTCTTTTCTTTTTTTTTCGGGGCTGGGGATTGAACCCAGGACCTTGCGCTTCCTAGACAAGCGCTCTACCACTGAGCCAAATCCCCAATCCCTTTGGTAGCATTTTTTAATTGAAAACTCCATAATTTCTTTTGTTGTAGACTTGTAAATTCCAGTTAACATAGGCCGCCCATTCATGGTCTTTTGTTCTGTTGCCTGGGACTTCTAGTTTAGTAAGTTTAGGTATGTCAAAAGTTACTTCACCGCACTCGCTTTGATCAAACATTTGCAAGTTCAGTTACCATAACTGTCAACCATGAAGCCAGCCGGGGGAGCAAATGGTGTTTCCTCCAAACCTCCACCTATTTCTCAGCTTAATGGCTTCCTCCCATGAAAGTCACGACCAACTTTGTAGCTTGGTGGAATTTGCTGTCTATGGGCGTAGCCCCTCTGGTTCTTGTTCTTAAGTCAATTCTGCCGTGCGATGTGTTGTGTAAGGGGGCTCAGGACACCGGATGGTCATCCTTTCCACAAGGTTTCTTACAAACATGGTGAGGGTGTTGTGTCTTGCTCCCCTTAGGGTGTTGCACACCATAGGGAGCCCCCCTGCCACCCACACCCTGTTGGGCTGGAAGGGAAAATGCTTCTTGTCTCTTCTCAAGCAGCCACTGTAACTTCCCTGTCGTGATGAACTGGACCCTTGACCTAGGAGGAAAACAAACCCCTCCCTTAAGTTTCTTTTGTGATATGTCATCACAGCAACAGGGAAAGTACCTAAGGTGGTGTGGTGGTGGTCTGCTGAGAGAATAGATCCCAGAGGTTTTACTTCATAGACAGGTTTTAGATCAAATGGACAAAATGGCTGTTAAGGAAAGTAAAGATAATTCAAGGTAACTGTCTCTGGATCTGCAATATCCCAACTCTGTGATCGTAAAGTCTAATCAGTCCGTCTACCTCAATGGTCAGCGTAGATGAGGGGCCTTTGTGGGGATTTAGATTTGTATCTCCCTAGTTTCACCTTTTATAGAATGTCTTACAGTTGGGTATTACCGTAATTTAAAAAAATCCCCCTGTATGATCAATTGAACGTCACGGAACATTTTTAAAGATTTTATTGAAAACAGTTCTGACCAGACATTGGTGGCTCAGGCCTGAAAGCCCAGAACTCAAGGGCTTGAGGAAGGAGGCCTGTCACAAGTTCAAGGCCAGCATAGGTCACAGACAGAATGGAACAAAACAACAGAAATTATTATATTAATAGACATGTGCATTTATACATTTGTCATTAGAGAGGAGAAAATATTAAGTGAAATATGGTCATGGTGAGGCTATTTAGAGAAAGGGGAAGTAGCAGGTGCATGAGTGTTACACACATGTAACATTCATGTAACATGTAAAATCATGGGATCCCAGCATTGGGGCCCGGAAGATGCCCAGTTGCCCAACTGTGTGCAGGCACGAGGATGGAGTTCAGCTCCCAAAACCCACACAGAAAGCCAGGGCTCCATCTTAGCCCTTTGTCGTTCCTGCGGCTGTGGTAAAACATCCTGAGAAATCAGCACAAGGAAGGGTTGCTGTTGGCTTTCTGAGGAGCGCCGTGTACCCTGAAGGGAGTCAAAGCAGCGGAGGTCAAAGTATGGTCGCATCGATCGCCCCTGCAATTAGGATGCGGAGGGCGGTGAATGTTCGTGCTCAGCTCGCTCTCTCCTGTTTTAAACTACCCGTTATCGGTCGTGTGTGTGGCAGTGAGGGACAAGATGTGCTCGGTGTGGGTGTGAGGGTCAGGAGACCTCGGGTCCTCAGGCTGGGCTGCCATACATTTACACACTGAGGGTCTCACCAGTCCTTGCTCTCTTCTTTACCGTCTAGGACCCAAGTCCAGGAATGGTGCCACCTATTATTAGTGTGCCTTCCCACCTCAGATAGGAGAATTGACTTCCACATGTGTGCCATGGCGTGTCCATGGGACTTTAAAAGTCTCCATTGCCACAGCATGACGGTTGTCAAGATTCTGCTCATCCGTCCGGGCCTTAGTGCTTCACTCTGTGTCTCAGCCCCAGCAGAGCACAACCGCGTTATTAAGAGCACAGGCCTTGTAATGTAAGGGAAGAGCGACCTTCCCACACGCAGAGGCTTGCTTTGTGTGGCTGAAGCACTCAGCCTGGGAGCCGCCAGCAGAGGGAACACACCGCAGTGATGGAGGGGCTCATCAGGGTCCCTCTGTTAACCATGTCTGAGGTGAGGAAACCTGGGCTTTGCAGAGTTGATGCTCACAACTCCAGCAGTCCTCTGCCTCTGAAGGTCCCTGAGAGTAGGATCCCCCTAAACTGGAAACAATATAAAAATGCCGTCCCTCCTGCTGCGGGTGGCTGAGAGACCATGTAGTGTGCATCAAGGTGCCCTGAAAACCAGTTTGAAAGAAAAAAAAAGGAGTCAATGTGAGATGAAAACACACTGTCCTTAACTGAAGAAAATTATTAAATTTGATACTTCTTTCCAAATAAAAAAAGAAAGAAAACCATAATTTGTACGTGGTTGCTAGGGTATTATTTATGTCCTGTATTCCTCCCCCCACCCTTTTCGGGGGCTTCCCTCCCACAGTCACCATCCCCATCCCCTCCCACCTCCCTCCAAGGAATGAAGTGATTTTCCCAGTGTACTTAGTCTTGACCCCCGATGGCAGGGCCCCGGTTACTGTCTCTGGTTTTTTAGGCCTCTCCGTGTTCCGGCTGGGTTGGCGTCTCTGGTCAGAGTTGTTTAGAGGCACATGAAGTTCCCACACAGGACTCCTTCGGGGTCTGCCCTGGATGAGAACCACTTCCCTTGCAGCCAGTCCCTAAAACATATTTCCCTTTATGATTACTTTTTAAGAAGCGTGAGGTCTGTCTCATCTGTGTGAGTGTGTGCTGCAGGTGCAGGAGAGGACGTTGCAGCTCCTGGAGCCGAAGGCCACTGGGAGCCGCCTGACGTGGCTGCTGGGAGCGGAAGTCCTGGCCTCCAGAAGAGAAGCCAGTGTTCCTAACCACTGAGCCACAAACCCCCTGCATACGTCTAGATCTCGTTTTGTTTTCTTGAGCACAGTGGCTTTGTGTGGCTTCAGGGCTGTAGCATCCGACAGCAGAAATGACAGGGCAGTGAGGTGGACAGGTATCAGCAAAGCTTTGGGAAGGAGAAAGCGGAATAAAGAAGTATTAGCACAAGGTAGGTCTCCTCTCCTTGAGACCAAAACTCTTTGAGCAGAGACTTCTTACTGTACGAAGCACCTAACACATGCTATCAGTGGCCGCTGACTGCCTGCCATAAACATTCTTCCTAGAATTGTTCCAAAACAAACAGGAATCAGAACGAAGCCCCTTGAAATCTGGGCCCTTACTACATCCCGAGAACTGGAGGGGTTAACTGCCTTTGGAAACACGATGCATGGCTGAGCTAACTTTGAAGCCCTCCGCTGTAACCTGAAATCCGTTTTACCATTGAAAAGCAGCCGCCACCACATAGCCTGTGTGACGGGGACCAGCAGCTGTAGATGGCTTCCGGAGAATGGGAGCCTGCCAGCTCTTTGGCAGTCAGAAGCCCGGATCTTCCTGGGGGGGGGGGCGCTGGGGCTGAGTTCCTAAACAGGATTTGATCCAACCAGATGCTGAACTTCTGGGAAATGGCATAAGGCCCCTTGACCTTTGGCGAGTGGGTCACGGTATCAAGCCAGCCGGTATGGTCTTCTTTTGTGGCTAACCGTCCTTTGATCCTGAGATTTCTCATTTGATGTGGCTTTAAGAGGAGTTTTCAAGATGTCTCTGGTCTCCAGCAGACCTTGCCCTGCTTTGGGTTAAGGGATTTGGCACACCATGCTTCATGGTGGATCCGAGACCTCTATTCTGTGGGAGACCAGAAATCTTTCCCCTACATAGTACTTGGCATCGTGAGCAGAGTTAAGCAGCTTGGCATGTGAAGGGGAAATGGCTCCTTCCTGAGGGCAGCTTCTTCTCCCCTCACATCTGGTTTAGATTGTTCAGGTAAAGATTTAGGCCACGCCACCCTCACCCCAGGCCTCTTCCCAGGTTTCCCCTGCCCAACTCTGCTGCCATATTGCATACACCCTTACAGAGTGCCTCGCTCTGAAACCTGAAGGTTCTCCAGGATCAAAGGTGAAGCTTTAAAATCCGTCTTAGGCTGCCTGTACTTTCTGATCGCCGTGACTCCAGACATGCGTTTTATCCCGCCCTTTATGCCACCTGATAAGGTACGCCTGGTAATCTAAATCTCCAACTTTGAGGCCAGCCTGGTCTACATAGTAACTTCAAAGCCAGCCAGGGCTACACAGGGAGACCCTCTCTCAACGGCAGACATCCCCCAAAGTCCTCTTCTTTTGAAGTAGGCTGTTTTCCTAGAGTTCTATTAAGCAAGCATGGCGTTTTATAGAAGGGACCTGAATGCCCCACATTTGGGCATCTGCAGGGGACCCTGGAAACCCATAGTTAACAAGATACCTAGAGGTGTATTTATTAGTAGAAAATCGTGATTGGTAAAATTGTTCTTATTTTCTTTGAAGTGTCATTTTAAAACTGCTGTACCTTTAAAGCAGTCTTCGGTTCACAGTGAAGTTGAGCACCCGCCTGTAGTCCAGAGTTTCCTCTGTCCCTGCCCTCACACGCGTGTGGCCTCTCTGTTGTCAGCATCCCCCACTTCAGTAGCTTCTCCCCCTCCCACTAGGAGCGCCGGCTTCAAGATGCTGACTTTAATTTGGGGGTTAAGTCTTCCGCTGGCCCTGGAAAGTGCTGATTTGGAAAGTTGGCTTTGCTTTCCTAGGTCGGGTTGGCTTATGTCCCTCAAATCCCTTCAGAAGCCCATGCAGCAATGCTGGGGGTGACCACACGAGGGCAGTAGAGACCCACGACTATTCATCTAACTTGCAAAGTCTGAAAGAAATGGCTCCAAGTCAGAAGAAAAGGATCAAAGAGAAAACAGTCTTCTGAGGGAGTCAAGGGCAGCAGTTGCTTCAGCTCAGCGGTGTGTCTCCCAGCCCAACACCCGGACGCAGCTCTCGAGCCAGGAGACATTGCCAGGGTCCAGAAGCCGCGCCCCAAATCCCTCTCCAACCGAAGGCTGCTCCCAAGTCTCTTTCCAACCCCTTGTTTCTGCCTTTGGTCTCTCCTTGAGAGTCACTCTCCACTTACAGTGAGAACACTCTGTGGGGGAATTCGGTCACTGTATAGTGCTCGCTCTTACAACTTTACGGTTTACAGAGGCATCTCACACCCCTCTTTCCCCAGATCTGTCATATGTCATTCTTGAACGGCAGAAAGGGGATGGTTGTCATTTGCTGTTGAAGGAAACAGACTGAAAACAAGTGCCTTGTTCAAAGGCACACCTCGTTTGCCTCGCTAAACCAGAAACCCTGTTTTGGGTAAACTGGCTCTAACCACTGAGCTCTCTAGATTGTTCCTGTCCCCCCAGCTCCAGCCCCCACCCCCATGCTGGGAACACAGGTACATGCAGCTGTATCCACCTGGGGATTCAAGCCCTCTTACATGCTGAGCTGCTCCCATTCTGTGCTCCCAGAGGGCTGGAAACTGTAACCCGCTCATGCCAGCTAGGTGCACACAAAGCCCCGGGATCGTAGCAGAACACACCCAGTCTCAGTACCCAGGACGTAGACGTAGGAGTATTCTTGGTTAATGGGGAGTTTGTGGCCAGCCTAGTGTATGCGAGACCATGTCTTGAAAAAGGAAAGGACAACATTAAATAACCACTCAGTCACTGATGTGCAGTGAGGCAGACAGGGGGAAGTTTAAGGTTCCCAAAGTCAAGTTTTAACCAACTGTGGTAAGGCCCAGGACTATGTAAAACTACTGACAAAATAATTATAAGCCGGAGTCTGCCTGAGCAGCGTAACACTGAACTGTTCACCTTACGCTCCTCCTCTGTGGAGTGGGTACCGAATTCCTTCCCACCCGAAGTCAGATTAGAAGGGTGTGAAAGCGTGTTGAGGCTTCAAGTGAACGCACCGTGCTAGTGTCCGTCTATCCAGGACCTCCCTTCTCTTTGCCATTCCGAGGAACCCAATTACTAAGTACAGTTCAGTTTGCCGCCCACATGTCTGAAGTGGGGAGGGGAGGAGGGCCGGAGGATCCCCGGGATCATTCTGGGAACAAGTCCTAGCACATGTCACTGTTTGCTCTGTCATCCTGATTCAATGACCTCATATGAGGAAGGGAGGAGCCGAAGGAGCTGTCCTCCAGATACCTAAGGAGGCTCCTGACAAACTGTTTTCATTGGCACAGAGACAGGTCCAGGGTCCGTGTTTGAAGTCTGAGCTAATCTTGGAAGAAGAGAATAGTACCTCCCACAGTTGTCCCGGCTTTGCTTCTGGGGGAGCTGCCCCGAGCTGCCCGAGAGAGTGCTGGTGTGGGCATTGGAGTCCAGAACACACACTGCCCTGGCCCCAAGTTCCCTTAGGCACCCAGGGCCTCCTACCTTGATTCTTACGGGATTACTGGCCCCGATTGACAGAGGCCTCAGTGATCCCAGGAGTCAGAGCCTATCTATCCTTGAGGTTGCCTACTGTGTACCTGGCCTTTGAGGGAAACAAGTCAGGCACTGTCAAAAGGCCAGGTGGGACCTCTCTGTTTCCTTTCACCACAAGGACTCCTCCATCCTCTCAAGTACTGAATGATTTTTTTCAGCTGGTTGAGATGCATGGCTATTTTAGAGTTTTTTTTTTTTTTTAAGACAATCTTGCTATGTAGCCCAGGCTAGCCTTCGACTCTTGAGTTTTCCTCCCTCAGTCCTGAGCGCTAGGGTTCAGTTACACCTGCTTAAAGTAAGGTTTGAATAAAGTATTCTTTTGGTACCCAAATTGAACGTATTAATCTTTAATTTTTAGTCTGTTGTTGATAAAATATCCACAGAGCCACAAATAAAGGTTTCAGATCAATAACAGGATTACTGGCCGGGATTGGCAGATGCCTAACATCAGTATGCTGAGTTAATATCCAGTCATAAAAAAAGAAATTTAGGGTTGGGGATTTAGCTCAGTGGTAGAGCCCTTGCCTAGGAAGTGCAAGGCCCTGGGTTCGGTCCCCAGCTCCGAAAAAAAGAACAAAAAAAAAAAAAAAGAAATTTATGGGGTTGGGGATTTGGCTCAGTGGTAGAGCGCTTGCCTAGGAAGCTTAAGGCCCCTGGGTTGGTCCCCAGCTCGAAAAAAAAAAAAAAAAAAAAAAAATTGAACAGTTTTAGCTGTCCTGTTAATCCTGGTTGGGCTTTGAAAAAATATTTTTAATAGCTGGCCAGCTACAAGGAAGATAGTAGGATTTGGAGGTGACAAGATGACAGCTGGACTCTGAAGGAGAAAGCCAGAATCCTCAAGCAGAGAAGGAAAGAAATCTGCTGCAGAGGGGGTGGGATGGCCCAGGTCTAGCTCTGACATCTCCATCCCACGGCTGATCGATTAGATGGGGCTGTGGCTTGAATGCTGTGGTTTAGAGCCAGGCTTTGGAGTAGAACTAACGAGGGCGGAGATGAGAACCGGAAATCTTACGGTTGAATGTCCCGATCTTTCCACATCATAGTCTGGAGAAATAGAGGCAGGAAATCCCACCGCAGCCCCTTTGGCTCCCATGGGCAAGCGCGGGAAAGAATACATCTAAGGATAAGCCAAAAACTCTGCCCAGAGCTGGCCAGGAACCTGTCTCCCACCCTGGCAGCCCCACCCTTTAGCTCCAAGAGAAATCATTTATTTTGTATGATTTTTAAAAATTGGCTCATCTCGTAAATGTTCCAGAGTCGGAACAGGCTGTGCCATGGCTGAAATAAACCTGCTGAACAAATAAACAAGGCAGGCTGTGGGGTTGGGGAAAGCACAAAACGAGGCCCTATTGGACCCCAGGGGCTCAGCAAGGCTGCCCAGAATCTGGGCCCTGTCTCTTCCTAACAGGAGAGACATTTAAACAGCATTTAGGTTGCAGGTGGGGGAAATGGGGGTCTGGGGGACTGTCTCTTCTGCCTCTGCTCTGAGGGGAGAAGGGCAGTGCTTTCTCTCTATAGCACTGTGAGGTTTAAGGGCTGGGAATGAGGGGGTTCTCTCCAGATAGATCCTGGGACCAGAGCCCAGCCATTCACTTGCTCACACATTCTGCAGATGTCCAGTCCACACTGGGTGCTGCGCTAAACCTTCCCTCCAGGTCCTAAAGGCTGGGAGAGTTTGCAGTTCCTTGTACACACACACACACACACACACACACACACACACACACACACACACACACACACACACACTGCTTGCCCACCCTACAGCGTCTGTTCAGGCTGTTCTACTCGACTGCTGTCTCATCCTTCGTCCTTCCTTCCCTCTGCTGGACTCTTACCGGCATATACTTACATGTACATGAATAATTCTCTGACAGGCTTTGACCTAGGCTACTTATTTATTCCCTGAGAGGCATCCTGCTAGTGTGTCTATTTGAATGACAAGCAGAAACCTTGGGGATTTGGGTTCCAATCTGTCTCCACGTGAGGAGGGTTCTACTTCACTATATGCAGCCGGATGAGACTGCTCTGTAAATGGCAGCCCCGATCTGCCTCATTGTTTTGTTTCTGTCTTTTGAAACACGGTCTCTTGTTCCGTGTGGCCCAGGCTGACCTTGAGCAAGAGGGTGAGTATGAACGTCTGATCTTCCTGCTTCCTCTTCCCAAGGGCTGGGATTACAGGTGTCCTCCACCACGACCGGCTGACTTGTATTTTTTCTGCTAGGCATATACTTCTCCATTGAGCTACATACCCAGCCCCAGGCTTAGTTTTATTATTTTTTAAAGACTTATTTATTTTATGTATATGAGAACGCTGTAGCTGTCTTCAGACACACCAGAAGAGGGCATTGGATCTCATTACAGATGGTTGTGAGCCATCATGTGGTGTCTGGGATTTGAACTCAGGACCTCTGGAAGAGCAGTCAGTGCTCTTAACCACTGAGCTGTCTCTCTAGCCCTTTGCTTTATGTCTTTATCTTAAATAATTTTAATTTACTTAAAAGCGTTGAGACTAATACAAAGATGCCCATGTACACACCACTCAGGTTAACTTACCAAACATTAGCACTTGCTACATTAGCATTTGTTTCCCCTCCTATGTTTGTGTATGCACAGTTGTACTTGTCTTACACCCCTTTGAGAATAATTTACAGGCATTAGAAGACTCTGCCTTGGGGCTGGGATTTAGCTCAGTGGTAGAGCGCTTACCTTGGGCGCAAGGCCCTCAAGTTGGGTCCCCAGCTCAAAAAAAAAAGAACAAAAAAAAAAAAAAAAAAAAAAGGAAGACTCTGCCTTTGAATACTTTGGAGTGAATTTCTCAAGAACACGGATATTATTTTACATTATCTAGGGAACTTAAATTAATGTAGATATAGTATATTGTTTAATAACCCATATATTAGAGTTTATTCATCCCTCCCAATAATGTGAGTTAAAAACCCTCTTCTTAGTCTAGGGTCCAACACCACATATCCAGACCACATGGCCCATTCAGTCTCAGAGCTCTTTGGTTGTCAGCCTAAGATGCTTCCTGGGACATCTTGGTTTGTCAGACAGTGACCCCTCCTCCAGAGTGCAGGCCAGCCGTGGGCAGACCGCCTCAGCTGGGTTAGGTTGATGAGGGCTTGTGATTAGGAGCAGGGACGCCCCTGGGACTGACACAAACATCTCCATCCCCTGGCTGAGGGAGTGTCCGTACTCTTCTCTGCTATGAGGGTTCTTTCTATCTTGTCCCCTTGCGGTTGGTTGGAAATGAGGGGCTGGCGACATGCTCAGCAGTCAACATCACTTCTTGTCTTGCAAGAAGAGCAGCATTCAATTCCCAGCATGCACAGCAGGCCTGTAACTCTAACTCCAGGAGATCCGACCTGCTTTTCTGACCTCCTCGGACACCTGCACACACATTCACAAACTCACATAAACAAAAATACATTTTAAGGGCTGGAGAGATGGCTCAGTGGTTAAGAGCACCCAACTGCTCTTCCAGAGGTCCTGAGTTCAATTCCCAGCAACCACACGGTGGCTCACAACCATCTGTAAAGAGATCCGATGCCCTCTTCTGGTGTATCTGAAGACAGCTACAGTGTACTTATATATAATAAATGAATAAATCTTAAAACAAAAAAACAAAAAGAAATACATTTTAAAAAAGTAAATGGGTGGATGTACTTTAACTTTGTGAATATCCCATCCGAACCAAACTTTTGTAGGTGTTGATGATTCTTTAATGATTTTTTTTTTTGCATTTTATCTATTTAATTATTTTGTGAGGTGGTTGTCATACTTGGGCCACAGGGCGTGTGTCTAAGTCAGAGGATAATATGCTGAGAGTCCGTTCTCTCCTCCCACTATGTGGGGCCCAGGGCACAGACTCACGTAGTTTATTCTTGGTAACAAATGTGTTTCTCTCCTCAGCCATCTTGCTGGTCCCGCTGATGACTCTTGATGGAATCAACGATTTGTATCTGTCCCAAAGTGAAGTTATGATTCTGATTTTAAGGCTGGCATCTGTTTCATGGTGATAGCTTAGGGTGGAAAGGAGAATTCAATTCTGCAACAGTTGATGTCTCAGTTGTCTACTGAGGTTGGAGGTGACTGGTGTTGGCTTTCTAACTTCGCTAAGGAAAAGCTAGAGAATTCCATGGCTTCACACGATAAAAATGCTTTTGTTCCTAATGGAATAGCGACTCCATTTTCCCAGCACTCAGTCATCCCAGACGCCCCTCACCACTTAGCATCCACTTCCTCACGTCTCCGATGACAACCCAGTGGGACCATGCTGTCGCCTCCAGTTTAGACACAAGAAAACTAAGATTCAGAAAGGTTGCAGCATTTGCCTAAAGCCACGTAGCTAGAAAATGGAAGAGTCTAGATGCAGGCCAGAGAGGCTGGCAAACCCCCTTTCCGCCCCTAGGCGGGCACCACTGTGCTCTTAGCAGCCATTGACTGTGAGGAACTCCAGCCAGTTCTTGGGCAAGGCTGGTGGCAGAGCCGTCTCCAGACATTGACTCATCTATTCCTCTAGCTGGGTATGGCTGCACCCCTGTGCTTAGAAAGGCAGGAAGCAACGCCGGGATTTTAGAATGTCTTTCAACAATAACCTTGATTGAGGGGATTTTCCAGTTAACCCTGGAGAATTCCAATAACCAAATGTATTGTGTTCTGGCTCCTTGAAAAGTGGTAATCCGTGCTCACTGTGTGCATGGCGGTTCTCACTAACCAGCAGTTCAACCAAACAGGATTCCCTTATTAGGGTAAGCAAAGACCCACAGAGCTACCAAAAGGAAAGAAAAGGCTTTCCAGAGCATTTGACAGGATTCATCAGGTGAGAGGACAAAGTTTATTCAAGCCTGCATCCTGGCATAGCCATAAATCTCAGCTACGCAGAGAGTAACCACAGCGTGACCTGTGAGCTAAGTGTAGCCTGCAGCCATGTTTTGTTTGACCTGTAGAAGACTTGTTAAAAACTAAATTTGCTGGACATGGTGGTGCACGTCTTTAATCCCAGCACTCAAGAGGCAGAGGCAGGTGAACCTCTGTGAGTTTGAGGCCAGTCTGGTCTACATAGCAAGTTCTGGGACAGCCAGGACTGTAGCACAGAGAAACCCTGTTTCAAAAAAAACCCAAATCCAAACCAAACCAAAGCACAAGCAAACAACCCTGGGGGATTGGTTAACACTGGGCTTGAAGAGGAACTAAGTAACAGGTACCCTTTAGACTATGAACCTGGGGTCTAAATGTCACTTCACCCCTAACCTGGTCTGCCTTACCCCCTTAGTCATTTCATGACTTGCTTTTTGCTGAGGGACATTTCTTGAATAGTTTTTTAATGTAATGAGGGAGATTAAAGTGAGACAGATTGAAAGTCAGAGGAGATAAGAAGTCAAGAGTGCCCATCACAATGTGAAGGGAGGGTTTAGGGTCACAGAGAGATGGGAGCCCTAGAGAGTTCCCAAGGAGATCCGGGCAGATCGGTGCCTGTGTAGAGGCAGGAGGACAGCTGTGGGAAATGGAGGATCCAAGTCAAGAGCAGAGCTACTTCAAGGGCTGACTCTCATTATTAGCCACGCAACTTCTGGAGATGGGCTCCTGGCCCTCATTCAGTGCTCTAGAAGTAGCTTATTTTACACCACTTCCTTAATTTGGGCTCAGTTTACCTGTTTCGGCCATTTTGATGGCTAATAAAAAATACTTTAGTTTGAGTAATTTTTTTAAAAGATTTATTCATTTATTATATATAAGTACACTGCAGCTGTCTTCAGACACACCAGAAGAGGGCACCGGATCTCTTTATAGATGGTTGGGAGCCACCATGTGGTTGCTGGGAATTGAACTCATGACCTCTGGAAGAGCAGTCGGTGCTCTTAACCACTGAACCATCTCTCCAGCCCTAGTTTGAGTAATTTTTAAACGATAGATATTTTTTTTCTGTAGAGTTCTAGAGACTGGGAAGTCCAATATCCCAAGGCACCAGCAGATCCTTACAAAGTAAACAAGCTCTCTCAAGCCATTTTCCTAATCCTGTTCTTGAAAGAGGTTCCTGTGAGACTTAGTCATCTCCCAGGGTCTCCTAGTAAGTAGTGTGGCGAGAAGTTAGCCAAGCCCCGTGGTTGTAGGGACGGAGGGCACACGCCTTTAATCCCAGTACTTGGGAGGCAGAGACAAGAGGATTTCTAAGTTTGAAGCCATCCTGGTCTACAGAGTGAGTCCCTGGACTGCCAGGGCTACACAGAGAAACCCTCACTCAAAAAACCAAACCATAAGAAGAAAGAGAAGGAGGAGGAGGAAGAGAAGGAGGAAGAGGAAGGGAAGGAGAAGAAGAATTGTAGCCTTTGACATTGTTCCTTTGTTTTGTCAGGGGAACACCTGTATTCAGACCATAGGGGTTAACTTTAGTTTAAAATCAAAAATTAGGTAGGCTGCCAAGCCTGACTACCAGAGTCCTACCCCTGAGACTCAGATGGTGGAAGGAGGCCTAGGTCCATCCCACGTATGCTCTTTGGTTGGTGGTTCAGCCTCTGGGAGCCTGACTTTACCTGTCCAGGACTTTAACGGGGCTCTCCAGCTCCGGGAAGTACATAAACCTAAAAGAACAAGGAGACTAGCTGTGAGTAGACAAGTTTCTGGGATGGTGTGTAGCCTTCATCAGCGTCTCTAAAGGGTCTTGGTCCAAACAGTTAAAGACTAGAGACACCGAAGCTACAGACACGGAAGCATTCACATACGCCCATCCCTGGGCACAAAGGCACAATTTATACCAGGTCCCTGTCAATTTCGATCCCTCACCCCCTCAAATCCTTGCCTAGAAATCTTGCTAGCTAGCCTCCTTCTGCCCTACCAGGGGGAGGGGAAATCCGAAAGCCTATTCTTAGGCAGGCCCTGCCAAGACTCCCCGCAGTGGCTGGGCTGCTGCTGGGCCTGAGGGGTGCCCGCGCCCCGGGAGGACAAGCAGTGTGCGGGAGGGGCCTGCGGGCACGAGCGGATGTCACGGCTTACCTCAGAGCCCGAATTAGAAGCCTGAAAAAAAAATCACAGCAGGAAATAATGTGGTGCCCAAAATAGAAGCATCAACTGGGAGAGAGGCCGGGAGTAGGTGGCATTTGAGGCTCCTGCAGAGTCCTCCCCAGAGGCCTCCTGACAACCATCAAGCGGGTTGGCATGAGATTGCAACCCAGTCCGAGAGGCCACAAAGGCCCTGGCTGGCTGTTCCGGCAAGGGAGGAATGGTAAAGCGGAGGATCGGGAGCGCCACCTCTCCCCTCCATCACAATTTTCCAGCTTTCTCCTTCCCTCTCCAGTCTCGCCACCACCACCACCACCACCGCCACCGCCACCTTCCTCTTTTTTGGCGAATCCCTCAACCTCCTCCCCACACAGTGATTTCTGGCTTCTTCCCCACACTCTCTAGTGCTCCTTCTTCCCTAATACTCTCTCCTCCCTCCCCACACCAAGCCCTTCATTTTCTCTTGGGGGCGCTCCCCCCTGCTTTTGGATGCCTTCCTAGGTAACTGGTGGGAGCTCAGTTTAGCAGCAGCTAACTGAGGGTCAGCCTCCTGTGCCTGGCTGCAGCCTGACTTCATTGATCTCCCCTTCACCCCGCATTCAGCACCCTCCCCACCTCTTTAGAGAGTAGGAAGCCCTGGAGTCTAAAGAAGAAGGCAGAGTCAGGATTCCTTCCTCTGGCCCCCTGCCTCAGGAGGGTTTGAGAGGAAGAAAGAAAAGACAGACTAACGGGCATGCTGCATGCTTGGAGGAGTAGAAGGGCCAGGACTGAGACACAGGAAGTACAGTCCCTCTACTGACCTTGAACTTGCACCAAGTTCATTGACTTGGTATTTTGCTACCCAGTTTTCTTCGTGAAAAGTAATTAGTTTTTTTTTATTAATTTATTTTTTTTTTCTGAATGTAAGCACGAGGCATCCCATTATATATGTTGGGAAATCTCAATTGTTAAAAATTCCCAAGGTGGGGCTGGAGAGATGGCTCAGTGATTAAGAGCACTGACTGCTCTTCCAGAGGTCCTGAGTTCAATTCCCAGCAACCACATGGTGGCTCAAACCACCTGTAGTGGGATCTGATGCCCTCTTCTGGTGTGTCTGAAGACAGCGACAGTGTACTCACATACATTTGAAAGAAGGAGAGAAAGAAAGAAAGAAAGGAAGAAAGAAAGAAAGAAAATTAATTCCCAAGGCGAAGTGTGATGACATACACCTTTAATCCCAGGACAGGAGAGGCAGAAATGGGTGGATCTCTGAATTGGAGCCCCATCTCCATGGTGAGTTCCAGGACATCCAGGGCTATGTAAAGAGACCCAGTCTCCAAAAACAAGTGAACAAAAATTTCTAGCTAAGCATAATGGTACATGCTTGTAATCCCAGTACTCTGTATCCTGGAGGCAGAAACAGGAGGATAGCCACAAATTCAAGGTCACCCTGATATATATATATATATATATATATATATATATATATATGTATGTATATAATCAAAGAGGAGGAAGATGAGGAGGGGGGAAGAAACCACCACCACCTCAGTCCAATCAAACAAACAGATGACCGCAGCAACGGGCACGAGGACAGCAAGGCCATGTTCTTGTTACTTATATGAGTGCCCACCCCCTCCCCACCAGTAGTTGTTCCAGTGAAATCAAGGGCTCGAGGGTTGCCAGTGTCAGATGCTGTGTGCCCTCAGCACTCTCTGCGGAAGGGTGGCAACCATTTACCCTGGAGCGCACTGCCCACACACATGCGCAGTGCCGGTTCCTGAATGCTTTGTCTTATGGTTTGTCAGGTGAGCCACGGGTGGCTGGTAGGGCGTCACACAAGCTTTCTTCCCTGAAAGCCGTGTGCTGCTGGGGTCGGAGAACTGGAGATCGTGGGTAGGGAGTAGGAGTCTCTACAGTCTAACGAAATGTCAGGGTGAAAAACAGTTTGGAAATCTACTGAATGTGCGTATGCGTCCTAAATGTGTTAGGCTTCATATTTTATAGAAATTATCTCATGTGAGTGCTGCAGCAACTCAAGATGTTAGTGACTTCACAGTTTGACAGAAAACTCATGGTCAGGTAAGGCTTCTGTAGGATTCTGAAGCACACACCCAGATCACCCCTTGCAAATGAAACTGGGGTGTTACTGTTTGCAATTTCTTTCCTCCAGATTAAAGAGATCTGGCCATTTTTCTCAGTAAAGTAATGCTTAGTAACTTTAAATTGCTAAAAATGACTTAAAGGAATCCCTTCCATAACCCTCTCCACGGACCTCAAACACGTTTTGTTTAAGGTTCCTAATGTTCCCGTCATAATCCCCGGTTATGTCTTGACAGACATCAGGACATACTCCTGGTTGTCATTATGAGTCTGTGGTAGAGCACATGGGTCAGAAGGTGTAGCCATAAACATTGTGGTCACACATTGAAATTGAAGCTGTTTTCTTTAAGCCTCTCTGGACAATGAAAAGAAAACGATCCAGTGAGAATAGCTTGTACATTGAGAGGCTGAGTCATTCCATCATCACACAATTTGTTAACACATATGGCCTGACTTCAAAACGTTATCAGCTCCACCTATGAGTCTATCCCGAAGGCAGAAACAATTGAAAAGGCAACAAGTAGCGCCTCAGTATCTAGGACTGGGGCATGATTTAAATGGTCAAGTAAGTCATGAAAAAAATTAAGACTCTCTTCTTGCTGGAATAGTATACAGCCATTAAAAATAGCAAAGGGGGCTGGGGATTTAGCTCAGTGGTAGAGCGCTTACCTAGGAAGCGCAAGGCCCCGGGTTCGGTCCCCAGCTCCGAAAAAAAGAATCAAAAAAAAAAAAATAGCAAAGATAGAAATGGCTGGAACATGAAAACAAATGGAAAAAGTACCTAAAGTTATTCATATTACATGATTGCTGTTGTGTAGATAGAAGTTATAAAACATAACTACGAATGCCATTAGTGATTGTGCTGGTATGTTGAGATTAATTCATTGTTCTTATTACTTCCGTAATGTGCTTTATTTCTGGAATAAATAGGATGGAAAATAGACAGAAATTATCAATTCATTAAACAACTTTTTTTTTTTGAGAGGGACAACAGGCCTCATCATGTAGACCTGGCTATCCTCAAATTTGCAGTGCTCCTCTGTCTCTGCTTCCCAAGTTAAGGGACTGCAGGCATGCCCATCAAATTAGGCCTGAATTTCTGCTTCTAACTTTTTCTTGAGATTTTATTTATTTATTTTGAGATGAGGTTTCACTGTGTGTCTCTGGCTATCCTAGGACTTGCTATAGATCCCAGAGGAACTTTTATAGAGATCCAACTGCCTCTGCCTCCTAAGGGCTGAGATTTAAGGCCTGTACCAACCACGGCTGTATTTGTCTTTATTTTGTGTGCGTGGGTGTTTGCCTAAACTATGTCTGTGTACCACATGTTGTAGTGCCTACGGAAGCCAGAAGGGGGCATCAGATTCCCTTGTACCGTAGTTCTCATGTGGGTGCTCAGAACTGATCCCTGGTCCTCTAGAAAGCCAGCCCATGATTTTAACTGCCGAGACAGCTCTTTAGGCCCCAGGTCCCACTTCTAAAATGAAGTGTTTAGATAAGACCTAGCTACCTAAAGGTCATGAGTTCTGACTGTATATTTTCTGATAGTCAGGTGACTCTGCTGTCGCCTGACACAGTTCAAGCACCATACAGTGGAACACTTATAACCCAACTGCTCCAGAGGCTGAGGGGACTTTGGGGCTGACCTGGGTGGCACCATGAGACAACACCTCTTTTAAAAACAGCCCCAATGGGCTGGAGAGATGACTGGGTGGTTAGAGCACTGACTGCTCTTCCAGAGGTCCTAAGTTCAAATCCCAGCAACCACATGGTGGCTCACAACCATCTGTAATGGGATCTGATGCCCTCTTCTGGTGTGTCTGGAGACAGCTACAGTGTGCTCACATAAAATGACAGCTACAATGTACTTATATATAATAAATAGATCTTTAAAAACAAAAGCCAGCCCCAACTCAGTAGTCACACTGAAAATGGCCAAGGAAGACTAGAACATCTTCTGTGCCCACTGTTTTAGGCTCTGTGTCTGCCTGTGACGTTAATTTATACCTAAAACTGTAAGTAGATGGAAGTTATCAAACTACTGTACTTCCTTTCTCCTCTGTCAATTTATTTTTTATTGTTAAATGAGGACATGACTGCTCCAGGCAAGGTTGAGAAGAAGGGCTTTATTGTAGACGTGAAGGCCAGTTCAGCCAGAGGCATCTGGGCAAAGTCCAGACGAGGGAGAGAGAGAGCCGTGGGCAAAGCGTGACCAGCCGACCGAACCCGGCCACAGGAAGAGAGTCAGGGGAGAGCAAGATGGGAAAAGAGGGAAGGGGAGAGAGGGCAAGGGACCCAAGAGAGGAGCCAAGGACCAGGAGGTCCTTGTGGTCAAGACCACAATAGAGCATGTGGTCACAGTGGCAGAAGTGGGGTCTGGGGGACTGGGGCCCCTGTGCTGAAGAGGGTTAGGGTAGAGGGCAGGGTGAGAAGTGCTGGGAGGAGCCACAGGTACTGAGTGAGGCTCACCCCGAGTTTCTTTGGGATGGGACAACGAATTAAAATTTGGTCCAGATCTTACCATATAACCAACCCCATGTGGCATTCAAAGAAAACTGAATGTTTGGGTCTGTATAGGTAACAACCTTTTGGCTTGGTGTTCCTGCCAGGAAGGAGAACCATGCAGGCTTGTGAGTCCTGGAGTCAGATGCCCTCTCCCCATCCCTACGTTAGGGGGCCCATGTCTCAGCCCGCATGTCTTGTCGAATGCTGTATGAGATGGAGCACCGATTCGTGTAAGGCTCTCTTGTGGCTCCTTACCCAGGCCTCGGAAGTGGTAAAACCAGGATGGGAACTGCTCCTCTGCTGCCCGGAGAGCTCCTTAAAGGCCAGGACTGGGATGTTAGCTCAGTACCTGCACGAGGAATGAACGGATGCGTGGGTGAGTAACCGAGGCTGAGGGTGAGGGAGGCTCACTGTGTGGTAAGTGCAGGAGCGTTCCCTGAACCTGGGGCTGACAGTCACGAGAAGCATGCTATGAGGTCATCAGTCTGGAGGAGGAGGAGGAGTGTGTGTGTGTGTGTGTGTGTGTGTGCGCGCGCGTAAGGCTAGAATGCCGCTGTGCTGGCACAGCCTTCGTCAGAGCCCTGAAAGGGGCTGAGTGGGCTGTGACTCAGGTCTGTGACTCACTCACTGTACTGTGGCCTCCATCCTCTGGGTACATCCTCTGGACCATTGAATTTAGTCTCAAGCAGAGGAGGGTGAGATCTGGGCCAGCACCTCTGGATGACTCATCTCCTTGAGCTGAGAGGAAGGAGCCAAAGCCCAATTCTCTTGTACTCTCGTCACTCTGTGCCTCCCCGGGGTTCACATTGCAGACTCAGACTTCCTGAATGAATAGATTCTGGCTACTCGATTGATGATCTCCTCCCACCCCCAACCCATATTTTCCTGCTCAAACTGTATAGTTTCTCTGGTCCTTCCGTACGGTGGTCTCCTGAGCTTCCTCACAAGACTCTCCAAGGCCTTTTGCCCCTCTGGTTGTCACAGCTCCCCAAACCCTTTCAGTTTACCAACCAATCTTCTATCCCTTGGCAACCCCTGGGGCTGGCAGGGTGGTGCCAGCCTTTAGTTACCTGCTCTGACCAATCAGTTGGCAGAAACAACGTAAGAGAGGGGGGAGTCTTTGCTTGTGGTTTCAGAGAGCTCTAACCCTGGTTGCCTGGCTCTACAGATGTGGATGGAATGTCCTGGCAGTGGGGACGTGAGACCAACCGCTTTCCTCACGGTTGGCAGGAAGCAGGGGAAACTATACAGTATGAAACATGAGGGATAACCTTCAAAGGCGGGACCCAGGCTCCTTCCAACTAGGTTCCCCTTGAAGTTCTCAGAACCTTCACAGACCAGCACTGCTAGCTCAGAGCCAAGCATTTAATTCATGACCTGGCAGAGAACACTGCACACTCGAACCCCAACAGAAAGACATGGAAGCCCCAAGAGGAGAGAAATTAGGAGGGAGGTTCATGAAGGGCATTGCCTGGCAAAGACATGCTGTAGAGAGGTCAGGGCTGGCCAGGCGAACTGCCATGCATTGGTTGGTGGTGGCTTGGGATGGGGGACAGCGTTGTGACATGACTGGACTGTGTAGGAGTGGGAGTTGGGGACAAATAGCGTTTTAAAGTCTCAGGTAGCCAGGTAGCCAGGTAGCTTCAGACTCACTATGTACCTGAGGATGATTCTGAGCTCCTGATCTTTCTGCCTCCGTCTCCGTTTCTGGGATTGTAGGTGTACATTACCCAGTCCACCTCTGACCAGTGCGTTGACTTCTGTGGAAGAGAAAGGGAGAGCCACTGAGGGTTTTTAACAGGGGGTGCTACAGAGTAACTCACTAGGGAGGTTATATTGGAGGAAACTGGAGCCAGGCTGCTGGGGGTTGCTGGGGTTCTGGGTGCCACTGAAGGATGCTGGGGGCCACTGAGGGATACTGGGGGCTGTGGGGCTATGAGGAAGGCTGGGGGCTGCTGGGGACTGCCTCCACAGTCTAGATAAGACATTCAGAGTCTTCCTATAGGCAATAGCAGAGGGTACAGTAGAGGAGTGGACAGCACCCAGAGAGCTGTAGGAAGAGGGACGGGAAATTCCTGGGCTTATGTCCTGTCAGCAGGTGAAAACATGGGTCTTAGGCTATTATCCTGAATAAATCACACACACACACACACACACACACACACACACACACACACACACACACACACACACCACTACGAAGATGTTCTGCGTTGGGTGTCATCCACACACAGATGTGAGTGGAGCCGAGGCAGTACGTGAGAAGAATAGGGAAAGGACTGACCACCATGGACCAAAGGTAGCACAGCAATGAGGTTGTGTCCTTCCCGGGAGGATGGCCCCTGGTTCTAGCTTCATTTCTGTTGCTGTGATGAAATGCCCTCACAAAGGGGTTGGGGATTTGGCTCAGTGGTAGAGCGCTTGCCTAGGAAGCGCAAGGTCCTGGGTTGGTCCCCAGCCCCGGAAAAAAAAAAAAAAAAAAAAGAAATGCCCTCACAAAAGACCATTTCTGAGAGAAGGGGTTCATTTTAGCTCGCAGTCCCAGGCTATGGTCCATCCCTTTGGGGAAGTCAAGCGGTGGGAACTTGAAGCAGCTGGTCGCACCACATCACCAGTCAAGAGCAGTGAGAGAGCGAGCTCGCCTGCCTACCGCTCAGCTTGCCTCTCTCCTCTTCTATGATTCAATCAATCAACACAGTCAGGACAGTGTCCCACAGACCTGACCACAGGCCAGACAGTCCCTCACTGAAACTCTCTTCCCTGGCAACTGACAATTACCATTGGCTGTCGCATAGTGTGAAGGCGCCTGCCTACCCATGGCTTCCTTTGATGTGGGCAAGGCCCTGTGAAGGACACTGGTGGCTCTCCTCAGATGGTCCAGGGTGAGGTGACTTGAGGGAGGCCTTGCTTTCTCCCTCTGCTCTCTTTCTTCCCTCCACCCAGTGCCAGGCTACACAGGTTACCACCCAGGAACTTAAGATAGGGCCTGAGCAGGAAGCCAGGGAGGGGTCCACTGGGAGACTTCCCAGAACTCTGGCTGTGGGTGGGCGTGGCTGCAGGCTCTGGGAAGGGTTCCTTGAGCCCTTTAGCCATGGAGGGTTGTGGAAGGGTTAGGGTTTCAGATTCAGTAAAATAAATAAAAAGAGACCATAATAAATCAATTCTGAAAGGCGGCTTAGAATGTTTCTGTGAGTACATTCTGAATATTCCATAGGTTGCACCTAGTTAAAAGAGTGTTTGACAGGGCTTGGAGAGATGGCTCAGAGGTTAGAGCACTTGCTGCTTTTGCAGAGGACCTGAGTTCAGTTCCCAGCACCGGCATGGTGGCTCACAACCATCTGCAACTCTAATTCTAGGAAATTTGATGGTGCCTTCTGACCACTGCAGGCACCAGGAGTGAATGTGGAGGAGCCCTCCATACCCACACACAGGCAAAATACTCAGACACATAAAATGAAGTGGATTAATCTAGAATTTGTAATTGATACTTTTCTGAAATTTAGATCTCATCAGGCAGCTACCTTTTCTTTGCAGTCGCTAAATTTCACAGCATATAGTGGGTGCCACACTCCCTTTGCAAAGCAGAGCGTGGGGAAGTGTCTTCGACCCGTGGGTCGTGACCCCCTAGTCAACCAGCCCGTTCACAGGGGTCGCCTGAAGACCATCAGAAAACACAGATATTTACGTCATGGTTTATAACAGTAGCAAAATTACAGTTGTGAAGTAGCAGCAAAAATAATTTCATGTTGGGGATCACCACGGCACAAGGAATTATGTTAAAGGGTTGCAGCTGCAGAAAGGTTGAGAACCACTGCTCTTGACCATAGTAAAAACAACCATGCAGAAATGACAGAACACCTGGCAGGCAGAGGCAGGGGTATTGCTGCAAATTCTAGGCCGGTCTGGTCTACATAGACACTTCCAGGTCAGAGCTGCAAAGATGGCTCAGTGGTTAGGAGGTCTTTCACAGGACCCAGGTTCAATTCCCAAGCACCCACATGACTGACAGCTCACAACTATTGATAAGTCCAGTTCCAGGGGACCTGATGCCCTCACGCAGACACATGCAGGCAAAACAGCAGTGCGCGTTAAAATAAGTTCTGGGTCAGCCAGAACTGTTCACTGTAACAAACAAAAGAACTAACATCTGTGCCCTGCGCCCACCCTGGGACTTATCTGGGACTCAGGGCCATGTGAGAAGACCCGTCCCTCGCTCAGTCCAGCAGCCCAAGGTTCTGAGGCCTCTCACGCACCAATGGCACCACACCTGCCTGGATAGATAGTGCCTGCCTTGGATCCAGTGATCAGTGTCAGGGGCCAGGCTGTCCTCTGATGAGAAGCCACCCAGGTCCTTTTTAGTGCAGGGATTTAGACCGAACAGCCTCGCACCAGGGCTGGAGAGATGGCTTAGGGCTTAAAAGCTGCTCTCCGAGAGGTCCTGGCTCCCAGCACCCATTCTATTGCCTCCCAGTGGCCTGGCATTTTAGCTCCAAGGGATCCTATACCTCCTCTGGCCTCTGCAGACACCTCATGTGCAGGTGCATACCCATAAGTCCGCAGCTCTGCCATTGCCACAGGCACAAGACAGAGGCCAGCAGCTCTCTCTCTGCACACTTCTCCCACCTGTCCTAAATGAAATGAGCAGAGGAATTTTCATGAAGATCCACCTAGGGCAGCAAGACAGGGCACTGCTAGTCTCGTGGTGAGTAGAAGGGAACTTGGAGCAAAAGGAAAGAGTGCCCCAAGCCCCTGCAGCTTCCCAGCATCTCAGTGCGTACCTACGTAGGGAGAACTGGTCAACCACAGATGTGTCCGTGAAGGTTACAGCAGCCTTTGAAGGAGGGAGACGAGAGGCACGTGGCAGGAATTGCAGGTGTGGAGTTGAATGTTTAATCTCTCGACCATCATTTCTTCTCAGGATTATCCCAGAACGAAATAAACTTCTGTCTGAGAAGGGTTATATACACAAAGTTCTAGCAGCATGGATCATGTCAACCAGAGCTCTCAAGTCAAGCAGAAGGCAGGGCCGGGTGCCACCAAGGGGACAGATGATGTTCTTGGAAATAAAAGTTAAGTCTCTTCTGCTCTGGTTGGATGATACTTAGCACCTCGTTCTCACTCTTTGTTAATAAACTTAAACAATAAGCACAGTTCTCCCGAGGAATGCTGACAGCCTGTGTTTATGTGTTTATGTTTATGTCTCTGTCTCTGAGAAGCTACAACTGTTATGTGGATTTTTAACAAAACGAGTTTTGTTAATACAGTGTAATAATTGAAGCCAAAAGGAGAGGTGGACTCCTCCCAAATGTTTCTCATTCCTGAGTGTTTCTTCACTTTCTTCTCCTCCTCTCTTCTCTCTTAAAGCAGGGGCAGAGGCCTATCTGAGACCATCTCTGATGAGGCCCAGGCTGAGAAGCCAGCTTGTAAGATTGTCCCTGTCATTCTGAGAAGAGTCCACAGAGGGGTCACTGTTGTCCCCTGCTGTTTCCAGGGGGCTTTGTCTCCTTCTCTGCTCTTCTTCCTAGAAGAGGGACTCAGGAATAATCTGAACCCTAAGCTTGGTGCCTGGGCCTCAGAGAGTGAGGTGGGAGGAGAGGAGAATGGAGAATGTATATGAACACAAGACAGGAACAAGAAAGCAGTGGTCACCTCTGCGGTTTAGTCAGGAGTTCTGTCTTTTGGCTAAAAGCAACAGAAACCAAATTAACTAGTGTCTTTGTTAGGGTTTACTGCTGTGAAGAGACACTGTGACCAAGGCAAGTCTTAGAAGGACAACATTGAATTGGGGCTGGCTTACAGGTTCAGAGGTTCAGTCCATTATCACCAAGGTGGGAACATGGCAGCATCCAGGCAGGCATGGTGCAGGGGGAACTGAGAGTTCTTTATCCTCATTCCAGGCTGCTAGGATGAGGATCTTATAGCCCACACCCACAGTGACACAGCTACTCCAACAGAGCCACACCTTCTAATAGTGTTCCCTGGGTCTAGCATATACAAATCACAATTAGCTTCATCCCCAAAGGGAAGGCAGGCAATGGCTCACAGGAGCTGTCCGTGGAGCCCGCAGAGAGAAGCAGCTGGCCTCAGGGAATGGATGCTCTGAGCACACAGCCTGTCTTCTCTCTGCCTGTGGGGTCACCCACAGCCTGCAGCATTGTGAGGCCCGGCTTCCAACCTCACAACCCCAGGCCACGGGGAGACTTCTGCAGGGTCCAACTTTGTTCCTCTCTAGCTCTGACGAAGGAATGGCAAGAGTAACAACCATAATGCCCTAACCACAGGCCAAAGGGAGTGCAAATGGTACCAGCCACTTTGGAGGGAGACTTGCCAGTGTCTGTTCCGATTTCAGATATCAACACTATTGATCTGCCATCACTTCTTAAACTCTAGACCGGTCACTCACACATGGGCCTCCAGAATGTTTCAGACAAACTTCCTGGAGCCAGAGAAAGTTACCGCAACGGTGCCATACATCCTAACTGTCCCACTTCAATCACAGAATATTTTGTACTCCGAAAATATGGCAAGTGTTCAAAAAGAATGAGATATGTACTACCACAAAGCCTTAAGACATCTTGGTAAATGGGAAAAGCAATTTGCAGGATGATATATACAATATGGTCTCACTTCAGTGTAAACAAAAACATTGAAATAATAAGATATTTCTATATGCAGGCTTGTAACATATGTTTCTGAGTATATGCAAATGCATAGAAAAGGTCTGGATTCATACTAAATTGTCTTGTTTATCTCTATAGAGTAAGACTAGAAGTTGGAATTGACAGAGACAGTCAGATTTTAAGTTTTTCCAATGATAACTTTTTCCATATACTTGAAATTAATTTTTTAAAATTAAAAGAAAAGGGCTGGAGAGATGGCTCAGTGGTTAAGAGCACTGACTGCTCTTCCAGAGGTCCTGAGTTCAAATCCCAGCACCCACATGGTGGCTCACAGCCATCAGTAATGAGATCTGATGCCCTCTTCTGGTGTGTCTGAAGACAGCTACAGTGTATTCATATAAAATAAATAAAAGAAAAAAAGACCAATGGCTGCATTCTGATTGACTTTGGCTCAGGACATGTCACTGTTTCTAGTTCAATCACTGTGGCTAAGGGAATCATAGGGTTAATAGTTGGCATGACTGGTCCCAACTGACTCCTATGTCCACCCCTGTGAATCCTGGAGTCACGAGAAGTTGGCAAGTCCTTCTGTGATGACATGTTGGATTGGTGAAGCTGGGCAGACGACGCAACACATCTCTGTAGTGAGAGTGTATAGGTGGGTATCCATGGGTGAAATACTACGTTCAGTGTGTTTCTATTACAACGTAGGTTGACTGCCCCATAGCCCAGAAATCTGAAATCTAAACCATTCCACGGGTGGTTGAGATCACAACACCTTTGTTTCTGTAGTTCAATGTACATGTATAGTGTAGATGACCTATACAAACAAGACTACTTAAAGTGTTGTTCATTAAACTTAAATAAGTTCAGGCTTGAAATGGTGTATATGGAGCACGGTGACTTTCATATTCAGACTTGTGTCCTGTCCCTAGGATACTTCAATTATGAATATGAAGATGTCCCAAACTTTAGAACTCTAGGACACCTCTAATCTCAAGCATTTCAGACAAAGGACTCCCAGTGTAACTTCAAAGGGGGAAGGCATCCGTTGTGGTCACTGATGTATCCCAGGAGCCCAGGCGTGGTCTCGGAATACCGCAGGTACCCAGCTTATTAAGGTGGGAAGGAGGCAGTCCTGCTCGCCTCTGTGATGGAGTGCTGCTCTACAGGTGCACAGGGCGGACAAGGGCAGCTCCTTCCTCAAGGTTCGTGCAGGCACAGAGGGGAGACTGGAGCAGGAAGTCAGATGACAGCAGGACAAGGTCCGTGCTCGGCACATCAGGGAGTGGCCTGGAAGTGTTACCTGTATGGGTTGGCTGTGAGTGGATGTGTGTGAGACTGGGCAGGGTGTCTCTGGCTATCACACATGGTTAAGTGATGCTCCCCTTCCCAGGGGACAAGGGTTGGCAGATGAGCCCTGGGCTTGTGTCAAAGCTGCACAGATCTCCATGGAAGAGACTGGGAGGAAGTGAGAGAGGCGGGTCACTTAAGAGTTCCAGCTTTTCAGTCACGCTAACTTGTCAGGGTCCTTTCTCTGCCTGAAAATTATGGGTTTGGTTATTATTATTTATTTTTGTGAGTGTGGCACAGGTGTCCGACGGTGAACAAGTGGAGAACAGATCTCTGGGGTCAGTTCTATCCTTCCACAGGAGACGCCTCCAGGAGAGCGAAGCAGGGACTCCAACCCAGGTCATCAGGCTTGGACAGCCTGTGCGTTTACTGCTGAGCCACCTTGCTGGTCCATTTTTAAGTCTCTCTCTTGCTAGGCATGGTGGCACACGACTTTTAATCCCAGCACTGGGAAAGCATAAGCCGGTAGGTGTCTATGAGTTCTAGCCCAGACTGGTCTACATGGTGAGCTCTAGGACAGCTAAAGTTATAAATTGAGACCCTGTCTCCAAAACAAAAACGAACGGAAAAGTGTTTTAGCCAGTGAACACTGCTCTTCTCCAGCTCACAGCAGTCGTAGGAGCATCAACGAACCCCCAGAGAGCTATGTTCTAAGGAAGCTTACTTTGAGGAAGGAAGGAGAAGCTGACTGCAAGGAAAGAACAGCAGAGGATCCGAGAGCCCGGAGCCCCGGGGGACAAGGGGGGTAGCGTTCAGCAGCAGAGCCCTGGGGGGTGGAACATGGAGCTTATTGAGGGAGGAGGGAAAGAAGAGGGGGTAATCTGAGGTAAAGAACAAAGGAGCTAGGGATTAGGGAAGAGAAAGATTAGGAAGAGAAGGGAGGGTGGGCGCGGGAGGGGGGGCGGATTGGGAGGGGAGAGGGGGGGGTGTGTCCAGGAATGGGTAGCAGCAGTGCGAACATAAGCTGTAGGTTGAAGGCCCCTGGAGCTCTGGAAAGAGAATGGAGCCTCAGAAGCCAGCTGGTAGGAGCTAATGAAAGCTGGAGAGCAAAGGGACAGAGAGGTAAAAAGAGACAGTGCTTCCAAGGGGGCAGGCTAACTTCCTGCCCAGGGTGTGTGGTGTGCGTGAGTGCGTGCGCACGTGCCTGCGTGCCTGCGTGCCTGCGTGCCTGCCTGCCTGCGTGCCTGCGTGCCTGCGTGTCTGCCTGCCTGCGTGCCTGCGTGCCTGCGTGCCTGCGTGCCTGCGTGCCTGCGTGTCTGCGTGTCTGCGTGCCTCCGTGCCTGCGTGCCTGCGTGCCTGCGTGCCTGCGTGCCTGCGTGCCTGCGTGCCTGCGTGCCTGCGTGCCTGCGTGCCTGCGTGCCTGCGTGCCTGCGTGCCTGCGTGCCTGCGTGCCTGCGTGCCTGCGTGCCTGCGTGCCTGCGTGCCCTGCGTGCCTGCGTGCCTGCGTGCCTGCGTGCCTGCGTGCCTGCGTGCCTGCGTGCCCTGCGTGCCTGCGTGCCTGCGTGCCTGCGTGCCCTGCGTGCCTGCGTGCCTGCGTGCCTGCGTGCCTGCGTGCCTGCGTGCCTGCGTGCCTGCGTGCCTGCGTGCCTGCGTGCCTGCGTGCCTGCGTGCCTGCGTGCCTGCGTGCCTGCGTGCCTGCGTGCCTGCGTGCCTGCGTGCCTGCGTGCCTGCGTGCCTGCGTGCCTGCGTTGGGGCTTGAACCTAACGCAGAGTGCATCCATACTGGTACCTGGGAGCTACACTGGCAACCCTTGGCTTTCTGCCTTTCTTCCCGCTCTGATGCAACCGCACTGACCACCAGAGTCCAGGCTGCGTTCTTCAGGTTTGACAGATTTTCTGGCTGAAGGAACTTGAGCATTTTAATTGCTACAATCAAAGTGATGTAGTTGCTGAACCTTGGGCTGGGTTTGGATGGCTGAGTTTCCCACAAGGACCTAAGGGGAGAAAGGGGATGTGTGGCTGGCAGAGACTACAAGCTTCCAGCTCTACAGCTCTGAACTGAGCAGACTCCGGGATACATTTTTCTTAGATTTAAGACAGTGTCTCTGTCTCTGCTTGTGGATCAGGATGTAGCTCTCAGGCCCTTCTCCAGCACCTTGCATGCCACTGTACCCCTCCACGCCCCTGGCCATGGTGATAACAGACTAACCCTCTGACACTATAAGCAAGTTCCCAATTAATTACTTTCTTTTATCAGAGTTGCCTTGGTCATGGTATCTCTTCAGAGCAATAGGACAGTTACTAAGACAGCGTCTGAGACAACAGAGTCCCGGTTTCTGGGGCCAGTTCAGCCCCTTACCCACAGTGTGACCTGACATATCATTTCCTGATTTTCCTGATCTGCAAGGAGAGTGTTAAGCTAAACTACGTGTTTGCAACTTGGGATTTATAGCTTCTTCAGTTGTTATAGATGGGCTTCAGGGTACTGTAGGCAAAATTCTCTGCGTGTTTATATCTTAGGGGAGGTTTGCAAAGCTACCGTTGTTTCACAGAGGAATTTACTATCTTAACAGGAGATGGGTGACCTCTGTGGTCCCGTGAGCTGGGTGCAGGGTAGATGGAGGCTTCTGGGGTATAGGAGTGTCCCTTGTAACAGGCTGTGCTAGACTCATACTCGGGGATTCTCCTGCCTCAGTGTGGAGATTACTGGCACGAATCATCCCATCCTGTGTCATCTTCTAACAGTTCTGTTGAGGTATAAGTCACATGCCATATAGTTCACTCAACGTATAGAGGTGATGGTCTTTTAGTATGTAGACACATGTAGGCATCGCCATGGCTACTTTTAAAACATTCTCACGGCTTCCTATCCCAGCCACCTCAGCCCCAAGCAACCACTAATCTATCCTGTAGGTTTCCCTGTTCTGGAGCCTGCATGTGAAGGAACTCTTATGTCATCCCCAGGAATCACCCTTCCATTTAGCATACCGTTTATGTGATTCGGCCAGATCATAGCACGTACCACACCTGAGAAACAGTCAGTACACGGACCTGCACTGTTCAGTTAGCCGTTCACCAGTCGGCAGTGTTTGTGTTGTTTCTCCATCTCAGCTACTGTGAATGAGCATTTGACTCCAGTTTCTGAGTGGACCTATGTTTTCATTGTGGGGAACACATACCTAGAGGTGGAATTGCCAGCTCACACAGTAACTGTATGCTTAGCCATTTGAGGGGTAATGAAGTACAAATTTCATTTCTATTTCTGAACCATTTTGTATACATTAGTGTTTAGAATATATATATTACACACACACACACACACACACACACACACACACACACACACACACAGTGTGTCTGTATGAGGATGTCAGATTCCTTACAACAAGAGTTACAGATAGTTGTGGTCTGCTATGCTCTGTGGGTTCCGGGAACTGAACCTGTGTCCTGGGAGAGAGCAGCCAGTGCTCTTAAACACTGAGCCATCTAGTGACTCTGAACCATTTTGACTGAGTTGCAGACATATCCCTAAGTGCTTCAGAGAAAACAGGGGTAAGACCAAGGGGGTGCCGTGCCATAATCAGAGTTCAACGATTAACTACGGGGCATTCAACATCGATTCTTTCTTTCTTTCTTTCTTTCTTTCTTTCTTTCTTTCTTTCTTTCTTTCCTTCCTTCCTTCCTTCCTTCCTTCCTTCCTTCCTTCCTTCCTTCCTTCCTTCCTTCCTTCCTTCCTTCTTTCTTTCTTTCTTTCTTTCTTTCTTTCTTTCTCTCTTTCTTTCTTTCTTTCTTTCTTTCTTTCCAAGACAGGCTGTCAATTTAGCCAAGGCTGGCCTGGAATTCTATAGTCAAAGCTGTCCTCAAACTCCAGCAATCTTCCTGCCTGGGCTTTCCAGGTGTTGGGATTACATATGTGAGCCCAGTTAATACAATGTTACTACTTGAATATATATTTTATTATGTTTAAATGTTACCACACACGCCCCCTCCTGCAGTGTTGGGCAGTTCCTCTGCCCGTCCTGGTCTTTCTGGTTTTATGAGCCCCTGCTTGGTGACACAGAATCCTTAATCCCTCTCTGCACAGGGGTCCTGTCACGGGCCAAGGAGAACACCTCTGCAGACACTGCCTCACCTCCAGCATTTACTAGCAGTGCTCAATCAAAGAGCAAGCATCCATGGGCTTTCACACCATCAGGACAGCTTAAGTGGCCCGAGCTAAGAGGCCCGGAGACGGAGATGATGACAGGTTGCAGGCAGACAGACTCAGCAGGCAAAGGATTTCCCTTGGGTCCAGAGAGGACCCGGGGTCATCCTAGACTGAGCAAACCTGGGAAAGGCTGCAGCTGGGGAGTGGCATCAAATCCGGGAAGGCAGCAGGGCAGGAGCAGGAAGCCTTCGACTTCCGGAAAGGACCCTGATGTAAGACCGACTGCGCCTGCCCGCTAGGCCAGTCCAGGGCCCGAGGCAGCTTCTCTGCCAGTTTCCCCTGAAAGACTGACTGGATTGTTCTTGTTCGAGGAGGCTGCAGCCACAAGGTCTCCTAGGTTCTAGCTGCTTCTAAAGGCCACACCAACTTTGCAAGAGGCGGCCACACTCCCCTTAGTTTTTATGTGGGATGCCCTGGGAATGCTACCTGGCCACCCAGTGGCCAGGCCCTTCTGCCTGTAGTGACAATTGTTCCTTGCTTCTCATCCCTTTCTTCAGAAAGTCTCTATGCCTCAGCCTTCTGGAACCTTCTTTGGGAAGAGGTTCTGTGGGATTTGCTCCTAGCTCCCTTCTGGTGACCATAGAGCTGAGCTAAGCCTGACTCACCTTGTAATCAGAGTGATAAGGAAGAGACAGAGACAGGGCGGAGGTAAGGAGCCAGGAGGACATACCTGAGACAGGAGGAGGGGAACCAGCACCAGCACGCCTTGAGACCTGGAGGAACTTCAAAGTCCACACCTGGAGACCTGCAGAAAGGTCCTTATGGGGTTTTAAAAATTGGGAAGTTCATGAGAAAAATCCAGGTTTCTAGGCCGAGTCTGGTGGCAGACATTTAGATAGTTAGGTCCCAGAATTTAGGATGAGGCAGAAGGATTATGTAGTTTGGGCCTAGGCCTAAGCCAGACTGGGCTACACAAGAAGACCTTAGCTCTTAAAAATAAAAACATAGGCAAACAAACAAACCACATTGCTTATTCTTCTGGACAAATTAAGAAAAACAAACCTGGTGATAGCAATCCCATGTTTCCCTTGCACTGGAAGCCAAGTTGGGAGGGCCCCACAGGCTTAGCTGTAGGCAGTTTCTTGGTCCCTCTTTATTTAAACTTTCTGCATCAGTCCAGGGGAACCTGTGACCTCCTTGATCCTCTCTGTTGCCCCCGGGAGAATGAAAACATTAGCTTCCTCTTGGGAAAGAAACATGGAGAGAGTCTGGCCTCCCACTTTGAAAGAGGCCACAGCCAGGGAGAAGCAGATGGGACTGGACTCCCTGATTATCCAAGTTCCTTTCTTCCTCTGATTTTCTTGTGTTTGAGATCTGGTACTTCCTGTCCAGCTCAGTGGACTACAGACACAGACACCAGATGACAACTCCACTGGGGGACTTCTAGGCCACTGAAGAGTCCTGAACCATGGTAACAGCTCTAAGAGGCTCTGGAGAGGCTCTTTACCAAACCACTGCAGCGTGGCTTAGGAGTCCTCAGCAAACAGTAAGACATGGGGTCCTCCACAAGGGAGCACTGACCTATGGCCCTCTGAGTGGTGCTGTCCGTTCCTGGCTCCCTGTTGTCTCTGGCTGTGATTTGCTTCATATGGCCATGATAGAAATGAGTCGATGGTGGTGAGGCCTCCGTGGCCTGCACCTCCCGGTTCATCCAGCCCAGTCAGACTTCCTGAATGAAAGACCTGGTTAGATGTGCAGGGTCCCCTAATAGCTTCTAGACATGAATTGAAAAGCAGCAACTTTGGGTCAAAGGGGTCAGTGGGAACTGAGGTAGCTGTTACAAACAGCTCTTTACAGTTTGTTTATTTTAAAATATTTATTTAATAAAAAACGAGCAGGTTGTATTTATGGGTTTAGGAATACACACACACACACACACACGTAACAACAATTAGTGAAAAAGAGATTGAATTTGAAATGGAGCAAAAAAGGCTTTGGAGGGAGTAAGGGGCATATTATAACCTCAAAAAATACAAAGATACAAAAAAAGAGTTATCTATTTCTATTTAATTTGTGTGGATGTCTTGCCTGCATGCAGTACTTGTGGAGGCCAGGAGAGGGCGGCAGATCCCCTGATTTGGAGTTAGAGACGGCAGTTGATCCTCATGAGGGTGCTGGAAATTGAACCCAGGTCCTCAGAAGAAAGAGCAGCCAGTGCTCTTAGCCCCTACGCTCTAACCTCTCTGTACCGTTTATAAAAACTCTTATCTTCATGTAGCCGGTGGTTCTCAGCCCCGTGAGTCACACAGAATAGGAGTTCCCTGATGATCCAGGGAAGGCACGGAGTTCCACAACTGCCTCAAGCCTTACACAACTCCACTTCGCCTTTTGTTTGTTTCGAGATGGGGTTTCTGTAGCCCAGGCTAACCTCGAACTGTGCGGCTGAGAATGACTTTAAATCTCTGATCCTCCTGTCTCTACCTCCACTGTGCCAGGATCAGGGGTGTACACTACCATCCCCTGTTGATGCAGTGCTGGGGTTTGAAGCCAGCACTTTTTGCGTGCTAGGCAAGCACTCTTGTCAACTGAGCCACACCCCCAGTTCCACGTCATCTTTCTTTTTGTTTGTTATTTCCTCATTGATTAAAACGAATAAGAGGCATGCTGGCTCATGCCTAAAATCCCAGGACGTGAGAAGTCGAAGGAGAGGATCACCTCATCCTGGGCTACAAAGTCAGGCTCCATCTCAGAATAAATAGCTAAACGTGAGATAATAAGAGGATGATCTCGCCAAGCAAGGCCACACTGATTGGCGAGTGTGGAGCTCTCAGGATTGTGTCGTGGGTGGAATGCCTTAAATATGTGTCATGAGGACTAAATGACATAACTTACAGACTCTCAGAAGCCCTGGAGGAGAGTAGCGGGCGATCAGTAGGTGCTTCAGTTGTGTGGACTGTTCACCTGTTCGTGGACTCGGAGGGGTACACGCAGGAAGAAGGAAGTGGCACTCGCTCCCTGTGCCTTCTGTGGCCTTTCCTGCACATGTTCTGTGTCTCATGCCAAGTCGCCCTTTGTCCCAAGCTTTCGGACTTGCAGCCGGCTGGAGGCACAAAGTTATCTGTAGATCACGGAGTGCTGGGCTTGAGCTGGGTAATGACCAGCCTTCCGCTTGCTTCAAGTTTCCGCTGGGAGGCTGGAAGCCGGAGCATCCAGATGGCTAATTGCCTTGTGCCTGTTTCTGCAAATCACAGTGATTCACTGTCCCTGCCGAAAACACGCTCTCTTTTCAAAGATTTAATGGTTTCCAAAATTAATTTAGTCTCATCTGTTATGCTGCTGCCCTCCTGCACTGTCCCCTCCCGCTAAGACCCCCTGCCTTCTCCCTGCCTTCCCCACAGGGTGGAGCTTGCTCCATGGAGCTGACTCTCACACTTCAAGCCTCTTTCAGGGTCACCTGAGCACAAACGGAGCTTGGAGCTCTTGGGTGGACACCTAGGAAGGGAGGGCTAGCGACGGCTCCCATGCCCTGCTACCCAGCCCTGCTCTGACCGGCAGATGTCACAGGCGTTCCTCAGAACCCATTTGCACAGACTTGTTTCTAAAGTTCCCAAAAGTCATCAGAGGGTCAGCGTGATGTTAATACCCGCTCTCAGCTTGATGGGGTATAGACTCAACCTAGAAGACAAACCTCTCTTTAACTGTGAACAGAGCCATCCGTGACTGCGGTCCAAGAAACAGAGCTCAGCACCGCATGCATTCATCCTTCTCCGCTTCCTGACGGCCACGATTTCCCCACCGTGACGGACTGTACCTTCAAACTGAGAGCCAGAATAAACCCTCCCTTAAGTTCCCACCAGGCATTCCAACATAGTAACAAGACAGGGACCAACATAGATACCACCTATTGATACCTACACGGTACCTGGAGCTTTAGTTCCCCCTCCTGTATATTCCCATATAAGTACAGTGCACGTTTAATTAAACAGACCCCATGCTTATGTTGTCTTTACTCTGTGCATATCATGACCACTACTGAACAATGGTGGTGTTTAATTACACTTCCTCCAGCTACTATCGTGTTTAATTACCTCGCCGCCTGAGCTAACGGCTTTCCCTTTTGCTTAACTCAGAAGTAGCTGTTTCGAATATTTCCCATGTGTGTGCATTAACTGTCGAGGACAGTTTTTCCTGAATGGCCACATGTGTCATCCGGTAATCTATCACCACCCCACCCACCCCCACCCACTGCTGGAGGCCTCCTCCTGTGCCGACTGTCATCTCGATCCAAGTTGGACGGGCTCCTCAGTGCACCTGGGCTCAGGTGTCATCGCAGTAGAGCGTGTGACTAGCCGCATCCTTTGGATTCCTCCTCAGATTTTTCAGAGTGCCCTTGTTTCTTGTCTTGGCTTAGCCTTCCATTTCCCTGAATCATATCTTTTACTATAGCCCTAAGAAAAGGTGCGTGGGAGGTAACATTTTTTTTTTTTTTTGTGTTCTTACACATCTGAAAATACTTTCCCCCATGCTTAGCCTTTATTTGGCCAAGCACAGAATTCTGGGATGAAAGTACTTTTCACTCAGAATGTCGGCTCCCTACCACCTCTCTACTCAGCGCCACGTGCTTCTGTTGGGAGCTCTCCTGCCGCCTGCATTCTTGTTCCTTCTCACAGGCCCTGACTTCTTCTCTCTAGAAGCTATCAGCCCGCTCCACTACCCTGGCATTCCAAACGTTGAGAAACTGCTTGTCCATTCTGCGTGACACCTAGTGGGCACCTTTAATTCGGAGAGTTGTTCCCTTCTCTTCTGGGAAGCTTTATTTCGTTATTGTTGGGTTTTGTTTGTTGGTTGGTTGGTTTGTTTTTCAAAGCAGGGTTTCTATATGTAGCCCTGGCTGTCCTAAACTCACTCTGTAGACCAGGCTGTCCACAAACTCACAGAGATTCACCTGCCTCTGCCACAGCCTGACTCATTGTTGTTTTGAGATTGGGTGTCATTATATATAGCCCAGGCTGCCCAACTTGTGATTCTCCTGGCTCAGTTCTTCCTCAGCGAGCCGGAGTGTGCCACTGCACTTGGCTTATTAGTATTATATATAATATATGGTATATGATCTGTGATCTGTGATCTATAATCTACATATATATTACACACAGAGAGAGAGAGACAGAGAGACAGAGACAGAGATCTTCAGAGTGTCCAGGGCCTAGAGAGATGGCTCAGAAGTTAAGAAGGCTTGCTGTTCTTAGAGAGGACCAAGTTCAGTTCAATTCCCAGCACCCATGTCAGCCACCTATAACTCTAGTTTAGGGGGAACTGATGTATGGACCCTATTTGGCTTTTGCAGTACAGGGCATGAACATGATCATGGTACACATATAGACTTATAGGCAGACACTTAAAGATAAATCTTTAAAAAAAAGAAAGAAAGAAAAAAATATGGGTTCTTGCGAGGTAAAGAGATACACGAACAATTTACTTGTGACCTCTCTCCAGACGAAGTGTTTTCTTGGAAGTCCACTAACAAGAACTGTGTCTGCTCTAGTGCTCTCTCAGTGACCAACTCCTTTTTGGGCCCAAATCCATGCAGTTGATCAGGAAGTGTTTGCCTTTGGTGGGAGTGGGGACTGTTGTCCATCTTCTTCCTCGGACAGCCTGCTGTAGTCTAGTTGAGCTAGCTATGATGAAGATGTGGCGTGGAGGGAAGACAGCAGAGAAACGGAGGGCTGGGGGGCTGGCTCAGTCAGTAAATTGTTTCTCCCGCCTGTCTAAAGTCTTGAGTTTAATCCTAGCTAGTACTGATGCTAGCTAGGAATGAAACGTGTGTTAACTAGCTACAACCCCAACACTAGGGAGTGTGTGACTAGCTCCAGTAACATGAGACACTGTCTCAAAGGACAGAAATAAAGCATCCCCACCTCTCTGCCCCCTCCTAAAAAACAAACAAGCAGACATCACTGGAGATGTAGCTCACTTGGTACAAAGCTTGCATAGTGAGCACAAAGCCCTGGGCATGGTCCCCGGCACCACGTAAACCAGGCATACGGCATAGTTTAAGGTCCTCTTCAGCTAGTGAGTTTGAAGCCAGTGGGTCGCATGAGATCCTGTTTCAAAAAAATCAGATCAAACAAGCAGAGGAGAGGGTAGTAACTAGAGTGTTGATAACAGGGCCTGGAGAGATGGCTTGGCAGGGGTGAGTACCTGATGCTCTTGCAGAGGACCCAGGAACCACGCAGTGACTTAGCACCATCCATAACTCCAGTTCCAGTGGTTCCAATGCCTATGGACATGCATAGACTGCACACACAGATAAAATACTCATGTACATGAACCAAACCAAAATAAAACAAACAGTTTTAGAAATAATATTACTAATAAAGCTCGTAGCTGCCATGGTGGCCCAGGTCCCAAATCTCACCTTTTAGGCAGTAGAGGTACAAGCTTCACTGCGAGGTCAAGGCCGCCCTGGCATACGCAACAAGTTCCAGACCAGACAGATTCTGTCAGGGGGATTCTGTCTCAATAAAATAACAACACTTATAATTCATAATGATAATTATGATTGTAAAAGATTTTCACATTCTTTTTTTAATTTGTTTTTAATACACACACACACACACACACACACACACACACACACACACACACAATCACTCACTCATTCTACCTGAATGGATGCTTGAAGGCCAGAAGGCTAGAGGAGGGCATCAGATCCCATTACAGATGGTTGTGAGCCACCATGTGGTTGCTGGGATTTGAACTCAGGACCTCTGGAAGAGCAGTCAGTGCTCTTAACCACTGAGCTGTCTTTTCATTTCAACTTTCACATTCTTGGTTTCATTGGCTCATTAATAGTACACATTGGTGCTAGAGAGATGGCTCAGTAGTTAAGCACATTGGCTACGCATCCAAGGGTCCTGGACTCAATTCCCAGCACCCACATGATGGCTCACAATGGCCTGTAACTCTAGTTCCAGGGGATCTGACCTTCTCTTCTGACCTCTGTGGCACACCAGGCATACGCATGGTGCACAGACATACAGGCAAGACACCAGTACACATGAATAAATATTTTTTAAATATTAAGAATATCAAGATCATTAGACCATGTGAAGCTCCTGCAGACAACTAGAACAAAGTCACCACCTGCCATTTGGAGAAGCCTGCCCCAAGTGTCAAGCCAGGATTTATCAAAGGAAACAGGCCATGTGCAGACGCAGGGGCAGGACTTCCTGAGTGGAGCACACAATGGTTCTGGTGCACAGTCAACAGATCTAAGAAAGGGGTGCTTGGTGCTTCTGGGTGTGCAAAGGAAGGACTCTTGGAGCGCGAGATGCCCCATCGTGGACTCTGCAAAGCTAAGAAGACCCCCAGTGACTTAAGGTCACCCCTTAAGGCTCTGCTTCCTAAATATCACAGCACCCTCCTTCCAACAGTGCCACCTAGGGGAGCAGGCCTTTGACGTTTGCATCTTTGGGGTCCCTATTCATAATCAAGTGAGAGTAGGTGGGGTGGTTAGGTCACTTGGTGCATAAAGTTCCGTGGACAAACACAGAATATGATGATTTTTGTTTGTGTGAGTTGCTTGTTTGTTGAGACAGGGTCCCACCTCGTACCCCTGGCTGTAGACCAGGCTGGCCTCAACCCAGAATTAATTCTCCTGCTTCTGTTTCTGCTTCCCACACGTTACCTACGCTTGCAGGAGGATGGAACCGCCACTCTTCGCTAATGGTTGGTCATCCTCCCGCTTTACTGGTTACATCACAGTGACATCCCTGAAGCGGAGAGTGTAGATTTTTACTGCCCAACACAGACAGGCTACCGAGCCTTTGGTATCAAACACTGATTCTCTGTGTGCGTGTATGTGGGGGCCACTTCTCCATACCCAGTCAGGTGATTAGCATGGGGTAGGTAGGGTGTATACTCAGAGAGACCTGCATGGCCCAGTCTGGACCAATGAGAGTTGTCTCTGGTGCTGTTGCTTGAAGTTTTGGGAAAGATCCGTATTTTCTGTGGATGACTGTTAACACCTGATTACTTGCTTCCCTCTGTGTATACAGTAAAATCAAGGCAGTGTTCGCCAAAAGTGAGACCGATTCACTTAGGATGAACTCTGTGGGTTTTACACACTTATATACTATTTGCGTATTTTGTATAAAATGTTAATAATGTGGTGTAATTTTTGAAGTTACATTTTATTATTTTATTTATTTGTATGTCTAGTATGTGTGTGCACATATGTGGAGGTCAGAGGAAAACGTGTAGAAGTCGGTTCTCGCCTACCATGTGGGCTCCAGGGATAACTCGGGCTGTCAGGCTTTATGGCAAATAGTTTTACCTGCTGAGCCGTCTCACCATCCCATAATACTAGTGTGAGCTTTACACTAATTCATACTGAGACAGAAATGCTTTGCCCCAGAGGTCCGTCCCACCCTGCAGCTGGATTCTCCTCTGAAACCCAGCTGTAGGTCTGTCGGGATCCGCACTCTAATCCCTGCATCTGGTTTCCTGTCGCCGTCCTCTGAAAGAAACCGTTCTCTGTTGACTGGAGGTGTTGCAATCGGTTGCCTGCTTGCCTAGCAAACACGAAACCTGGGTTCCATCCTCAGTACTGTACGAAACCGATGAGGTACGGCAAACTGAACCAAGGAGGCGTGAGTTTCAGGCTAGCCCGGGATACATGAGACCCTGTCTCCGAAAACAGAAAACAAGACAGCAATCAAAACAAAAGCAAAGAACTCACAGAAACAACTCTTTTTACACCCAGTACTCTATAGAAACCCAGGCTGGGGGTTTGTGGGTTCAAGGCCAAACTGGGCTACATAGTGAAAACTTGACTCAAAATATGTAATCTGTTTTTTTTTTTTTTTAAACAAGCACAGCTCATGGGCTGGAGAGATGGCTCAGCAGTTAAGAGCTCTAGCTGCTCTTCCAGGGGACTGGGGTTCAATTCCCAACAACCACATAACAGCTCACACCTGTCTGTAACTCCAGTTCCAGGGGGTCTGACACCCTCACACCAATGCACATAAAATAAAGTTAAGTAAGTTAAAAGAAGCAGTTCTAAATAGAGCATTAGACGGGGCTGGTGTTGCCCACACCCCTCACAGAAGTAGGGGAAAGTCTGCTGACAGGACACGGAGGGTCTCCCTCCAAGTGGTAGTCCAGAGGAGCTGCGATGACCTGATTTTGTATTCTCCTAGTGGCTCAGTGGTTCTCAGATAGACTTGGACGTTCTTGGTAGCCACACCATCAGCACAGGGTCGGATGCCAGCAGCATTCATGGCTGCCTGCCTTTGGGCTCAGCAACTTCAGTGACCAATTAGGAGCAGCCCAGCACGGCCCTTCTCTGGGTTTACCATCGCTCCTGGGAGTCATTCATAGGAGGCCCTCCAACAAGCAGGTAGGGCCTCTCCTGTCCGTTCCCAGTAGGGAGCGAATGCCCGAAGCTCAGAATTAAAAGCCTAAAGCATTCTCTTCCTCATTGAAGGCCCCAAACCTAAACTTCCCATTGTCTGGTTCGCATTGTTTCTTTCCCAGAAGAGGAGGCTCTGGGTTTGTCCTTGCATAACCCAAAGACCCATTACAATATTTTCCCTAAAATCAGGAGACAGAGAAGGCAGACTAAAAACCCAAGCTCCTGCGTCTTTCGACTGCAGTTTGTCCCATTCATTATAAATCTATCTGGAAAGCAAATCTGAAAGGGGGCCGCGGCCAGGCTGAAAGGCTTTATGGGAACGTTTCAGTAGGAGGCGCAAGGTCAACAGAATTGTTTCTCTGGCGCTAGGATCTTCCTTCTTGGAATCGGACGTGGAGACTGAGGGTCAGGTATCAGCTAGCTGCAGGAACAGAGGCTAGGCGTAGGCACCGCGGATGGCGAGTTCTCAGGTTCCTTCCAGCCTCAGAAGTCTGCGCCCGTCAGCGAGCCCGGGCCCCGCTTCAGGTGTGGGTTTCCACTTGCGTCTTCCTGCATTGCATCAGCGGTGGGGGAACCCATCCTCCCACCCTCGCTGCGCCCACAGATCCTTCCCGCTCACCGAACCTCTCAGCTACTGATAACACCCTTTTGTTCTTGAATGATCCACACCCTTCGGGGGAGGGAATGAGAAACCCTCCAGGGAAAGCGCTCAGATGCCGGGAAGGAAGAAGAAGCTGGGGTGCTCTGTAAGTCCCTTTTAGGGAAGCTTGTTCCCTGGGGCCATCACCTGGCTCTGGGCTGGGTTTCCAGGCAGCGGAAGTTGTCAGGCACCGGGCAGAGGGGAACTCTTTTAGGGGAGTCACTAAGGATTGTTTTTCAAGGAATTCTCTAGTGAAGTGTTGGGTGTCCTCCAGTGGTTTCCCACCAGACTCACAGTCGGTCAAACGCCTTAGAGTGACATCCAGGTTTCTGTGAACCTCGCCTCAGACGTCAGTTCCCTTCCCACGCCCAAGGAACTCTGATCACTTAGAACCACCTGCTATTATCCTGGTCTGGCTCTAATTTCCGTGCCCTGGTGACTATTACATATACTGCCTGCTTTGGTACTTCAGTTTTTAAACATTTCGTTTTACTTTTACGTGTGTGAATAGTTTGGCTGCACGTATCTCTGTGTGCCACGTGTGTGCCTGATGCCAGCAGAGGCAAGAGAGGGCTTCTGATCCCTCTGAGCTGGTGGTTGTAAGCTATCCTGTGGGTGCTGGGACAGCTCTCTAACTAAGCTAACTCCTGAGCCATCTCTCCAGCTCCCCACTTTTAAAAGAACTCTTATTTATCCCTCAAAACGCCACTTAAAAACCTCAGGTGTCTCTTCGCAGCCTGGCTTGACTACCCAGACCGGGCTGGGTGCTCTGCTCTAGGCTCCTTTCCTGGCTCACGACCTGTTAGAGTAATTATTAGAATTTGCATACTTATCATCTTCCTAGCTGCTCTCTAGGGCAGAGCCGGTGCCAGTCACCTTTGCAAGCCCCGTGCATTGCACGGAAAGTGCCAAGTCCTGGTGAGTTTTCCAGTAATATTGTGGAAGGATAAACACTATTTCTTTTGGGTCTGTGATATTTTTGAATAGCATTGAAACGCTGTTCCGTCAGCATGGAATGGATATTTCCTGACACATATTTATTCATTCATATCCTCCCCCACCTCTCTTTCTCTCTCAACTGAAATGCTAAGAGATTATATTCTAAGTCTCCAACTCTGGACCTTGAACCCAAGTGTTCCGGCTCCAAGATCAATGCTCTCCTTTGTTGATACCGGAGGTGCTCAGTCTCTGAAGCATGGTAGCAGTGAGGTCGTGTATAACGCGGGCTGGCCTTAAACTCATTCTGTAGCTGACGGTGACCTAGAACTTCAGATCCCCTGTCTCTACTTCCTTCCTGAGTGCTGGGCTCAGACCATGTCCGGGTCACTCGGTACTTTGGATTGGATTCAGGGTTTCGCGTATGCCGGGCAAACACCTTACCGAGTTATACACATTCCCAGACATCAAGATGATTTTCGAAAGCTGAGTCTGGGCAGTAGTAGCATCTGCCTTTATTCCCAGCACTCAGGAAGCAAAAGCAGGCAGATTTCTGTGAGGCATCCTGGTCTACAGATTGAATTCCAGGACAGCCAGGGCCACACAGAGAAACACTGTTTCAACCCCTGCCCCCCCCAAAGCTGAGTCTGGGTGCATAATTGTAATTCTAGCCTCAGGAGGTGAGGAAGGACTGCTTGCTGTGAGCTGGAGGCCAGCCTGAGCTACATAGCCGGACCCTGTCTCCAAGACCCAAAAGGAAAAAAAGAAATACTTTGAGATGCCACCCCAGACCTCAAAAGCTCCTGGAGTAGTGCCCAACAGTCTGCTTTAACCAAACCCACAGGTGATCTTGTGGCAGGCTCAAGGTTGAGAACCTTGGTTTATACCACAGCCGATCTAATGGCTTGCTGAGAGCCAGGGGAGGGCGCTCCAGGGCAAACTTTCAGCTGGAAAAGCCAGAAGCAGCCTGGCTTGAAGGCTGAGCTCCTCCAGCCTGTGGGGCAGCATTGGCTGAGTGATAGATACCATGTGTATCTTTGTTAACCAACTGACCTGGTCCGTGGGTTCCCATCTGCAAGGTGAGGGTTCTTCCGGAATGTTCTCAGCTCTAATGCCCCTCTTAGATTCTGCTATTCAGCTCTCCTTAAGAAGGGTGTGCTGGCACCTGTGCCAAACGACAGACAGAATGCCAGCTAGTGTTTACTCTTTTGTGTTTTTTGAGAAAAGATCTCGCACTATAGCCCAGGCTGGCCTCCTTGGTGTTCCTCCTGAGTGTTTGGATTACTGGTAGGAGCCACCAAGCCCAGCATGCGACTACTCACTTCAAATCGTTTTAAAAATTTATTTCTATTCCTGAGTGTGTGTGTGTGTGTGTGTGTGTGTGTGTCTGTCTGTCTGTCTGTCTGTCTGTCTGTCTGTCTGTCTGTCTGTCTGTGTGCCATGTGGGCAGATGCCCTTGGAGTCCAGAAGAGGGCATTGGAGCCCCTTGAACTAGAATTATAGGCCTGATGTGGGTCCTGGGAAAGAACCTCAGTTCTCTGCAGAAGCAGCCATTTCTGCCTGCAGCCCATGGCCACTCTTAGTTGTTTGCTTGTTTGCTTTTGAGACAGGGTCTGACTATGCAGCCTTGGCTGGCCTGGAATTCCTTATGTAGACAAGATTGACCCCAAACTCACAGAGGTCTACTTGCCTGTGCCTCTCAAGTGCTGGGATTAAAGGTGTGACCACCACACCCTGCTTCTGACAACTGCTTTTTAGTGGATCTTTTCCAGTTTTGGAAACAGCTGAAAATGTCAAATCTTGTGGGCAGCCATCTTTTTTACCTTCTTCCTTGGGGGCAGGATGTGAAAAAAGTAAACTTTTGAGTTGACACATATTGACTGTGTTCTAGTTGTCACATATGACTGTGTTCTAATTGTCACATATGACTGTGTTCTAGTTGACACACATGACTGTGTTCTAGTTGACATTTATGATTGTTCCAGTTGACACATGACTGTGTTCCAGTTGACACATAATCCCTTTGTTAGGCAAAAGGGGAAGATGATTTGGTCACACCGGTTTGGACCTCCATCCCCTGCTTCAGGCCTTCACTGAACCAGCTCCAGGTTCGCTCCAGGTCTACCCGGTCCTCTTGCTCACAGGACCACCTCCTTACGCCCTCTCTGAGCTCCTGCATGTTCCTTGTTCTGCAGCACTGGCTTGCCTAACTCACATCCCCTTTACTTACTGTTCCTCTGAGGAGCGTTGCGGGTGCCAGGGTGGCTTACTCAACTATACAGGGACTTGTGACTAGTGGGGAGCCTTTCGTGACACATTGAGGTCCTCTCCTACTAAGCTTCCCATGAGCCTATGAACTCTCCCTGGAGCTAACCCCACAGTGGGTAGGACTGTGTCTACAGGGCCCTGAGGAAATCTAGCTTTCAGCCAACAGCTTGAAGCCTGGGGTCTACTTGCCTAAAAGGAAGGAAGGATGCTTCCTGCCCCTCTGAGACAATTAGGAATATTTAAGAAGGAATGCATCCTAAAAGTAGAGCAAGGGTCAGGGTGAGGCTGCACACCGTGTGCTGGTGCTGGGTAGTTCCAGCATGCAGGAAATGACAAGTTCCAGACTAACCGAGACTATATAGCCTCTGCCTCAAAAAGTCATCTCCTTCCCCAGACCCTGAGGGTATAGAGCAGAGTCAGAAAGGGGTTAGAAGAAACCGAATCACAAGCAAGAGAATCTGGTTGGGCACTCAAGTCTGCAGAGGCTTTCAGCTCTCAGAAGCGGTTCAAAGAGCACATGACCTCCAACAAGACTGCACATGCCGAGCGTCTATCCAGTCTCTAATCCATATCACACTTGAACTTTCAGCACAAGTTTCCCAGAATCTGGGAAAAGTCCAAGTTCTTGAGGTGGCATCTGTAGCTCTTGATCTCACAGCCGAAAGTAGTTCTCGCTGGCCTGGAACTCAGAGATCTGTCAGCCTCTGCCTCCCGAGTGCTGGGATTAAAGTCGTGCTCTGCCACTGCCTAGCAAGAAGTAGTTCTTAAACCAGGATCTCAGAAGACTAGGAGCTACAGCTCACGCCTCATCCAGACATGCTCATGTGTCTACTCAACTGAGGCTGCATTTCTCAGGAGCACGTGACCCAGGGCAGCTGACCACCCTTCCACAGAGTACCAGCTAGGACTGTAACTCAGATCTCACTCTGGGATCCCCTCAGCTCCCTGGGCCTGGTGATCTACATAGGAAGAACTCAGAAATGGGCTAGTGGGGAAACAGCCCAGCGGGTGAATCCGCTTGTAGCATGAGTCTGGCAGTGTAAGTTCAATCTCTGGAATCCCTATAAACACAGAGAGAAACGATTCCGTAAAGCTGTCCTCTAGTCCCCGCTAGTCCTCTAGACAAGCACAAGCATGTCCACAAACACAACTAAAGATCATCAGTCAAGCAGCACAAAGTTCAATCTAGAAGCTAGAATCTAGCACGGGGAAGGCGAGAGGGGGCAGAGAGAGCGCTGCTGAGGGAAACAATCTGAGGGGGTGACAGTGGCCAGAGAGATCATTCTTTCAACCTACATTTTAGGTTGGTTTTGTGGTCTTTCTTAAAGTTCCTGGAACAGCCAGCTTCCCAAAGGGCATTTCCTTATCTAGGTGATGGACAGGGTCATTTGCATTAACTCTGAGGGGACAATTAGTATGTCTTTGCTCTTTACCAGAAAACCTCTAACTAGATAGTAATCCTATGATCTCGTGGACAGTTTCAGAATGTCATGGCTCCACCCAGGCCTGTTCTAACCTGTAATCAAAGTTCCGCAGTGTGGGTTCCTGACTCTACAAGATGCTGATTATGAGGGAGGGGGTCCATCCTCGACTTTCAAGCCTGCTAGAATCTAACAGCAACATCTATTAGTAAAAGACATGATCTGGTTATGGTAGGGAACACCCGTAACCCCTGCACTTAATAGGCTGAGGCAGGAGGATCACCGTGTGATCAGGGCTGGTCCTGTTTACAGAGTGAGGCCCTATGTCAGCAAGCATCTTCATGGTAACAATAGCAACAATAGTAATTTAAAAATAGAGAATTTGTACGTAATGATAGCTAATATAGCCTTTGAGTCAAGTATACTGTCCTAGGTCCTTTTTCTTTTAATTAAGAAAAAGTTGTGGGGAGACAGAGACCGGGCTCTCTGAGATCCAGGACAGCCAGGGTTACATGGGGCTGGGGTGATGGCTAAGCGGTTAAGTGCATTCACTGACTGCTCTTCTAGAGGACCTGTGTTCAATTCTGAGCGCCCACAGGGCAGCTCACAACTGTCTCTAACGCTAGCTCTAGGAGAGCTGATGCCCCCTTCCGGCCTCTTCCAGAACTGGAGTTGTGAGCTACCTGATGTGGGTGTTGGAAACCAAACCTGGGTCTCGCAAGAGCAGTAGGTACTGTTAACTACTGAGCCATCTCTTTAGCCCAAAAAAAGTCTTTTAAAAATACTTTTAAACATTTATTTGTTTATTTAGCACACATGCACGCGCGCGCACGTGCACATCACCCCTAAAAACCATAGGCCTACGTGTGAAGGCTAGAGGACAACTTGCAGGGGCCTATTTCTCGTTTTACGTTGTGGGTACCGGGGATAAAGCAGTGTCGGGAGAGTGGGGAGGACTCTGGCAGTTGAGCACTTTCTTCCCCCATGGATTTGAATTTAAGGAGAGACCGTTGGGTGGAGCCTGGCTGGAAGGAGAGAGACAGCCTCCCCCAGATTTCCAGCTGCCCTGAGTGGTTGCCTCACAGGCTGTTACTTAACTCTCCTTACCACTTCCTGGGGTGGGGAAGGGAAGGGCAGAGTGTAGCAGCTGATGCAACAGGCCAAGCAAAGCTGGTGTTGTTCTTTGAGGACAGAGGCAAGGCCAGCAGGGTTGGGCTGCTCTGGGCTGCAGCTGTAAGACTCTGCTCCCTGAAAGGTTTCAGCTTCTGCTCCTCTCCATCTTTATTACTGAAATGGGGCTCACCCTCTGATCCTCCAAAATTTTAGATGACACTTCGTCAGGATTCACCTACGTTCATTCACTGACGTCATCAACTTGGAGCCACGTCTGCTGGGAACACACACAGCGGGGCCTTCAGAAGGGGACAGTCTGATTGGAGACCATGCTTCCCATGAGTCCTTCCAGGAGGAAATGGACCCGGCCAGAGGTTTCAGAATGTGTCAGATCCAAAAATTTCTTCTGTAGTGCCAAAGGCCTCAAAACACACCCTGGGGAATGCACTTTCTATTTAAGGCCACATCTAGCCATTAGAAACGAGCTATGAGGCATTTTCCTTTCTCCAAAGAACCTAGATAGCTTGAGTGCAGTAACTCAATCACACACACACACACACACACACACACACACACACACACACACACACACACAGAGATGGGGTGATGCCTCAGCCCTGTGTGTCTCAGGTGTGTGTGTGTGTGTGTGTGTGTGTGTGTGTGTGTGTGTGTACATACATATATACATATATGCCTGACAAGTGGGTAAAGGGCACTTGTCACAAGAGTCTAGCAACTTAAGTTCAATCCCTGGGGCCCATTAAAGGCAGAAGGAGAGAATTAATTTCATAATGCTCTTCTGACTTCCATTGATAAGAAAATAAATTACAAAACCAGCTGTGGTGGTACACAGAATCTGGCTGACCAGTAAGTTCCCAGGGTCTAAATGTATCTTCCCATGCCCAGTGCTAGGAATCCAGATGTGTGCCACCATGCCTAGAATTACTATTACTATTATTATTATTATTATTATTATTATTGTTGTTGTTGTTGTTGTTGTAATTAATGGACATTCAGACACAGCTCCTTGAGCGAGAGCAGTAAGCGCCTTACCCCCTGAGCCATCTCACCAGCACGTGGAACATATATGTTGAATACAACATATAGAATTCTGTTCTGTGTGGGAAAATTCACTTCTAAATCTTTCCCTGGATCAGCTCGTTTGGAGATGATTAATTTGGTTGATAATTGATTGGCTCGTTTTTCTCTGTGGCATCGAATACCTAAATTTAGAAAGAAGCCTTGAGCAAGGTAGCTTGTAATTTAGGTGCACATTTTATGATTATACATTTGTTCACATACAGTAGCATGCAATCAAATGTAATCGTCTGGACAGCCCGAAATAGCGCAATTACGGTGTTAGTGCAGTGGAGCAGGTTGGGGGCCTTTTTGCATTAGCCATCAACCGACTTATAGATGTTTTCTCTCATTAACCTTTAAGTCTGGAGTTAATGAGTGACTCTGGGAACTGCAGCCTACACTGAGGCGACCATGTAGTTCACCAAACACCAGACTAAACTGGTGCGTTTGTCGCAAGTCACAGAAGGCATCTCCGGAAAGGCTTTGCCTCGGGCTGGAGAAGGAGCTCACTTCTCTTACCAAAGGCTGTGCCTCCTTTTGTTTCAGATCCCTAGTTGAAGGAGGACCCGGTTTCCCCTTCTAACTGTATACCAGATTACAGTTAAGCCATCTTTCAAAGCTGCTTCCTCCAAAAAGATGGTGTCTTAGTTAAGGTTACCACTGCTGGGATGAAACACCAAGACCAAAACAGCTCGGGGAGAAGAGGGCTTATTCGGCTTCTGCTCCTATATCACAGCTCATCGTCAGAGGAAGTCAGGACGGGAACTCGAAGAGGGCAGGAGCTGATGCAGGGGCCATGGAGGAGTGCTGCTTCCTGGCTTACTCACTTATGACTTGCTCAGCCTGCTTTCCTATAAAACCCAGGGATAGCACCACCCACCAAGGGCTCGGCTCTCCTCCGTCAATCAATTAAGAAAAAGGCCCTACAGCTGGATCTCACGTGGGCCTTTTCTCAGTTGAGGGTCCCTCCTTTTAGATGACTCTAGCTTGTGTCAGGTTGACATAAAACTAGCCAGGGCAGATGGAAGTAGACAACACTTGCATGAGATGTTGCAGGGTCCTTTGGAGGGTATCAGCCTAGGAGAGCACTACTTCCTACCTGCAGCTGGGAATTAGGGCGGTTGTGAAGGGCGCCTGCTCGCACTGTGGAGATGAGATGGGTGGGGACGTCCTTTTGCATAGGTGAAGCCTGAGGTAGACTGGCTTCCCTTGCCCTGTTCATGCTTCTGAGATTCAGCACTTACAGAACTGTCACAGGGACCAAAGCCCCAAGGCAGAAGCAGTTACAGCTTTTCTTCCCCACGCAGCCCCTCCCCAGCTCCAAGTGAGCGAGCTTGTCATTTTCTGTGACTGCGTTGAGGTGATGATCGGGGTGGAACGAGGAAAGAAATCTAACCAGAAAATGTAATTTACGCAAGAGGCAGGAAGCTCTTCTCTGCAGTGAGGTGGGCTGGCTGTAGCGGCTAGAGGAGACTTCTGGTCAGAAAAATGGCTACCTCTACAGAATGCTTTGTTGCTTTTAAGGCATTGAGAGTTAAAATTTATTACTTCTGAATAATGCGTGTGCATGATATATGTGTGTGAGCATGTGTGTCTGCGTGTGACTGTGTGCGTGTGGAGGGGGACGGCTCATGTGCCACAGTGCATGTGTCATTCTGTCATGTCATTCTTCTCCCACCTTTAGCCCAGTTCCAGGGATTAAACTGAGGTCCCCAGGATTGAGTGGCAAGTGCTTTACCATTGAGCCATCTTCCCACCCTTGTTTGTTATTGTTATTGTTGTTATTGTTAGAGACAGGGTCTCAGGTAGCCCAGGCTGGTCTCGAACGTGTTAATTAGCCAAGGATTCTCTAGAGCTCCTAGTCTTCTGGTCTCTACTTCCCAAATCCCAGCATTATAGGCTAATGCCACCATGGCTGGCTAGCTTATTTCTGGACTTGTTACATGAAGGTAACCTTCATATGGGAAGAAAAGAAGATTCATTCACGTTACATTCCGGATAATTTTCCAAGACAGGAAAGTACTTTGGATAGAAAACCCTAAGCCACTGAATGGCCTCCAGTGTGGTTTTCTGAACTTTCCCCATCTTGTGCACGGCAGAACATAGATGTAGTATTCTCAGGTGCGGGGCTTCATCTCCCTGGTTGTTAGGGTCAGAGCCTGGGCCCTGGCAGCCATTAGGGAGCTAGGCTCATCTACTTGTCCCCAGTGGAGACTTAGACAAGTTTCAGTGAAAAGGAAAACAAAAAGATTATTTAACGGTGGCCACACTGGGAAGAATAACAGAAGAGTAACGGAGGCCCGGTGCAGTGTCCATAGCTGTCTTAGGTCCTGACTTGAGGTTTAGGTTTAAATGCTCCATTGAAGAGGCTCGCGGGCTGAACCGCCTCCTTGTCTGCGCATGCTCCCTCTCACCATCATTCTCGAAGCTCCATTTTATCCTGCAAGGTGGCTGACAAGTTGCGAGAACTCCGTGAGACCTCTTTCCAGGAGATAAGTCCCCTTTGGCTGGCACAAAGCTTCAGCTTTTTCCTTCTTTCAGATTGAGATTCCTGGGGAAATTCTAACTTGGGGGAGTCCATTGTTTCAATAGTTTCGTGGGCAACGGGAGGGGCGCGCATGTTTCTTTAGGGTATCTCCACCGCCATCAGGATGGTTGTTAAGGTTCCTTTTGTGTTAATTCCACACGAAGAACAAACTCCAGGGCTGGAGAGTGGAGACATCAAATTGTAATCCCTTTTCCCTGGTTTAGTTTGAAGATAGGCTGGCTTGTCACATGCAAGAGGATTTTTGTGTGGGTTCTCAAAGTGCCAAAGTGCTGTTCTAATGTCTTTTGACTCACATCCAGCCGAGTGACTCAGTTCTGGCCTCACAGACCCTCCACAGGCTCCCTCTCCCTCCCTCAGGGGTGCAGGTGTGTCCCCATGTGGGGCGGAGGCCAGGAAACTAACCACAATCTCCTGGCTAGGAGAACATGCTCTTGCCTTGCAGGCAAAACAGGGCAAAAAAGCAGGCAGGCAGAATCTCAAACCACAGAAACTCCACTTAGGTCATTCTTGTGAACATGACAACTGCTTGTCTCTCTAAGTCAACAAAAAGAAACACAGACACACTTGAAAGTGGCTTTAAAAGACTCAAGAGTTTGCAGGAGTGTGTCAGCCTGCCCCTGTTCTTCCAAAGCAAGAAGTTAATTAGCCCTCTTTCTCAACACCGCACCCCCAACTCCCGAGGCTGATCATAAGGGGTCTGTAGTAGAGAAGTTGAATACCAGGCAATTAAGTCACTTTTTCAGCGTGGGATCCACTCCCTATTCCTATGGGCTGCATACCGGGCAGGAACTATCTTCAAATTCCATGGAGAAGCTACAGAGACAGGGTGGGGATTGTTTCTCTGCTTTCCAGGCCACTTTAAAATAAGGTCGGTCTAAAGAAACTTCTCCCTCCATTTCAGCTAGGCAATCTGCGTGTTCGACAGGGCGTTGTGTGAACGTGTGCGAATGCACACAAGGGCAGAGGTAGGTGTCGTGAGTCCCCTTTAGTTGCTCTCCGTCTTATTACATTCTTTATGGATTTATTGTGTGCCTATGAGAGATTATACGTGTGGGTGCATTGTGCCACACTGCCTGTGTGGAGCTCACAGGACAATCTGTGGGAGCCAGTTTCTTCTACCAGTGGGATACTGGGGTTGGAACTCAGGTGGCCAGGTTTGAAGGCCACTACTTTTACCTGATGAACCACCTTGCTAGTCCCTGAACATTTGATCTTAAACATGGAATTCAGCTCAGCGGGGATGTAGACAAGTCCTTGGGGATGTACAGTTGTGTCACCTCTGTTCACTGTGGAAATGCAGAAAAGTGGACAACCTTAAAAAGCATCCTCTTGGGGTTGGGGATTTAGCTCAGTGGTAGAGCGCTTGCCCAGCAAGCGCAAGGCCCTGGGTTCAGTCCCCAGCTCCGAAAAAAAACCAAAACAACAACAACAACAACAACAACAACAACAACAACAACAAAATCCTCTCACCAGATGTGGTAGCACACAGCTTTAATCCCAGCACTGGAAGGCAGAGATGGGGGGGAGGGGAATCTCTGTGAGTTAGAGGCCTGTCTGGTCTACATAGGAAGTTCAGGACAGCAAGGACTACACAAAGAAACCCTCTCTCAGAAAACAACATCATCATCAACAGAAACCCCTGAATTGAGTAGGAAGTAAGCCTAATATAACTAAGCCAGATGTGGGGGTGCCCGTCTTTGATCCCAGCACTTGGGATCAAAGGCAGAGGCAGATGGGTCTCTGAACTTGAAGCCAGCCTGGTCTACAGAGCAAGTTCCGGGATAGCCAGGGCCACACAGAGAAAGCCTGCCCCCTGTGTTGGTAGTGGCAGGGCATCTTCTCAGGCCCCTGAGACAGTGCTGTAGGGAAAACAAGCACTTGTCAGGTAAGCCTGACAGCCAGAGTTTGATCCTTCATGAACCCATGAGGGAAAAAGAGGCTGGCATAGACAGTTCATCCCAGCATTCCACAGCAAGATGGGAGGGGGAGGCAGGAGGACGATTCAGAGCTCCAGAGCAGTTCTCAACCTTCCTGATGCTGTGGCCCTTTAATACAGTTCCTGGTATTGTGCTGACCCCCAATCATGCAATTATTTCATTGCTACCTCACGACTGTGATTTCAATGCTGTTGTGAACTGTTATGTAAATGTCTGTGTTTTCTGATGGTCTTAGGCGACACTTGTGAAAGTGTTTGACCCCCCAAAGGGGCCATCACCACCCCTAGGTTGAGAAGCACTGCTCCAGAGCCAGCCAGCCTCGCAGGGAGGAACACCTAGAGAGACCCTGCCTCAACAAGGCAGAAGCAGAGAACGACTCCCAAAAGTTGTCCTCCACATACCACATGCACATGGTATGCCACAGCACGGGCCTACCCACACTCACACACATCACCCGTGTGTGCACACGAGTGGGAAATAAAGGCCTCTCCTGTGCACAGAGAATTAAAATAATCGTTAGGGTAGTCAAGGAGCTGGCATTTTGAGGAGACTGCGATGAAAATGCAATGTGTCTCCTGGCTTTTCCTGTCAGGATGTTCTAGGAAGTCTTGATAATAATTAGGAAAAATATAGGAAACACAGCAACCCTTTCTTTTCTAGATTGGCACCCTGAGGTCCAAGAATAATCCCTTCAAAAGTTAGTTATTGCTCCATCCATTCCTCTAAGGTCCGTTACTAACGAATACTGTGTTCTCTGTGAAATTTAACATTTGTCCAACCATGGAATTTGGATTTAATCCAGAAGCCATGCTGGCTGCCTGGGAAATGTCATATTGACATCTTTTTTTTTTTTTAAACTGTTTCATGTGTTCCAGGCTGGTCCTGAATCTTCTGTATAAAAAGTTGGCCTTGAATTTCTGAGCCCTTGCCTTTTTGCCTTCACCCCTGCAGGGCTGGGGTTGGAGCTTGGCCTCCATGCCCAGTTTACTGAGATTCTAGACAAGTTCTCTACAAAGCGAACTGCATCTCCAGGCCGTGATGTCTACCCTGAATGCAAAAAAGGAAGGAATGCTAGCGTGGAGGCTAAGTGTATTCTTTCCTACTGTAAGTGTTTGAGGCAGTGTCCAGGAACCTGTGGATGAGATGGGTTAGTTCTGGACCTGAGGCTCCTCTGGCTGCACCCTTCCCTGGCTCACCTCTGGTGTTTGTGGCACATCTGCCTGTTTGGCTGTTTGCTTCACAGCCACCCACTTAATCTCCACAGATGAGACCCGTTAATTGGCTCTGAGTCCCCTTCTGCGCTGACATTGGGACCACGCTTACCTTAGGCAGGAGGCTAGAAAGACTTTTGCCTCAGAAGTAAACATCAAGTCCTGTGGTGGCTGGCCCCATAGTGGCCTCATGTTCTGGGCCATAAAACTGACCCTTACTTGTCCATTTCCTTAAGGAGTATTCACTGAGCAACTGTTATATACCAGACACTCTGTTAGGCCCAGAAATTTAGCAGCAACTAAAACAGAGAGAAACTTCTATCCCCATCTGCCTTCCACTCTGTTCTGAAAATGAGCCTTGCGCTCACTTCCTGCGATCACCCATTGTTATCTGGTCAGTTAGTCACACTTCTAGGACACTGCCTCTTGGACTTTGGTGCTTTCAGATTATCTTGGGATCTTGTTAAAATGCAGAATGTGATGACAGAAGTCAGCATGGGACCTGAAATCTGCATTGCTAGCTCGTTCTCAAATGCTGCTGCCGTGGATTCTGATCGATTAAACCTAGATTAGTGCACAACCAGCAGCACCCACAGTGCTGGACACCCTGTTGGGGATGCAGCATCCCAGGCTTCAGTTCATTCCACGGTCAGAGTAGACTCTTCAGCCAGATGCCCTGGTGCTTAGTAACCCTGATCTAGGATGACCATTTACAAATGCACTTACAGGAGCTGGCAAGCATTGTCCCAGGGTCCCATTCTCCACCTACAGATTTATGATATGTGGTGATGGGCATCCTAAAAGATTCAGCTGGGTACTGGGGTTAAAACCATCAGGGATGGTTGAAACCATGTTACAAGGGCTCTTTCTACAACTTCACAGTGGAGACTGCTGCAGAACTCATCTGGTAACAGTGTACTGGACTTGTGGGCTCCACTGGAATAGCACAGAAATCCAAGTACATTCTGAGGCTGATTTTGTGTTCATCTCTAATCCTGGCACTGGGGGCGGGGGGGTTGGGGGTTGGGGTGGGTGGGTTGGAGGTAGGAAAACCAGAAGTTTAGAGGTCTCTCCTGGAAAGCATTTAGGAGAACTGAGAATTGGAGCCCAGTTTCGGTTCTCTCAGATTGAGTTGGCACCATGGGCCAAGTCAAGTATCCAGGGGGAAGGCAGCAAGAACTGTATAAAAAGTAGCAGACATGGTGGTGTGCACTCAGAAACCCTGAGCTGTGTGGGGAGTAGGAGACAGGCGGATCCCTAGGGCTTGGTGGCCATCCAATCTAGCCTACTTGGAGAGCTCTATACCAAGCAAACAAATAACAACAAAACAAAAACCAACAACTTCCACAAAACCAAAAACCCCAAAAAATCCAAAACAAAAGCAACCACACCCCACCCACCCCACCCCCTGTCCCCACCCCTTCCCTCAATCCCTGCCCCATCTCCCAACCCCTGCCCCACCCCTACCCCCCCTCCTACCCTCACCCCTACTCCCCACCCTCACCCCCCCCCACTCCCACCCCCAACCCCTGCCCCCCCCACCTCCCCCCAAGCCCCCAAACAAAGCCCTGTCAAACTGAGACCATGAGATGTCTCTGTAGGCAAAGACATTTGTAAATCACACTACTCCTTGGCAGAGGCAGGAGGAAGGAACTCTGAGTTCAAGGCCAGCCTGGCCTCCGTAGAAAACACCAAGCCAAACAAGTATACCTAGTGAGACCCTGACCCTATCTCAAAACACCAACCATCCATCCATCCATCCATCCATCCATCCATCCATCCATCCATCCATCCATGCATCCATCCATCCATCCAACCAACAGTCCATCCATCCGTCCGTCCGTCTGTCCGTCCGTCCGTCCATGCATCCCTGCATCCATCCATGCATCCATCCATGCATCCATGCATCCATGCATCCATCCATCCATCCATCCATCCAAACAAACAACCAAACAACCAATTAATCAATCAACAAATAAAGCCAACCAACCAATTAAACTAACAACAGAAACCAAAAGAGAAAAACCAACCAACCAAACAAGCCACCAAAACCCCCACACTTCCTACCCTCAAAAACCATGAGCTCCCGGGGGTCTCAGGCCGGTGAGAAGCAGAGTCGGGTCGCTCTGCGTGCTCTGCTTTCCCATCAGCTGCCTCTGTGGCGGCTGCCCTACAGCCCAGCTTTCCACCCAGTGCAGGAACGCCCGTCTCTGACCAGTGTGCACCTTTGCCTCCTCCAGCTGGGTTTCGGCCCGTTTCCCCCAGTCCCCCACACCCTTTCAGATGCTTCACTTGAGCACCCACAGTTTTCTCCCATCAGTCACCCAGCAATCAGATCGAATGTGCTGACTTTTCTAAGGCTGCACCTGTCAGGGCCTTCCCAGCCTAGGGTGAAGTATGTGAGTAGGAAGGGTGTTGCTGGCAGGACCTCCATTAATCTTTCTGGTAACAACTAAGCTTCCTGCTTTGGGTCTTTGGTCTTGGGCCTCTGTTAAGTGTCCTAGAGCCTTCTGGAATGTAGGCATGCACCTTCTCTTTGGCTGTAGCTCAAGACTTGCTCATTTTTTTCAAGTTGGCCATGTTCTCCCCTCCTCCGCTTACCCAGATAAGGGAGGCTCATCATTCAAAATAAATTCAATGGCCACACCTGCAATTTAGGGCCTACTAGTCAACCCAGAATTCATGGATCCCACTTAGTATAGTTCAATTATCCCTGTACCTCAGATCCTCTAAGGGCAATAGTTCTCAACCGCCATTGGGGGGCGTCTAATATCCTACATATCAGATGTTTACATTACAATTCTTATATTTTTGGTTGTGAGCCTAGCCTTTAACAGCTGAGCCATCTCTCCAGCCCTACATTACAGTTCTTAACAGTAGCAAAATCACAGCTGTGAAGTAGCAATGAAATATTTTTATGACGGGGGCTCACCACAACATTAGGCATTGTATGAAAGGGTCCTAACATTATGAAGTTTGAGAACCATTGCGCTAAGGAGTTTAAAAACTGGATAGCATTTTGCTTGGTTTGAACCTGTGCAGATCTTGTGCTTGCTGTCACAGTCTCTTCGAGAAGGGGAAGTAGGCACCAAGTCCCACCTCCAACCAAGAAGCTATTGGCAATTGTTAGCTTCTGGGAAATGGAAAATCAGTTTTCTTCCATAGAGTGACACTGGGCATATCAACCACACCCTAGGGCAGACCTCCTGCTTAGGAGTAGCTGGTCAGCACAAACTGGACTCCATGATTTTATTTTGGGATGGGGGAAGGTCAGTGATTAAAAGCCTGCAGAGAGGCCTACTAGCTGCTCTGAGGGCGCAGTGAGGGAAGCGTGGGGTGAGGTCAGGAAATGCTTTCTGTGGCGTTGACCTGTAGTAGACCTGAGTGATGAGGCGTGGGGTTGGATCATGATGGCAGGGTTAGATGGTGGGGATGTGTTAACTGTCGGTCGGAGGATGCCTTCCATACAGATTGAACCCAGTGCCTATGCCCAGCTTTCAGTCTTACTCTCCAAGGTGTTCTTTGCTCTCATCCTAAGTTGTTGAGGCAGAGACCTGATTTTGAAATTGCCTTGGTCTGTCGAGAGGTAACTGAGCAAGTACTATCACTGTTGCAGGGAACTCAGTCTTCTCCTGTGGGGTCCCCTCTGCTAGTACCCATATTCCCTGGCCTGCTGGATAGGTTAGGGAGCTAACACCACTGATCTGGTGGACAAGAACAACAGCTATATGCCCCAACTATTAGTCAGGCTGGGCATATGTATGACAATGGGCTGGATGGTGTGCAGTGCAGCACAGAGAGGTCTAAACCCCACCACTAAGTGCATGTCCACTAACATGAGGGAGGCTGCTCTCTGTGTAACCCAGGATGAGGCTCAGGTTCTCCCTCCCTCCATCTCTCTCTCTGGGTTGAGATCCAGGTTAAACAGTGGTCTCCTCTCTTTGCTCCCCCACTCCAGCTTCCAAAGAGGCTGAATTTGTTCTGCTCCTCTTCTTGCTTCTTTCCCTTCCGGCTGCCTTTACTGCTCTGCACTTTATAAGGGATAGAGGGCTCGATGCGCAAGTTCAGGTGGAAAAGAAAAAACAAATCAGGAATTCCATCTGTATTAGTAACATCTTAATCAGTTCACCAGCTGCCAGTACTGTGTTAGGTGTAAGTAACAAGTAGATGTACCGAAGGGGATGAGAATGTAATTGTCTCCTTCACAGCCCATTCAAGCATTCAAGGGGCAGCTCACATGGTGTCTCTTTTGTGTTCCTGTGTTATATGTGTGTATACATGTGAACTGACATATGTGAACATACGTGCATGTGTGGAGGACAGAGGTCAATGTTGCTTCCTCTCCACCTATTTAATTTTTTTTTTTTTTTTTTTTTTTTTTTTGGAGACAGGGTCTTTACTGAATCTGGAACTCTCTGATTAAGCTAGGCTAGCACTAAGTACGTATTTAAATATTTAAAAATATGACCACCACCACCACCACCACCATCACCACCACCACCACCACCACAACAACAACAACAAGAGGCCAAATAGATGATTGCTAAGCCACTATAAATATTTGTTGCCTTTGTAGGGGACCAGGGTTTGCCTCCCAGTACCCACATGGTGGCTCACGACCATCATAACTCTCCGGTTCCAGGAGGTCCTACACATGCTTCGAACTTCTCAGGCACCAGGCACACAAGTGGTGCACAAATATGCATGCAAGCAAAACACTAAGACAGATAAAAATAAATTATAATATAGGGAGAATTATTATAAACACGCAAATCGAGCAAAACAACAACAGTAAAAATATTAAAATCCTGCTTAGCAATTGGGAGATGAAATTACCAATGAGGTCCCTGGTGGTGGAGTTAAGGCTCCTTGCACAGGTGTAAAAAAATTGATGGGCAAATAAATGGTAGATCAGTGTCTACTGGGAAAGGCTGCAGGTTTTGGAGTCAGGCAGATCTGGGTTTTGTGATATTTGGCAGTATTATCTTTGTATGGTGGGGGCGTCCTTCCCATAATACCACAAAACTCACTACCAGTAAAGCACGGAGTCAGAGACTGTCAGAACTCCAGGGGAGGGCGTGGTTTCTGTCCACTTCCTGAGCCTTCTACCGGAACCGGCGCCATATGCCCCGGAAGCAGTTGTTGAGCTCTTTCGGCGGGTCTGTGTGAGAGTAGGGGTCCGGACGCCATGCTGCTTTCTGCCGTCTCTTGTAAGTCGGTGTCAGGCGGCAGGGTCTGCAGCGTGGGGCCGAGGCGGTGACTCGCAGGTCCCGGGGTGGAGCCCGGTGGGTGGAGGACCTGGCGGGGCGGCTGCCACCCCGCGGCGCGCCTCCGGGTCTGGTGAGGAGGCGGTGGGAGCTCTGTCGCCCACTGTGGGGGTGTCCCGACAGTGTCTACTGGCAGCTGTGGTGTATTATCCGGCTGCCTGTCTCCAAGCTGACGTCCTGGTTAGAGTTCGTTTCCACCTCAGGCGACTTTGTTACAGTTTGAGAGTTCAAACAAGAGCTTTGTTACAATACAAATATTAACGCCACAGAAGGGTGAGAATAGAGCAGATACTACTTAAAAGATGTTAAGGTCACAGACAACTGTATTGATTATACACCTCTCCCTCCCCCCCAGCATCCAAAAATTGTGGATGCTTTTATTGTCAGTGTTTGACTGACTGATATCCAGGAAAACGTTATTTTAGTGTAAACGGGGTATATGTTTTTGGTTTTTACTAATGTTGATAAGCACTTTGAAGGAAAAAAAATAACAAATTTATCCCTTTTTTCCCTTCCAACCTTCACACACACAAGTTGCCAAGAGCAAGTCAAAGTAAGTAAAGGCTTTTGTTTTTAAAGTTCGCTTATTCCTGGTGGGATTGGTCCAGTGTTTGGTTTTGATCGCCCAAAAGTTGATTTGGGGTTATTTGGTTAGTTATTTGGTTGATGTGAACACCTTGGGAAGAAAGTCCAGATGCCTCTTCCTTTGATGGTGCTAGCATTTGTCCTGGATTGCAGATACATAAGCTGAAGATGCATCTAATATGTCGAAACCACAGAACACGTAACTTAGCAAATCAGTGCTTCCTTCTACCTTTGTGGCTAGCTGGAAGCTGAGGTGCCCATTACTAGCCTGGGGGTGGGCAGGGGTGCGGTGGGGCAGTTGGAAATCTGGCCTCTTGCAAAGCAGTGCATTTGCACTGAGGTAAGTTGAGGACTGTGCTGACTCCCTCCTGTCTCCAGGAGTGACTAACTCCAGTGAGTATTCCCAGCCTTTGTGTAAAGGAGCTTTGCTTCTTGTCTCATCTCAGGGTCCTTTCAGTTCATTGTTTTGCTCCTAAACAAACCTCTAGGGGCTGGTGGTCTGTTTGGCCCTACCACCAAAGCCATTTGCCTGGAGTCTTCTGCAGGGATCTGCAGATGATCTCTGCTTTGATGAAAACCTAGAGCCTGTGTATAGAAATCAGTCCAGGCACTAGAAAGACTGCAGAGCTAACCATTAGGCAGCTGGAACCAGAGGCTAGACCGGTGCCTTGCCTTCCCCAAAGTGCCAGTTCATCTGTTCATAGTTTTAGCTGCAAGAAGATGCAGACTTAAGTTTTATGCTTCTTATAGGGCTCCTCACAGAATAAGTACCCTATAGAGATCTGTTGAATCTTTATGAATGAGAGAATGATGTTAATTACATAACCCCCCTCTTCCCACTCCTGTACTGGGGATTGAACCTAGGGCCATGCTGGGTAAAAGCTCTCTCCCTGAATTCTCTTCAACCCTCATATTTGTTTTTCTAAGTTTTTACACAAGACCTCACTGAGTAGCCCAGGCTGGCCTTGAACTTGCGAACTTCCTGCTCCAGCCTCCTGAGTGGTTAGGACTATTGGCCTGCACCACCAGACCTGGCATCATTGTCTTTCTTGTTTCACCAACAAATATTGTGGTCTTCAGGAGCACTGTTTGAGGAGTAATGTGGCCTTCTTGGCTTTATTTTGTGTTTTGAGACAGGATCTCAGTCTGTAGTCAAGGTTGGTCTTCAAGGTAATCCTCCTGTCTCAGCCTTCAGGGTGCTGGGATTGTAGATGTGAGCCTCCCTGCATGGTTGTAGTGTGGTCTCAAGTGCTTCAGATAGGTTTTGGAATGGCATGAGGAATGTCTTATGTGTCAAGGCAAAGAGGACACACACATAGGAGAAAGTAACAGCACAAGTATTCAAAGGGCAGGGAGAGAAAGAATAAGTTTTCTGGTTTGGATGACTAATTTAAATGAAATATGAAGGTGCCCAGGGCCTGTACATCAGTGTTGTAAACTTGAGATCTCTCTATTTTGTCCCTTCCTGCTATCAGTCGGCTCTCCCAAGGCAGGCAGCCATCTTCAGGGTTGCCTTATAGGCCAGCAGTGACTACTGCCCTGTATATTCTCCCACCAGACCTCTGCCCCTAGTGAGAGATGTCCTCAGAGGCCCAGTCTCTGATTTGGCTTCATCATGCCTGTTGTTTTGGTGAGGTCACGGGGTCATCGTAGGTGACTTTGGGATTCAGAGCCATTGAAATAATTTTTTGGGAAATGTACTCTGTCATGGCACAGGCCCTCTAAGGGCTGAGTAAAATCATAACCATTACGACTCCATAGCAAAGTGAGCTGTGTGTTCTTGGTGGCCTACCTAATGTGTTTTGAGCTCGTGACAATGTATTTTTTGATCTTAGAACTATTCTGGTAAAACTGGTGAGCCAAGCCGGGACAGGTTTCTCCTTCAACCACAAGAGAAGCCGACTCCGAGAGAAGCTGACCCTTCTGCACTATGATCCAATAGGTAAGGCTCAGAAGTGATGTCTTGGCAGGTCATGTTCTTAGGACCTTCTGTCTCCTTTCCAAATGAATGTCTCTGGGGATTTTGTGGCCCCCTTGGAATCGTGACATTCATTCAGTGATATGTACTGAATGTTGTTATCGTGCTAGCTAGCTTCTATGCCATGGGTGGCTACACCAGGACACAAGAACTTTGAGAGGGAGGGAAGAAATGACATGGTGTAAGTAAGTGCTGTGAGCAAGGCCATCGGGACATTGGGATAATCAGGCAGAGGCTCTAAGAAGGGTTAGTTACATGAAGGTAGGAAGTCAGCTATCTGAAGAATAGGCAGCAGCCATTTGCAAAGGGGAGGGCGTGTTTGACAGTGGCAAATCACAGGATTCAGATATGAGTTAAACAAGTAGAGTATATGTTGGTACACTGGGATAGGATATTTGGTTTTCTATCATGCTTTCTGCCAAAAATGCCTTAATAAACGCTAACTTTAAGTTTGTTTAAGAGATAGACATACTTGGACTGATGAGAGGGCTCGGCAGATTAAGGCCAGAGAGCCTGGTGACCTAAGTGCCATCAGTGTGACCTACATGTAGGAGAGACTAATTTAGCGCAGGTTGTTCTCTGACCTACACACATGTGCCTCTCCCGCATTCACTCACAATAAATAAATGCAGTAAGTTAAATGTCCCATGTTCCAAAGGCTAGATGTCCACTTACAAACCTTCCACTGTTTGTGAAGACTTACCCTTCTAAATTGGTGGACCTGGCAAAATAAGCTGACAGGTGTTTTAGAGTTTTGGGCTTTGGTTTAGTTCTTCTGCCCTCTTTACTTGCCTCCTAGTAAGATAAAGGCTGTCTCAGGATGAAGAGGAGGCATTAAAAAATGTTCCAGCTCAGTTATCAGCTTCAAATTGTTCAAATTCCATTCTGTAATAGAAATAAAATTCCCTGCTGTTTTTATGATATTCATATTTCTGGCCATTTATTACTGTAATAAAAAGGGAATTCTAGTCTTAGACCTGAAGACTAGAACTCTAAATTTCAGGAAGATTCCTATTTGGTGGAGAAATTACAGGAATAAGGAGGTTTGATACTGGATTGGTGTTCTCTTCCCTTCGGATTTCCTTGAATTAACTGGTAAAGTGCAGAGAATTATATTAATTCTAATATACTTGTATACTAGCTGCTATTTTAGCTCCTTTAGAGTTGACTTTTAGGAACTCATCAATGTTGATAAGTGTTTATTAAATGAGCTGTGATAGTTTAAATGTGTTGGAGTTTCATCCTTAATGTGGAGGAGCTTTTGAGAAGTTAGGATTAAGATTTTTCAGTTTCATGACACTGGGAAAGGATATACCATGTTGGCTTCTTGTACATAACTGGGTTTTCTAATAAGAAATGTTGGTAGCAAATGCCTTTTTTTGAAGAAGAGTATGTCCCACGGTAGGCGGTACCTGGTTTCCTCCTGTTCTGTGGGATGTTCTATAGACTTGCCATGAGATGAAGATGCTTGTCTTGGGGCTGGCCTTGCCCATTCCTACCATTTTATCGCAGTCAGTAGCATTAGTTGGAGGATAAAGTTAGTCTCTCACGAAGAAAATCAGGGATGAAACACAGATGAATTCCTAGTCAGTTGAACGGTTCACAGACTGCTTTGAGGCAACAACCAACTATGTCTGCATGTAGTCTATTCTATGTGTGAGTGTTTGCCTGAACGTATGTGTGTGCACCTGAGTTGCTTGTGTTGCCCAGGAGGAGCTATGGAGGGTTGAGAACCACTGTGTGGGTGCTGGGAAGTTGAATCTGGGTCTTCTGAACAAGTACTCTTACTCCCTGAGCCATATCTTCTGCCCCACCTGTGTCTTTAGACTTTTCTTATATAAAACTGGATGCTGAGGAGGAAGGATTAAAGGCTGAGGCATAAGAGTATTAAGCCTTGTTTATCAAAAAGAGAACGGAAACCTGTCATTTTTAATTCTGTGGATCACTAAACAAGGCAATGCAGACTTTAACTGGAACAGAATAGATTTAGATTAGCTGCAGGGAAAGAACTTGACAGATTCATTCTTCTATGAATTAGACAGCAAATATTTTGACTGAAAATTACATTCTGTTTAGTGTTGTGGATAGCGAGCGGTGTGTCATTTTAGCTCAGCTCACATGAGTGCTCAGTATCTATCAGGCAACAGCTCTGAGGGAATGGCTGTCTTCGCACTGGGAAGGAAACAGAGGAGAGGGGCTCGGGGCTGATGGATAGTGGAACCGTACTCCCTCCTTCCTTCCCTCGGCTGGGTTTCCAACCCAGAAGCATAAGCGTCCTTTAATATGGAGCTGTGTCCCCAGCTCCTCTGAGTCAGTGCTAGAACCCAGCTCTTCTGGCATCTCTAGTACTTGGGGCCAATTTTATGTTCTTGATACTAGCTTTTTGTTTGTAATACATTTTAAATTGAAATATAATTATGTCAGCTTCCCTCCGTCCTTCAGCCCTTCTCAGCCACCCTCCATTGAACCCTTCTGATGTCCTCTCCAGGATCATAGCCTCTTTTCTCTGATTATTATTGTTATGTGTGTAGGTGTATATGTGCAGAACAGGGCTGAGGGCTCTGTATTGGACAGTCAATAAGCGACTTATCCCTGGGAGAGGATAACTTTCCCAGCAGTCATTGGCTGTGTGTAGTCCTTTGTCTAGAGTGAGACTCCATGAAATTTCCCCTTCCATGTTAACATGTCCACTGACTGATACTTCTGTTGTTCAGTCTTGTTTCTAGGACAGACTTTACATCAGACTCCTTGGTATTTTGGCTCTCACAATCATTCGCACCCTCTTTCTTGATTTTCCTTGAACCACAGATGTAGGAGCTGTGTTGTAGGTGTATCTGTTGGGGCTGGGCCCCATGATCTGGTGATGTCTGTGTTGTGTCTAGTTGTTGTTTTCTGTAGTTTTCTTCCTAACCCTAACCCTAACCCTAACCCTGTGATGGTCTCCATTGCTGTAAGGAGCTGCTTTGATGAGGGATGCTAGCTACACTTATCCGGGAAAGGTGGCTTGAGCACCTTCCCAATATGTGTTTAAAATCAGGACTTTTGGCTGGTGAGATGGCTTAGTGGTTGAATATTTGTTTTAGTATACAAAGTTCTGAGTCAACCCCTAGAACTGCCAACCAGCCCCCCAATCCCCACCCCCAACAAACCAACCTGATAAGAATCCTAAAATAGAACTATCTGGGTTCTCTCCAGTCAGCATTGGGAGCCCCACTATTGTCCTTGCTTCTGCTCTTAACTACTTGTATGCACTTTGTCGTTCAGTGCTGGGATCAAACCTGGTGCTTGGCACACAGTGGGCAAGTGCTGGCTGCCGCTGTGGCCGAGCTCTGCTTCAGTTCAGTGAATCGAGTGTTACTGCTCTTGAGGGACCAAGCTTTGACTTCTCCATGAATCTGATTATCTTTTCTTTTCCTTTATTTTGCCTCAGGTCTCACTGTGTGTTCTTGGCTTGCTTTGGACTCACAGAGATCCACCTGCCTTGATCTTTCATGCCCAGCCAGTTTCTGTGTTTATTGGGGGTGGTGGTGGGGGTGTTGGGGTCAGGACATTACCATGTGGCTGTGAACGTGAAATCCTCCTGCCTCTGCCTTCTGAGTGGGGGGATTACAAGCATTGCCACCACATTTGGTCTGATTTCTAGGTTCATATGAGCTTTTTTGGATTTTCTCATGCTCAGCTTATGACTCACTGGTGTATGAAATCATGGTTTCCTTATAAACTGCAGTGCCAGTTACAGTGCTGTGCACTAAATTCTTAGTTAAAGAGATTAATGCAGAGGATAAGGGAATTTTAATACATAAAGCCTTGTTCTGTTTGTTGTCGGGTTTTGAGACAGAATCTCTCTCTGTATCACGATCTAGTCTGGAACTTGCTATGTAGACCAGTCTGGTCTTGCATACACCGAGGTCCACTTTCCTCTGCCTCCCAAGCACTGGGATTAAAGTTGTGTGCAGGTTGACGAGCTTAAAGCCTTGTTCTAATAACCAGAGATTCTGGACATGGTCATTTAAATTATTCCTGATTGCCTCTCAGCGAATGAAAACATTCTCTCATGTCTTACATGGTTCCGAGTATGTGAAAGATAGCTCTTCTATAATGTTTTTTCATTAATTTAGTGTTACATTTCTCTTGAGTGGTTAATGGTTCTTAAATTCTCATGAATTCCACCTAGAGAATTTTTAAAAAATAGTTGAATTCTTGCTGCTGAACTGGAAGTAGGATGGAGGTGAGAAATGCAGTGTATTTAAATGTGTTTTTCTTTTCCTTATTTGTTTGTAAGGATGAATTGGCTGCATGTGTGTCTGTGTAACACAAGTGCCTGGTGCTTGCAGAGGACATCAGATGCCCTGGAACTTGAGTTGTGGGTGGTTGTTAACCAGCACGTGGGTGCTGGGAACCAAACCTGGGGCTTTTTGCTCTTAACTGGCCATCTTTTCAGCTGGGATGTATCCATTTTCATTGTAGAAGAGAAAACAAAGCTGAAGTGTCTATGGTCAGGGACAGTGAGGAGCTGTGAGGTCACACAGTCCTTTGCCCTCCTAGGTTTCCTTTAGGTGTCTTGTTTTAGTGGCAAAGAAGAATCAGGTCATGTAGGGTGTGTGTGTGTGTGTGTGTGTGTGTGTGTGTGTGTGTGTGTTGGCTGGAGGCTGATGGTAGATAATAGGACACTCAGGGCTCTGGGAAAGCCTCCTTTCCCAGCATCTTGCTCCACTCTGTTGCCAAGACAGTAGCCTTTTTCAGTAAATCTATATACTGAGGTTTTGCTGCCTCATGGTCAATCTGCAGCGTTCCTGTTTGGGTGTGAAGCCATCTTGGATAGTGGAGGTTCTGTGGTTTGCTTCCCTTCTAACTCCGTTCCTCTGTGACTGTGCAGCTCTCACTGCTGCTCTGGAGCCCAGCGCACAGCTGGTTCTTGCATATACCCAGTATGAGACTGGATTCAAGTCAGTGTTTGCCATGCTTGTCTCAGTATCTCACACGGATTGAAGTGATGACTTTGTAGTGCATCAAGGATGCTGCTGATTGGCTGGTGACCCCTCCCTTTGCTTCTTACCCATTTCTCTTTGTCTTCTTTAGCTGAGAGATTGAGAAGCTGGGTTTGCAAATCCGCTAATTCTCATGTCAGAGGGGAAAACAGAAGAGGATAGAGGGCTCAGGGTACAATGTATATTTTAATAAAAATGACGATGGTTTCTATTTTCCTTCTACAACCCTTTTTCTTGCTTCACAGTGAACAAAAAAGTTCTCTTTGTGGAACAGAAAAAAATACGCTCCCTCTGAGTAGTGGATTGGAAATGAACTTGATTCATAAATGAGAAGACCGAGGGTGAGGCACCGTTCTGAACTCCTCAGTGTGCAACGAAGATGGGGAAACTGTGGCATGGCCTCTGGGGATGAAGGGACAATGCAGAGAAAGAAAGTCCTTTATAGAGATCACATATTTATCTCTGGATGCTTTATAGGCCCTAATAAAAAAATATTGAAATAGCCTGTACTCTTGTCTCTTTGAGGTATTCCCCTCTGCCATTTGAAGGGTAAAAACAAACAGAAAAAAGAAAAGAAAAAAAAAAGCACCATAGTCAAGAAATAATTATTGTCTTGCATAAGAAAATCCATGTGAGGCTTGAGCAAGAGTTCCTGGGCTCGGGGGTTGGGGATTTAGCTCAGTGGTAGAGCGCTTGGGCCCTAGGTTCCATCCTCAGCTCTGGGGGAGGAAAAAAAGAAAGAGTTCCTGAGCTGTTCCTTGTGCCTCCATAGGCCAGTGCTTTAGGCAATGCTGAAGAAGCTGCTGTGGGGACAAGATAGTGGGCAGCTGGAAAGAAAGAAAACATGTGCTTTGGTTTGTATGTGTGTCTTTAGGAACAGTGCTGTTGGTCCATATTCTTAAACAGCTCACTAGCACCATAGTCTTATGGTCTGAATTTTGAGAGAGACAAGGTCTACTTGAGTAGTGGGCTGGTGTGGACCTTGCTGTGTAGCCCAGACTGGTCATGAGCTCTTAGGACAGCGGAGGATTTGACTGTCTGTATCTTTCTTTTCTAACAAAAAGAGCTGTGGTGTATTCCATTACACTGGGGGCATGGGGATATCCCATAGCTAAAACTCTGACTGCTGGCTTGCCTCATCCCCTTTCTTAACCTGTTTTTCATGAGTTTTCAAAATTCCTCAGATGCCTCCATTTTTTCCCTCAGATTTTTGGCTAAAACTATGAGCTTTTTTTAGAATTGTTAGTCCATATCCTACTTCATTTAAAATACCTGAGGAAATATAGTGTCTCCCCTGGCCACAAAGAACCAGTGCAGTCCCAAAATAGCCCCTTCCCAAGGTGCAGTCTGATTTTGAAGGCAGCCACCTCTTGGGAAGCGGAATCAGATATAAACAGGACAGCTTGCTGGCAGTTGGTTCTGTTCTATTGTATGGGTCCCAGGAGTCAAAATCAGGCCAGCTGGCCAGCGCCTCTACTACTGAGCCATCTTGTCTTACTTTTCATTTCATTTTTGAGGCAGAATTCCATGTATTGTAGAGTGTCTTAAATGTGCTATGTAGCTGAGCATGGTCTTGAACTTCTGATCCTCCTGCCTCTACCTTCTAGGTGCTGGCATTACAGGTATGTGCTGGGATCAAGCATGGGGTTCCATTCATACTAGGCAATCACTCTACCAATTGAGCCACATCCCCAGCCCCCCAAAAAGTTAGACCACACAGGCTAAAGGTGAGTGTTGGCTTCTCAGAATGTTCTCGGGAGAGCCGAATGCTACTTCCTTTCCCTTTGGAACATTCTTTGCTCTGGCTGTAGACACTGCTGTCCACCCCGGCTGTACAGTGTGCACTCAACACTAGACTTTGCAGTTCTCCAAACAGTGGAATCTAATTCTAGTTGATGTTTTTTGACTATGAAATAGCAAAGCACCACTAACTCAAAGAAGGCTTGATAACTTCATAAATGAACATATTTATAAGGGGAGGGCATTTTCTAGTAATTGTGAGCTGAGTGGCTACACCAATGAGCATTTAATTTCAAGATTATGTTTATTTGGGGGTTAGCAGTGGTTAAAATAGAGCAAGAGGGAGGTCTTTTTTGTATGGATAAGAGGACTGTGTTCCTGTGGCCTGGACGCTGACCGCAGCGATGGAATTGGATCTCTTGAGCATTTCTTCCAAGGACAGACTTGGGTAGTAAGCCAGGTAGAAGGCCAGCGCTCCCACAAAACTGTCACCAGCACCCTGCAATGGAAGCACAGTTATGAAGGCAAGCATGAAGCCGAGCCGTGGCTCAGTGGTAGGGAACCTGCCTGGTCTTTGGGAGGCTCTAGGTTCAAGCTTTAGTATCCAAACCAATGCAATCCTTTGCATTTTAGAACAGCTTCAGAGTTCCAGAAAAGGAGCAGAGACCTCCAGCCCAGCTCTGTGGACATCATGAGGCACATCATGCATGTGGCACACTCAGCACAACTGAGGGAACAGTGGTATCAGCTGCATGTCATCTTAGCAGTTTCTGCTCAGCAGCCCACGCAGGATGGCATTTTACAGTTGTCCTCTTTCCTTTCATACCTGTAGGCTATGACAGGAAAGTGTTTGATGGCAGCTTAGGTCAGGATAGATAAGATCTTACTATGTAACCCAGGCTAGCCTCCGTCTCTCCAGTTTTGGACTATGTAAAAAGGAAAAATGTTTTTTCTTCCTGAACCCTTGCTCTTGAAATGATGACTCGGAGACCAATTATTTATTATAAATACCTAGGTCATAGCTTTCGCTTACTTTCCTGACCAGCCCCTAACTTACTTAACCCATTCAAACTGTACTATGTTTACCGCTTGGTTAATTACCTCTCCTTCTGTTCTGGCCTGCTGCTTTCTTCATGTCTCCTCAGCGTCTCAGGGTCTTCCTTGAATCTCCGCCTGTGTCTCCTTTTATTCCCTCTCTATTTCCCAGAATCCTCTCTTCCTGCCAGTGTCCCTCCTATTTCCTGTCTCAGCTCATTGGCTATCTGCTTTTTCTATTGACAGGTGACGCTTATAGAAGATTCTTTCTACAGGATTATAGGTGTGTGCCACCATGCCTGGTATGGGATTTGTCTCTTAATTGTCACATCAAAGCAAGGTTGTGTGTTGGCTTTCCTTGGCATGTGGTCCAGTGGTTTCTGCCAGACTCTCTAAAGCCATTTTCCTCTTTTCATATACTCTATAAGCCAATCATCAAGGATCCAATCCTTTATCCCTTCCCACCAAGCAGGGCTTTAGGTAGCTCAGTCTGGCTTCAAAGGCTCTGTAAGTAACCAAGGATGACCCTGAACTCCCAGTCCTCTGACCTCTATCTCCTGTGTGCTGGAATTGCAGGCATGTATCACCATATCAGGTTCACGTGGTGGTGCCAGGGACCGAACCCATGGCTTTCTACAGAATATGCAGGCACTTTATATCAACTGAGCTAAATCCCTAGCCAGACACTGTTCTTAAGTGGGTAGAGTTCTGAACTTAGGCTTTAGATCCTCAACTCAGAGCATATAGCACTGACATAAATTGGAGTTCTGCGTTCAAAATTTGCCCCTTCCCCCCTTTATTTAATCATTTGTATCAGCATGAACTCATTGTTTGGGCTATTATCTAGTAGTTTATTCTGTCGCCCATTCATCGCAGCTCTAGCAATTGGGTTCTTCCCAGCCGCCTCCTGTGTGTGTCCCGTACACTAGCTGTATCATTGTTTTTGCTTGCTTGCTTTCTGGGACAAGATGCCCCCGGCGGCACATTTTGTATATGCCCTCACTATTCTTAAAATTAGTCATGTTTCTATTAAAAATGCATGCAAAGAGTAGTGAGAGCCATTCAGATGCTCTTCTCAAACTAAATACAGGGAGAAACAACTTTCTTCCTATTTCCCAGGGTCTGTGTTGGAGAAGGTCACAGAGGAACTGAATTAGCACCCTACCATCATCATCAGTGCCTCCAAGGTGACACCTAATCACATGTTCATGTAACTAATGTTTAAAGCGAGTTCAAGTGATTGCAGAATCTCACTCTGGAAATTCTGGTGTTAACTACTTTCAGGGACATTTCCCAGTGTCACCTCCACAACCAATACTGGTTCCTCAGGCCTACTTTTCACAGTTGTGGATGACTCAGAGAGCTCTGATGTGCAGTTGTTTCTGTTGCGGCTGGGACATCCAATGAGCTATGAGGTCAGCATAGTGAGGACCACTAAGAAGAGACAAAGTCAGGCACAGAGGTGGAGAACTTTAATCCCTGGCTTAATCAGGAGGCAGAGGCAGGAACTACAATCTCAAGGCCAGTCTGGTCTACATACTGACTTGGAAGGCCACCCAGGACTACATAGTGTGAGACCTGTCTAAAAGAGGGTTTTTGCAGAACGCCTGTGGACTAAGTCTTAAGCAGTGTGGCAGAGTTTGTAAATGGTTTGGGGTTTGATGAGTGATAGTCTCACTATGCAGCCCCCAGCTGATTGGATCTTGCTACCTAATCTAGGCTGGCCTGGACTTGTGATTCTCCTGTCTCGGCCTCTGCAGTCTTCACTCAGCTTACAGGCAAGCAGCATCATCCAAGCTTAGTGTGGATTTAAAGAAAGGATTTGAAGAAATCCTCCCTGGAGTTTATAGAATAAGTCAGCCCTCACAGAAAAATATTGGAGGAGGAAGGCAAAAGTGAGCTCAGGAGACAAGGAGAGTCATTTCACCTTGTCTACACAGCCAACATGGGCACTGTGAGCCTTGCCATCGAGTCACAGGAAAGACTTATACCCTCCCCTCCTCCTCCCCATACCTTTCCTAGCTCTAGAGGTTCTGATAAGTTCATTCTTTTTAAAGGTTGCAAAGGCAGGAAAGACACTCTTCTCGGGCATCTCGAGAGTCCCAGTACAGCAGCATGACACAAGGTCCAAGGCCAGACGTACTGCGAGCTGAAGGGTTCATTGTGACAATGTAGAAAGCTGGGCACAGTATCTTACACCTGCAATCCCAGCACTCCAGAGGCTGAGGCAGGAGATTCACTACAAGTTTAAGAACAGCCTGGTCTACAAAGAGCTCCATTCTAGCCAGGCCCACCTAGTGAGATTGTATCTCAAACCAAACAACAAATAACACGAAGCCCTCCTATCTGATATATTTAAAATGACTAGGGTGAGAAAACTGCAGTGACTGACGAGATGGAAATGTTTACCATGTCAATTTGATTATTACATTCTATGCATGTGTTGAGTTTCGGTAATATATGTCATGAAGATGTACACGTAAGCCTTAAGAAAGAATAGGAATGCAGTACTGGTCGCTACAAACACCTACTGACAGAGTCTCCACTGCTGCAAAGCTAGGGAAGCACTGGTAAAGCTGTGTGTGGCAGCCTTTGGCTAAAGGGTTTTCCTACCTTAATTTCCCTTCCTTCCCCATGCCATGTGCTATGCACATACTCTTCCTGTCGGGGTTTCCACCAAGAACACCAGATATTCTTACTGCAGAATTCTTGCAAGATTTAAGCAAGAAAGAAAGCTACCGAGATACACTGAGCACATAAAAAAGCCAAGGGGACATTTCTCTGTTGCTGTACAAGGTCAGCATTGCCATGATTCCAAAGGCAGGCTAAGACAATTCGAGAGAAGTGAAATCAAACACAACAATATCCACATGAATTAGGATGCAAAATATTTTTAAGCCAGTAGAATATAAATATATAAACACACACATGTGCCACGACCAAGCAGAAGCTGTCCGAGGAGTGAATATATCACTATAAGACACTTATTTTTAAAACCAATATAAATGCTTTTAAAAACTTTGTATCAGGAGGAGTGTAGAAAGTATGGCTTAGCCACCTGAAGGGACATTTCTGAGCAGATCTCTGTGTGCCTCACACTTGAGAAGAGCTATGTTTTCCCCCTCAGTCTGGGTCTTGGCCTGGGTGGTCTGCTGTCCCTTTGGTTAGTGTTGTTCTGCATTTCACAGCCAGTGTGGAAAGGCTGGAAAACGAGCAGGTATGTAGACTGGAAAGAAGGGAAGTTTAGTGAAGATGGTGTAATGACTGATGTACAAGTCCTAAGGAAAACAAGTTCCTACTAGAAAAAGCAGATTTAACAAGATTACAGGACATCTTGTCAGTTGAAAATGAGTGCATTTCTGTATAGTAGCAATGAACAATAAGAAATCAAATTTCTTAGGCTAAGAATGGTGTTCATTTGGTCCAGTGCTTGTGTAGTATGCATGAAACCCTGGGCTTGATCCCTGTCGCTGCCTAAGCTGGATGTGGTGGCACATGCCTGTAATCCCAGCACCTAGAAATGGAGGCAGGAGAATCACAAGTTCAAGACCATCCTCGACTATACAGTAAGTCATAGGGCCAGCAGCTTATTCTCAAATTGTTACCTAAAAATAAACATATTCGGGCTAGAAAGATAACAGCTGTAAGCACTTGCTATTCAAACACGAGGACCTGAGCTCAGAGTTCCAGAGCACAGATAAAAAGCTCGAAGTGACTGCGTGCCTGTGACAGCAGTGCTGTGGGCGAGCGGCAGAGTCGGGAGGATCACTGGGCTTGCTGCCTCCACTTCAGGAAGACACTGTCCCAGGTGGACAGTGACAGACAGAGCAGGACATTTTCTGGAAGGACCTCTTCTCCCCGCCCCTCACACCTCTCCCCACCACACACAGGCATGCAGTATGCATGTGCACAAGCGAGAGCAATGAGCCAGATGCGACAACATGTTAATGACAGGTGAGTGAAGAGTAGTAGGGCAGAGGTGCAATTTCCAAGTTTTCTTTATAAAATAAAAATGACTTAAAGAATTTTACAAGTCATCTTTCGTGAATTTGCAATTGTGACAATATTTGCTTCTGAATGATTTCTTTCTTTTTAAAACGATTTGTGAAAAAAAAACCCAAAACAAACAAACAAACAAAAAGATTTGTGGCTCTCCACTGAGTCAATGTGGAATGAATCCAGAGAAGCTCCTGCCTGCATCGGTGGATACTCAAGCTCACTGTGGCAGTTTCTTCCAACCCAGGCCAGGCACCTGAAAGTTGAGAGGACTGGGAGGCACACTTAATGGCTCCAGATGCTAGCAGCACAGCTGGATATGGGACCATGGCAGGACATGGCTGCTTTACCTGGTTTTTAACCAAGGACACTGCCTGAGGCAGACCCCGCCCCCTGGTTAAACACTGCAGAGAGGTCAGATTGCCTCTACCTGTCTGTGGGCAGGGAGGGTAGAAACATCCCAGAGTTTAAGCATCTCTATTTTCTGTAGTACTGGGGGAACTCCGTGCTTTCCTTAGGACCCTGCATACACCGTGCTGTGTATTTTAGGCAGAGGCCTACAGTCAGGACAACTTGTACATCTGCGCCCACTGTGTCTTGCCTGCCCCGCCTGATGTTGACCTAATGGTTCCAGCTCCGTCATGTTCTCTGCGCAGAATCTCTTCCAAGGGGGCTGGCTGGCCCTGGGTGAACTGCGTGGCTTTCTTTTGTGTTAGGTCAGGTTGCCACGGCTCAGAGTTACGTGATATTCCCATTGTTGGCTCTATTTATACCAGGAGGCTTTCAAGTGCCAATAAATTACTTGGCTGTTGATTCACATTTTTAGTATAACTATTTTTATACATTGGGGTTTTTTTTTTTTTAATGGAAAGTGCTTTAAAAGTGGAGGCTGTATTCTATCACTGTGATTTTCCTGTAAGTAAAGTACTTTCCAATCAATCATTCTTGGTATAATGGAATATATCTCATTGATAGAACTTGATAGTTTTAACCTTTTATTGAACATTATTTTTATGCCAGAAGGGGTGATGGCCTAACTTACCCTCCTTCCGACAGTCACCCACGTGGCTAGTACTTGTTGCCTTCTCAGAACATTCCCCTCCTGAGACCAGCTAGCTGCTCACCCACAGTGCACGTGGTATCCACACTCCCTGCTTTCCCAAAGGGCCCCCACGTCCTGGGTTCTGAGACATTCTGACCCACAGTGTGTGTGGAGGCAGCTCTTGTGTCAGGGTGAGAAGGACAGCAAGAAAGTCCAGGGCTGCGTAACGAGGTTGGGGGGGGTGGGGGGGCTGTCTTTTTCTTTTCATTAATGACTGAAGTGGGAGGTCTGAGCCTACTGTGGGCACTGCCACCCTGAACAAGCCATGGAAAGAAACATTCTGTCATTGCCTCTACTTTAACTCCTGCCTCTAGATTCCTGTATCGAGTTCCTCGGATGCCCGGCTGTAACCTGTGAGCCAAACAAAAACCCTTTCCTCCCTAACGCTTTTGGTCACCGTGGTTACCAGTCACTGCAGCAGAGACGCACACCAGGCCAGTGGTGTGGGTTTTGAGGGCTGGTGGTATGGGGAGGGCGCTGGCAAAGCTGCTCAGACGACCTCAAGGCCAGCACCTGAGAGGGGAGAATTTTAAAGGACAGGGCCAAGCTGGATTGTGGGGAGGCCTCTGCTGCTAGGCCTGAGGCAGTGTTGCTCTGTGGAGTCTGCTCTCGTTCCCTCCATCCTTTCAGACCATCTTCTCTGGCCAACACCTCACTTTCTGTTCTCTCCCCTGTTCCTTGCCTTCCTGGGGCTAGGATCATGGACCTCTTTCCATGGTTCTGTGCCCTCACTGAACTGAGCAAGTTCAGACCCAGTCTCCTAGGGCTGTCTGGCAAGAGAGGAGAGCTGAGGAAGAAATGCTTAAAGCTAGTAGAAGGTTGCCCCAGCTTGGCATCCTCGCTTGATTCTTAGGCCGGCTGTCCGCAGTAGCTGTTTTTCCCCCCCTGAAGTTCTGCTCAGTCAGGCTCTTCTGAGCCTCCTCTTACTGGACGTTACTGTTTGGATGTTCATGAGGACCCCCTGGAGGAAGGCACAGTTCAAACTGTGCTCTGTGTTGTGCAACTTGCATTGCACCGGAGTGCCTGTAAGGGGTGAGTCACAGAAAGCTGTGAGTCCATGCAGAGAGGCTCTTGTGATTTTCATCAAGTGTCATGGAGGTCAGCAGCAACCCCGTGTTATCCTCAGGTTAAAGCTGAGGAAACTTATTCTCCTTGGTTCAAGGCATGTCAACAGCTTATGGACATTTAAAGGAAAGGCAGCGCTCACAGTCGTGGTTTGCAGCGAGGTGTCTGTGTGGGACTCCAGTGACACAGCATGTTGCACACGACTGCCACCTCTTTATGACCTCAATGTGCTAGGCTGTGAATTACACCTGCATGTGATTCTGCACACAGTGGCTCAAGTGTTGCAGTTGAGGCCTCATGGGAAAGTGCAGACCTTGCTCCGTCCCCTCCAGGGGATGGTTTTAGCAAGTGCAGATGGAGAGGCGTCCTTGGCTGCCTTGTGGGAAGAGCTTGTGTCAGGGACGAATGTGAAGATCATGAATCTCTCGACGTCCTGCGTGGGGTACTGTGTTGACTACTTTTGCATCACTGTGACCAAAGAACTGGGCAGAAACAGCTCAGAGGAGGAGAGGGTTATTTTGTCTCATGATTCCAGTGCCAGGGTGGGGTCCGTACCGCAGGGAAAAGCATTTCATGGTGGGAGCGTGTGGCAGCTACCCCTCATCATGGTGGACCAGGAAGCACAGAGTTGACCTGACATAGCAACTCACTTCTGCTGGCCTGGCTGTATGTCCTCCAGGTCCCCAGCCTTCTACAGTAGAGCCACCAGCTGGGGACATATCAGATTCAAATCACAACAGGTACCGTTTCCCCAGTGCTTGGGGCAAGAGCAGAGAGTTTGAACTAGATTGGGCAGCTGTGAAGGAAGAAGGGACCTACAAAGGAATCCATGTTTTCAGGGAATGATAGCTGAGAAGGATGATCAGAGACTTACGGGCTGAGGGAGGAAGAACAAGCAGGAGGGGCTCAACAGGACAGGAGAAAATGCAGGTAACTGAGGAAGATAAGAATGGGGGAGAAGGGGGTTGGGGATTTAGCTCAGTGGTAGAGCGCTTGCCTAGGAAGCGCAAGGCCCTGGGTTTGGTCCCCAGCTCTGAAAAAAAAAGAACCAAAAAAAAAAAAAAAAAAAAAAAAAAAAAGAATGGGGGAGAAGAGAAGAGAAAACTGGCCAAGGCCAGAGCAGGACTGGGGGTTTTCAAGCAGGTACTGTCGTCATGGGAGTGAGAGGTTGAACTGGAACAGACGTCAAGGGTCACCAGAGCTGAGGGTCTTGGAAATGGCTCATTCTCATGGTCCAAAGGCGATGCCACATGACAGTTGCACCAGGATGGAGGAAAAATGGTAATGCAGATGCTGAAGTTGTAGATGACCAGGTTCCAGAAGAGCAGAGAGTTAAGCACTGAGCAGGACGGTGGCGTGGAGAAGGAAGAGACCGGGTCTTTCGCGGTTCCTGAGCCTCCTCTGCCTGTCTTCCTGACAGGTCCTGTCTCCTCTTGCACCTTCAATACTGGTTTCCTTTGGGTCTATGATCCTGGCTCCCTGTGGTTCTCATTCCCATTTCCTGGGTGTTTTAATTACTAACATGGTTTAAGCTGTGTTGAATACTGCACGTCCTAAACCCTGTACCCAAAATCGCCATTGTCTCTCTCCATCCCTTCCTGTGGTCCTGTGTTACGTCCACACCCTCTCTAGAGGTCTACAGAGACTTAACTGTTCTCCCTGCTTCCAGGTCAGACCCTTCCAGTCTGTTTTCCACACACATCTGGCTGTCTCATCTCTATGCCTAAAACACTCGCCATGCTCCTCCTCCTTCTGAGGATAACATGTTAACTCCTTAAACATAGCACATAAAATACTTAAAATTTTTTTATGAGACAGAGTCTCACCGGAACTCATACAGACCAGGTTGGTCTTGAACTCAGAGATCTGCCTGCTTCTGTGTCCCAAGTGCTGGGGTTAAAGTGTAGCCATCACATCTGGCATAAACTTATTTTCTAGTTTTACCTCTCATTGCTTCCTCTTTACCATTTGAGTCTTTGTTCCTGACACTTTAGCTTAGACTTTGCACAGACTAGCTCCTTTCTTCCTTCATTCCTAAGACTCAACTCAGATATCAGTGTGGTCAGTCACACTGACTGCCTGACACTCGGCTCAAAGCATTCTCTGATCCTACCAACCTAGACCAGTTACCCGTGTCCTCTGTGCCTCCTCTCTGAGGACATGGGGCAATTTTGTCACCTTTGATCCTGAGGCCTAGTGCTGTGCCCAGCCTCTGCGGAAATGCCCTGATAGAAGCCAGCACTGACAGGAAGATGGGCTTATGAGGTCAGGCAAGAGAGCACACGCTGTTCCAAGAACACCTCATCTTACAGGAGGGGGCACCAGCAATGAAATAGGCTTATAAGAGTCCTAGTTTGTCAAATTCCAGATGACAGAAAATGGGTGAGTTGGAAGGAATGACAGATATTAAATGTGGTTGGGAAAATTCCCAAGTGCTGAAAATCCCCAAGGTAAAAAACTTGCTGGGCGGCACAGCAGACCCGGGTGATCGTGCGAGAGTGATGTCAGTCCTGAGGCTTCATCTGTTAGGAATCTGGACCCACATGGCATGATTCAAAGGCCAAACTGCCGAGCCACTCAACAGAGCCCCACATTCCTCCCGGATGTCTTCACACATTCCATCTAACAAGTAGATACCACTTTCTTTTCTTTTCAGGGCCTCTCCCTCCGTAGAGCTATTCAGAGCCCACACTGCAGGCTGGATTCCTCAGTCTGCTTGTGGTTTCAGAGGCCAGAGAGCAGCAAATGGCTGAAACATGATGACACACCATTTCTTTTTCCAGAATTTGGCCAGGGGCTTAGGAGAGAGCAAATGTAAACTGTCAGGGTCCCTACTACCTTCCACATGGTGCTGGGGGCCCAGATTTGCTCTAGAGCACTCTGGGTCAGCCCTGCTCCCTGCACTTGTTTGGAATGGAACTGCCTTCCAGGGATCATTTTAGGGAGCTGCCTCAATTGCTGAATCGTTACCTCTAGACTGGGCTGGCAGTCAGGCCTACCTGCCTGTGGCACTGATGTCTAAGCATAGACTTTTGCCTCCTTCCCCTATCCGGGACCTCAGGCATTAGAACCTGATGGGGCTTAGGAGTCCCAGACTTCAGGGACGCCACGCAGAAGGGCCTTTTCAGTTCTCTTTGGCCTCTTTGTTAGCTTGGGATGGTAAGTGGCAATCCACTGAAGCCCCTCTGCCATTTGAATTAAAACGCAACTGGGACGTTTTCCCAAGCGGAACCACGCACAAATGGGGTGGGGTAAGACAGATCTGAAAGCCCCATTTGACTAACGCAGCACTGTGTGACCTCTGACCGTTGTTCAGCTCTTCTGCATCTGTTCACCTGTATGATGGGACTGTTGTGGATGCTGACTCAGACCATGTCAGGAGGGTGCAGGAGAGCCGCAGAGTGGGTGTTGACTAGACGGCATCATGTCAGAGGGCATTCCTTTTGCTCAATGACCTAGGTGAGTGGGGTCAGACAAGGTTCCAGGGACAGAAGGGGTCACCATCATAGTGACGTGATCGATTGAGTGTTAGTAGCAAGAGGGTTGATTTTCTGTTCCCAGCTCAGAGGAGAAGGGTAAGGGGGGCTGGGAAGGGGTAGAAGCCCCGAGCCCCGATTATGCAGGCCAGGGTATAAAGAGCTCCAGCCGTGGCCATCAGAATCTCCTGGTGTCTTAGACCTTCACTCTGCTGTGGGTAGGTAGGGTCTCGATGAACTCTTTAGTGAGTTCTTGAGGCTGAAGTAGCAGGAGTGAAGAATGGATAGTCCTGGGGTCAGTGCAGAGTTGGGGAGGCCAATTAAGGCTCAGGCTTTCCTGTGGTAAAGGAGCAGAGGCTAAACACCGGGAGGCTCTCGGAAGAGTCAAAGCCAGGAGAGGTGGGGCTGGAGATGGGCAGGGAGGGGCTCCACGGCAAAGACCAACTCCTGCACCTCCACTGTACTGTGGCTTGGTAGAGCATTCTGCTCTCCATGGCTGGGCAGATGCCACCACTGTCAGGAGAGGTGGCAGCAGAGCCCAGAGGGTGGCTGAGCCTGGATAGGAGTTCTAGCAGCTCAGGGCAGGGCTCATGCTGGTAAGCACAGCCATGGCTGCAGGCTCCCTTCCCCTGGTGAGCAGCCCTCCCTGCAGGAAGGCTCAGCTGAGGATTTCTCTTTCACACAGGGTGTGGGCTCTCGGCTGGTTGGTGGCTCTTTAAAGAGGGACAGTAAGTCTGTAAAGGTACAGATGAGTGTATTTGCTGTTTCAATATTCATGGGGAAAAGAAGGGTGAGTAGGAAGACATTTACAAGGTTCTTTGGGGCAGGTGGTGACGAGAGTACATCTGAGAAACGCTGAGGGTACACTTCCTGTCCTGAAGGGCAAGTGGGCTGGTCAGGGTCTTTGGCGTGTGGTAACCCTAAAGGCAAACAGTCTATTGCAAGGCATAGTGGGCGACTGTTGGTGGTCCCTGCTCTCTTTCCATTGAGCCAGAAGTTCTAACATGGTTACCAGTGAATACTGGGAAGTCTCAAGCAGATGGGGACCAGTAAGGCTGGTGCTACTTCCCAGGCAGAACAGTGCAAAGGCTCCTGCCTGGGTAGGTGTGGCACAGTGAACTCTGGTGGACTGACCCTGAGATAGCCTGTTTGTGCAAGAGCTCAGTTCACGGCTCCCACTGGAATGGACCCCTCTCCTCTTATCAGCTCATGTTTACCTCAGGAGGATGAGATCACATCCTTCCCCAACCTCAAATGTCTTGCCTTCCCAAACCAGATCAGTTTATGAATATCACGGCAGCCAGCCAGAACTCAGATTTCGTCTCTGTGAGTGTAGCTCATCTCCACTCTAAATAATCTGCAGAGAACATGACAAATTATTATATCACAGATGTCCATGCCCTTGCTACTTTGTGATAAATACCAATGATTAGGCTGAGATAATCCACCTTAAAAATACTCTATCTTACGGCCTAATATAGTCCAAATGATCAGTACTTCAAATTAATCAAGCATTGAAACTTATTCCTTGGTTTTTATAATCAGCTAGTCATTTGGGGGGTGTGGGGTGTTGGTAGTGATGGAATCCAGGGCCTCTACCACTAGGCTACAACCTCCTCCCACAGAAAAGTACAACAAATAAACAAACAACGTCTCCCCAGACCCTGACTCCACGATATCATTCACATACCACATGGTTCACCTGCTTAAAGACTACAGTTCCTTACCCTTCGGTGTAGCCATGGGCTGAGCAACGAACACCACAGTCTAATTTTCAACCTTTTATCCCCCTAAAAGAAACCTCGTTCAGTCACTGCCCTCAGGCCTCATCTACTTTCTTTCTCTACAGACTTGCTAAATATATACACGGTTTAGAGTAGAATAGTCTCATAGTTTAGTTCTATAGTTAACCGATGATTTAGTACTTCATAGTTAGGCACAGTTTTGGTGTAGCTCCCAGGAAAGTGAGGCTGCTGTTGATCCAGTGGGAGCTAGTTACAAAAACCTCATTCCTAACAAACACCGCAGAAAAGGTTGTTTCCTTCTTCAGAGATTTTTACCAAAAGCCTGTGAGGTTTCCAGATTAAACTAGGAATGTGCCAGGAGTTTGCTGTGAGAATTGCTCTGCTGAAACTGTGTGGCTGCTAATCTCGTGAAGTGAAACCCACCTATGCTCTTCAACATCAACATTGTCAGTCTTCGATTCTGTAGAGTTGGCCAGCTTGAGGGATCTTCTCTCTGATTTTCTGTGCTGCTTGAGGGGTGCTGTTAAGCTTTCTTCTTAAAGGTCAAGACTCCATTGCACAGGTTTGAGATGGAGGTATTAGTTGTGACAGCCTGGGCCTGAGAGCTTTGGCTTCCACAAGACACTGCCCACCCTCAGACTAGCACAGAACATCCCTGGGAAGCTATCAAAAACAGCGTGTCTGAATGAGGGTGTAGTCCCTCAGATTTGGGTGAGCCACTAATCAGGAAATGGCTTTTCTTAATGCCAGATCAATTTGGTGAGGCTAAAAAGGCAGAAGCTAAACACACCCAGCAGGTCATTGGCCGGACAAAAAAGTAACTTGGATAAGGGAAAGGATAACACAGGCCCTTCCACCAGTCCCAGACACAGTGCTCACTCACTGCCCCAATCCTGGCTGCAGAGTGAAGACTCTCACTTTCTTGTCCGTCTACAGGGAATGTTTACAGATGTGATTCAAATGAGTCTCCTTACAGTCCGAAGGCAGGCCAGCTTCAGGTTTCCAGCTAGCTCAAGGAGACTGGTGAGGTGGTGCCTTAGAGATCTTGGGTTGAGGCTCAGTACCTGGAAAGCCTTTGACCTTTGCCCATAAATATTTTGAAACTGTTTTGGAATCCCTTCAGAATATATGGCGTACCTTTGGATGTCGTCAGGGGGAAGCTACTGTACATCTTCTAAGCTTGGTGTTTTCAATCTTGACCTAGAGTAGCCTGGAGGGCTTGTTAAACTGGGGATTGCTGTGCTCCGCCCTCAAACTTTCTGATCCATTAAACCTAAGGTGGGGCTTGGGATTTGCATTCCTAATGAGTTCCCAGGTGGTACTGATGCTGTGGGCAGAGACACTCTCCGAAGGAATTTACTTCTGGAAACAGTGAATCACTTAAAAACCAAGTCTAGTCATTTAGGTCTGGGAACCCCCTGCGGAATTGGTCAAAAACAATGGCAGGAAATCGGATAGAGAGCTCCATATGGGTCTCTTTTTATTTGTTTTACTTGGTTCAGATAGAGCAGGCTAGCCTTGAACTTGCACTGCCTCTGCTCCCTGAAAGGCAGATGTGCTGCTGCACTGGGCTGGTTTGAGGGAAATTGTGACTTGGACTTTAGGAAAGGGTGGCTCTCCCGGATGCTCGGAAGAGCAGGAGCACAGCTTCACACTGGGAAATGCTCCGTATCAACCTTTATTGTTTTTCTCAGCTTCAGACAAAGAGAGCATGGAGGGGAGGGGACGTTGGGAGATCTGGTGTCAAGGAGGAGTTAAGAGCCGCTGAGTGGTGCTGTGCAGGCAGGGGGCCTTTCTCTGCTGCCAACGTGAGGGGTGCAGATTGGAAGTTGAGGGAAAAATCTGAGTTTTGCTATTGTGATCAGAACAGAACAGGTGAAAAGGTCAAATTTTAGATGCCAGAGACAAACATGTAACATTTCACCCAGAAAAGAGTCCCAGTAGGAGAAAAAAGAAAAAGAAAAGAAAGAAAAGAAGAAAAAACCCCATACAACATATGACATTAGTGCTTAGAGAGAAAGTCAATGCTTTGTGTCACAGCAGGGAAAGGAGGCGGAGGAATGCCTAAATATTGGCTCTATTTTAATTTCAATTCTACATTACATTAAACTCTCCGTGTACTCCTCTTTAATTTACAACGAATGCTGACACAAATTGGTGTGCCTCTTCTTTGACATCAGTATTTCTCTTGAATTATGTATTTCTATCTGGAACGGGGTTTATGGGGCTGCAGCTTCCTTTCATTTAATGGATGAGAAGGATCAATGGGAGGTCAAGTGTAAAATCAAAGGGAGGGGATGCTCCAGTGCACGCAGGCTGGCAGTTTATTGCCCAAAGAGGCTGTGGGTGAGATTAAAGGGGACACTGGTCTCCCTGTCCTCACTACATTGATAAACTTCAACTACTGTGAAGCAAAAAGCTCTAGGTTCTTTCTTGTTGGTACCCTGCCTCTATCTGTAGGAGAACAGGCGACAATAACAACTGCATCACTGGGATTTTATTTAAAATCGAGTCACAGCCAAGAGAAGCCCCTGCTGGACACAGCGTTCCTGGAGGTCTCAGGTTTCCCTGTGTGCAGGGCCGTGGTGTTTAGGTTGGCTGCCCTCTGATTGGTGACCCATGGCTCCTAGGCTGACAGAGGAGGTATTTACTGGTCCCCCCTGGCCTCCCTGTACCAGGATTCTCTTTCAGCCTCTCCAGTCAGCGACGCCTCTTTCTGGCCAGTCACACCAGTTCTGGAACATCTTGACGGGATGCTCTGAGGTAACACTTGCATCCAAAGGATCTCATATAAAATGCAGACTTACCCAATGGCGTACAAGCAGACAACCTTGACTGTACCCGCTCTGTGCACCTCGTTCTATTTGTGGTCTGGGCTTGAGTCCATCCCTTAAGCAGTGCTCAGCGATCTCTGAAAACCCTTCTCTAGTTTCACTCTCTACCTGTAACCCACTTTGTGCTGCGGGTGGGGATTTGGGGAAAGCTGTTTTGCTTGTCGCCTGATAATAAAATCAGAGTACTTCATGTTTTACCCACAACTGATTATGGTATTAAAGCTGTTGGGAATCAGTATGGCCTCAGTAAATAGTTCTGCCACCCTTGCTGGTTTGCTGGGCCTAGCAGCCATGCTTGGCTGTCACTCACTCAGTAGTGATGAGGGTTGGCCAGACTGCAGAGCCGTGACATCCACTGTCAGCCTGGGAGTGCATGGACATGGGTTGCTGTGGTCAACTCAGGCTCTGGGGTGGGACCAGCTTGAGATGTATGCAGCAGCCACTGACTCTCCAGCCTTCAAGGTGCTGCAGTCTGTGCAGCCCTGAAGAAAAATGGCTTATGGAGACTGAAAATGACCTAAGACCCCTATTTGCTCTAAAAATGTCTGTGGTAGATGAATTCATTCTATAATTCAAAAAGGAGGAAAGGAATCCTGAGTGCAGGCTAAAAGTGGAAGAAGAAAGGCCCTATTCTTCCTGCAGTGTTAATAGGCTTTGTGCTTAAACAACTTCACATCTTTGCAAATAAATGGCACTTAAAACCAAAGCATCCGTTAGTGACTGAGCTCGGAGGGCTGGCCTTGCCTTCTGTGGTCAGCAGTCTTTCTTCCCTGAGACTCCACCATTCTGACAGAAAACAGTTAATCCAATCTGACTTGGTATTCTACAAGATTTGTTGAGACAGTCTCTGCCCAGTGCTCCTCTCTACGAGCTGCTTTGAAGGTGTTTGAAATGCTACCATTGTTCTCTGAGAACTGCTGAACGGACAGAGCCATTGGCACACAGCAAAGGCATCTGTAGTCTGAGCAGCAGCCGCAGGTCGCACCTCTGCCCATGCACAGGACTTAGAGTAATTAGTCATTGCACAATGTTGTGTTCATGCCCTTCTGGGCCCGAACTGTTAGGTCACAAGCTCGCAGCAGTTGCTGTTAGGAGAGGGTTTCTGGGTTATTTATAATGCCCCTACTTCCTCACAGTGACTGCCTCAACCCCTGCTCTTGAGCCAGGCTGACACTGAGGTCGACGGTGGAGGAACTGAGCAAAATTGTTTGCAGACTCTAGCTATGCTGAAAGCCGGTGCAGGTGATTCACTGCCAACTGCTTGTACCTTGGCCGGACTACCTGGTTCTGTCCACACAACCCAAATCCAGCATGCCATGCCTCAAAGTCCCTGTCAGGAAGGGGGACAGTTATGTGGAGCCTGTTTCAGTCAGGAGTGAGCTGGTCTCTAAAGCGTGCGTGGTAGGCAAACTACCTGAACCAGTGCTATGCTGCAAGGTGTCTGAATGATGGATATTCACTATTTATTAGTTGTATGCATTATCTTATTCGTTTCTTATTATATTTATTATTAAATTTCAGCTGGTATTTAAATGAAGGTGGGCTTTTGTTCTCAGCACTTGTCTGCTGAAGAGATTATTACGAGAAGGCAGGCACACATGCCTATGAAGGACACATGAAGCCACTTGAGTATTTATTTATTTATTTATTTATTTATTTATTTATTTATTTTTGTGTGTTAAACTTCTGCTACTATTCTCACAGATGAGTTTACTCTCTGTGGAAACTGGCTTCAGCCATAAGGGTGAATCAGGAGCCCAAAACCACTGAGACCAACAGAATGAAGTTTGTTTTTCCCACACCATGGCCACCTTGCTGTCTTCTGCCATGCACGGGTAGAATAGGCCGGCGCTGAGCCCTAAGGACCTGCCTGTTTCTGCCTTCCTAGTGCTAGAATTACAAATACACACTGGCTTTAAGCATAAGCTGGCGAGAACCACTTTGCAGACTGTGCCATCTCCTGTGTCCCTGTTGTTTGATTCCTTAATGACAGTTGTTCTGACTGGGGACAAATGGAACTTTTCACCTACCCCCAAGCCCCACACACTCCCACTCATGGTTTCTGTGTTGCCCTGGCTATCCTGGAGCCCACTCTGTAGACCAGGCTGGCCTCGAACTCAGAGATCGGCCTGCCTCTGTGTCCCAGGTGCCAGGATTAAAGGTGTGCACCACTATCTCCTGGGTCAATGGAATTCCAATACAGGTTTTTTGTTTGTTCGTTTGCTTGCTTCAGGGTCTTATATAGCTCAGGCTGGCCTTGAACTCAATATGCAGCTAAGGATGACCTAATCCTCTTCCTCCTACCTCCCAAATGCTGGGATCACAGGTCTATGCCACCACACCTAACTCTATGTGGTTTTGATTAGCATTCCCCTCATTGACCTTAGTATTCTTGGGGAGTCAGTTTTAAGTGGGATGCTGGAACTAAGGCTCCTTTGGAAAGGGGCCTAAGGAAGTTAGTCACTATTAGGGAATAGTAAGAAATCCCATCTCTCCTGAGACTTTGGAATCTGCATCCTGTCCATGTTCAGTTTGGACTTCAACATTTACATTATCTGTGTGGCTCCTAGCTTTAGAAGTCAAGAGCGCCACTGCTCAATTAGAGACAGGCCTCAGGTGGCTGGTAGAGTTAAGAGGGGTGAAGAGGTAATAGTATAAACACAGCATTCATGTATGAAATTCTCAAGTGATTTAAAAAACAAAACTACTTGAAGAAGGTAAAGTAGCAAAATAAATAATAAGGCTGCATGGGGTGTGTGTGAGTGTGTGTGTGTGTGTGTGTATGAGTGTGTGTGTGTGTGAGTGTGTGTGTGTGTGTGTGTGTGTGTGAGAGAGAGAGAGAGAGAGAGAGAGAGAGAGAGAGAGAGAGAGAGAGAGAGAGTGTGTCTCTGTAGTTCAGGCTGCCCTGGGATTTTCTATGTAGAACAGATTGGATTTAATCAACATCGATGCTCCTGTCTGTGCCTTGAAAGTGCTGGGGTTAAAGGCATGCCTTTAATTTTTAAAAGTATCTTTAGTTTTTAAAAACTATCTTTCAGTGTTATTGAAATTATTTCCTAATGTCAGGAAGGAAGGGAGAGAGGGAGAAAGGGAAGAGGTGTTAAAGCAGCAAATATATGTATTTGATGCACATATGTCACAGCTGATTTAAATGATTAGACCTCTGTGTGCTCAGCTAGGTAAAGAGCAGACTCCATACAGAAAGGAGTTCTAGGAAACAGAGTGGTCATGGGAAAGCCGTCTAGCGTGCAGGCCTCCCCTGCCCCAGTTGTATGTTGTTAGGACTGAGAAGGAAGGAGGACAGAAACTTCAGGTCGTTAGGCCCTGGAGAAGTGCACTTAACCACACTTCCTAAGATGTCTTTTCTGTCCCCAAACCACAGCACTTTCCTCAGTGGACAACAGCTTAGAATTTTCTTCTTTTCAAAAAGCTTTCTGTGTTATTATCATTAACTTGGTGTTTATTTTGGGCTTAGTCAGCCCAAGGTTCACTTGCTGACTCTGTCACTGGGACAAATCTCCCTCCTTCATGGTTTTGAAGAGGTGGCAGCAGGGAGAAGGAAAGGAGGAGGCTGTCAAGGTTACTTCTCCTGGGCACAGTGGCCCGCGCCTGCGATCTAAGTACTTGAGAAGCTAATGTAGGATGATTGAAAGTTTGAGGCAGCCTGGGCTACATAGGAAATTCTCTTTTTGTTTTGTTTTGTTTGAGACAGGATTTCTTTGTGTAGCCCTGGCTGTCCTGGAACTACCTCTGTAGACCAGGTTGGCCTTGAATTCACAGAGATCTGCCTGCCTCTGCCTCCTGAGTATGGGGACTAAAGGCATGTGCCACTACCTCCTGGCTAAAAAAATCCTGTCTTAAAAAAAAACAAACAAAAAACAAAAACCCAAAAACCCAAGCATGGTTTGGTGGTAAAACATCTTCAATCCCAGGACTTGGCAGGAAGAGGCAGGCAGATCTCTGTGAATTCCAGGCTGGCCTGGTCTACATAGTAAGTTTCAGGACAGCCAGAGTTATGCATAGTAAGACCTTGTCTCAAAAACAAAACAGAACAATGACAAAACCTCAACCCAAACTAAACCAACAAAACCAATTGACCAGCCAACCAAACAAGAAACACAAAAACCAAAGTGGAAAAAAAAAAAATCTGGGTGTGGTGTCATGTGACCATAGTCCCTGCAATCCTGGCCCTCAGGAGATGATGAAGGTAGGGGAGCCTTGAGTCCCACTGTCCCACTGTAGTACATTATGTACACACACACACACACACACACACACACACACACACACACACACACGCACATGCACACATGCACGCAGTGTCTGTTCATACCATTAACTGCATTTACACAGAGTTCTACAAAAGCAAGCAGACGTTCACATCCACGAAGCACACCCCTGCCTTTTGACTCCCCTGTCCCATCTGCATCATCAACAGTGGTCACTGAAGACAGTGGGCATGGTATGGCCTAGCTTTCTGGGCTTTGTAGTTTGACATCACTTATTTTATTTATTTGTTTATTTATTTTTAGATTTATCTATTTATTTCATGTATGTGAGTACATTGTCACTGTCTTCACACACACCAGAAGAGGGCATCAGATCTCATTACAGATGGTCGTGAGCCAGCATGTGGTTGCTGGGATTTGAACTCAGCACCTCTGGAAGAGCAGTCAGTGCTCTTAACCACTGAGCCATCTCTCCAGCTCTTATTTGTTTATTTTTAAATCTCTTCCCAGATTCAGGTCAGGAAAGCTCTCCACTCTGCAGTAGGCCCTGTGAAGACCACAGTACGACTCTGCAGGTCTGCCCTGGAATGCCCGTACAGTAGCTTAGAAAGAAAGGCAAGGGGGCCGACTACAGGCTCGTGCCTTGTTATCACACCAGTGACCAGGGAACAGAACAGAGCGTGATGGTAAGTAGATGTGAAGAGTAGGGTACTAGGAGAAAAAGATCCTCATCAGACATGAATACACTCGGCTAGAGGGACCAGCTCTTGCCTGGCCCACAGAACCTTCCAAACCCAGCTGTGGATATTTCTGAACTGTTGCCAGACAGAAACGACTGCTCCTTCTCCATCCCATGCCACTCTTCTCTGTGGCTACACTTTTAGTCTTGGGCCATCTCTGAGACAGGCCTGGTCTTAGATGCCCTCCAGGGCTGCCGAAGTACAGGGCTCTGGGGCACTGTGTAAACTCAGTTCTGCTGTAATGGGAAGGCAGGAAAACTAGCCCGTGCTTGGCCCTGGTTCAGTTCTTCAACAAGAACATTACATTTCTGGTAAGCAATTACAATTAGATTTTTAGAGCCCTGGGTTTTCTACTGATCACATGCAGGATTAGGAACGATAATTTCAAGCACTGAATTCTGCCTGATTTAGCTAATAAATGAGGTGATCTGCTGATGTAGAAGTAATGTAATATGGTTCACACAGCCTTCAGGGCACGACAGATGTCACTGGTCCTGTCAGCTGCCTTAGTAATTACTCTGTCCCGTGTCCTTCCCTCACAGCCAGGGGACCTGTTTTGTCTTCCTCGTCCTTTCTGGCAGCCTCTGTCAGCAGTCTTCAGGGAGTTTCCTAGATGTCATTCTTGGGACAAGGAGGGCTGTTTACAAACATGTAGTTACGTGTATTAATGTTTGCCTGCATGTGTATATATGCGTGTATGTATGCAACCATATATGTGTTTGGTGTCTGTGGAAGCCTGAGGAAGGTGTTGGATCCTCTGGAACTGGAGTTACTGTCACTTATGAGCCACCATGTGGGTGCTGGGAATCAAATCCAGGTCCTCTGGAGGAGCAGGCAGTGCTCTGCACTACTGAGCCATCTCCCTAACTCCAAGGAGGGCTGGTTTGAAGGTTTATTTTAATTGTAGCTGTGTGTATGATGTGTGTATGTGCATTTCAGGTGGTTATGAGCTACCATATATAGAGGTTGGCTTCTCTGGAAGAGTAAAATATGTGTTCTTAAACCACTGAGCCATTGCCTAGCCCCTAGGAGAGCTACTTTAGAATTTCAGTAGGTTTTTTTTTTTTTTTTTTTTTTTTTTGCATTTTGGAGATACCTTTCTCTCTCAGTAACCTGATAAGATTTAGTGGTTAAATGAGGATTTTTAAAATGGAACACTGGTAATTATTTCATCTTCCAATACTGTATAAGGAGAAGTACACCTCTGATTTCACCTTTCTCTGGATGTTTTAACTGTAGACTCTAGACTCTGGGGAGTACACTGATCTGCAGAGCATCTCTAGAGACAGCTGACTGGAGCAATCTTGCTCTCCAGAAGGAACTGGGCTCTTCGGCTGCCCCACAGGGCCACTGTTATACACTGAGGCCAGTCCTGCTCACAAAGGACCTTCTAAGCCAAGCCCTGATTATGGGTGTTGCTAGGCAGAATAGAAGGAGTGATTAGCTCATCTTAGCTACAAAGGCAGTTGGGAAATGTTAAGCAGAGGGTGAGCACCCTCAATAGCTTAGTAGTTCAGGCTCCTAACAAAAGATGTTTACTGTGAAGAAAATTTGATTATAATTCATAAGAGAATGCATGTCTCCTCCAGGAATGGTCACTCAGGGACAGGGATGGATGGATGTGAACCCTGCCAGAGCAGTATTATCTGGAATGCCCAGTCCCACACTCTTCTCACACAGTCCAGCCCTTGCCTGTAGAGGAAGCAGCTATGCGGCAGTGGTAGGGGTGCCTGGGTTCTCTGGACCAGTGGGCAAAGCAAGCTCCAGGCATTTGTTATCTGGAAACTGCCAGCCTGCATACATAATCAGACAGACGGAGCGATGCTCTCTTTCTCAGGGCTCGCAGAGCTGGACGGTACTCAGGGTCCATGATGGGTCATTGCCTTTCATCGAGGTTGCAGTGCACTGTATGAGTATGCAAGGCCTCTTCAAGGTCTGGACACAAGAGGGATGGTGAAGTCTGTATTCTGACGTGTGACTAGAGGGTCTGGGATAGAATGTCAAGGCACAGAGAGGTGGACTGTCACCCAAATCCAAAGGTAGAATTTATTTGCTAAAAGCAGTCTAGCCAGCAGAGGGCTAACACAGGACTAGAACCATCATCTGCCCCAGGCCACTGCACTGTCAACAGCCTGGCTGTGTGCAGAGGCCTTCACCTCTCAGGGAAAGGTCATCTGGCTCCTCCTGCTGCTTTGCTACTCACCACTCTATCCTCACGGACACCTGACTTTTCCGAATTTATTTTAGGCCACTTCTGAGCATATTTACTTGTTTGTGTGTATTAGTCTACAAAAAACCAAAATCAAAACCAAAAACCAAAAACCAAAACCAACCAACCAAACAAACAAACCAAAACACCCCACCACAGATAGTGGCTTAAACAGCAGAAACTTCTTTCTCATTGACCTCAGGCTGGGCTCTGAGATCACGGTATCCCAGCAGACATCTTCATTCGGAGGCCCTTCCTTTGGACTGCACAGCCCCTATCTGCTGGTGCTAAGAGGCTCTTTCTTTGTGCATGTGCTGAGGGAGCTCTCTGGCTGGAAGGCTGCTTCTGAGGACACTCAGACTCCTGGAGCAGGAGCTCAGGCTAGGACCTCACTTAACTGTCTCCAACATGCTCTGCCTCCAAGTATGACCACGCTGGAGAGAGGGCATCCCCTGTGGACACCGTTCAGCACCCATCACAGTCCCATGGTCTTCCACTCCCAAGAGTCTTTTCACTCACGACCTTTTGTTTCTTTCCTTTTTTGAGACAGGGTCTCACTATGTCGCTCTGGCTGTCTTGGAACTTGATATGTAAACTAGTCTAGGCTTGAACTGACATAGAGCCACCAGCTTCTACTAGGACTAAAGGTGTGTAACCCCACACCTGCTTTAAAAGGGAGAGGCATGGAGGATACAGCACTAGGATTTGAGGCATCTTCCACCATGCTCCGCTTTTGATGGGATTCTTGGGTTCCAAACTCAATACTTGGTGTGCAGCTTATACAACAAATGCTTTATTGACTGAGACATCACCACAGCCTTGTCTGGTCCCCTTTACAACTCTTCCTGGTAACCCAGTAACCAAATCTCAGACCTGTGACAAAGCAGAGTTAGGTTTACTCAGTGCCCTGCTGGGAGGAGGGTGGCCTGAGAGGACACTGGCTAACAAGCAGATTCATTCAGAAGGGAACTTGAACACGAGCTGTTTCCTTGAGGATGTGCAATACATTTGAATGATGGACAGAAGCAGCAAGCTTTGAGATTTACCCTGATATTTCCAAGGGAACTATGTACAACTGCATTTTCAAGGAAAACTATTTCTTCAAGAAGATTAATAAAGAAGAATCCCGTCAAAATGCGCACTGAAATGTCTGGACTGGACTCCTAGGGCCCCAAGAAGACGCCTCTCTCCTGTGGCAACAGGACATCCCTTCAGAAGCCTTGGGTCATAGGAGACTCAGGCTGCTGACACAGAGACTTCAGAGTGCGTGAGAGGTTGCTTGTGAGGCCATCTGTCAAGGTCTCCTCTGTGACGATGACCCCGGCAGCCGGCACATGGAGAAATGATAAGGCTCACCCTGTTTGCTAGATGTGTCTGGCTCTTAGCAGCTCTCGGCTATGCCGCAAAGAAATATTTATTTCAGGCAACAAAGTACTGCACTAAAAACACAGGTTTATGGACAAGATCTCAGATAATTCAGAAGGACATGAAGTAGAGAGTAGAATTTACTCTGCCACGCCAATCCATTCCCTAACTGAGCAGCCATCTGAATGGCTTGGCCAGCTCGCTCCAGATGTGAAATCTATATTTACATGCTGAGAGCTATGAGGCACTTTCCAGTTACGAGCACAGCACGGTTACTAGTTAGGCTCCTCTACTGAGGGGCGCATGCCATCTTCTCAATTTTGGGTTAACACAAAGTTGAAATAAACGTGTTTGCATAAATATTTGTATGTGAGCATACCTGCAACATAGAGTCCTGGAAGGGGATTCTCTGTGCTGCAGGGAAAGAGCACTTTAACTAGTCCTCTCGGTCACCCCGAGAACACTGTAAGAATGTCAGTTCTCAGCAGAGGTGCGTGGATGACAAGTACAGGATGCAGTTTAAACACTGTAAGAATGTAGGCTCTCGGTCTGGAGAGATGGCTCAGTGGTTAAGAGCCCTGACTGCTCTTCCAGAGGTCTTGAGTTCAATTCCCAGCAACCACATGGTGGCTCACACCCATCTGTAATGGGATCTGATGCCCTCTTCTGGTGTGTCTGAAGAGAGCAACAGTGCACTCACATATATAAAATAATAAATAAATCTTATATAAAAAAAGAATGTAGGCTCTCAGCAGAGGTGTGTGGATGAGAGTACAGGATGTGGTTTGAGCTGCTGGAGTGTGGGTATTATTTATCTTGAATTTTTGTCAACCTTGCAGGCTATGGTTCTCCCTGCTGTTTACGGGGCACATTCCTGGCATCTAGATTTCTGGCATCTAGTGAGGTCAGGCATGGTCTAGTTTCTTTATTGTTTTGTATTTCTTCTTCTGAGAACTGCCTGTTTACAGCAGAGTGGCAGAATCACAAGAACTTGCTTTCTCCCTCTTCCTCCTCCAGGGCATTAAGTATGGGTTCCTTTCATAAGCAGAGGGGACTGAACAAAGCACTTAGTGGGGTACCGGGGATGCAGAAAGCACTGAACCCAGGCCCCACCCATGCTATGCAAATCCTCTCAGATGAGCTGCTTTCCAGCCCTTCCCCAGCAGGCACAGCAAGTCTAACGGCAATTCCAAAGGTACTTTGACTGCGGGTAGCATCCACAGAGTTAAGTCTCCCAAGGTCAAACACCGAAGGAAACAAAGTTTCTTCTTGGATAAGAAAACAAAACACAACAACAACAAACAACAAACAACATCGGAAACCATGCTGCTAGGGTTAGAATAAGTCTCAACTGCTCTGTAGCCGCCCCTTCAGCACCCTGCAGTCCACTATCCTCTACCCACGGTATTTTATTCTCCCAGCTTTTTATTCTCCCATTCAACAATGGCGGACACCCAAACATTCTGTTTCTGGACAGAGATCTACAAAGACTCTGCAGAAACCCCACACATACAAAACAGAGGGAGGGACGAAGTGTGTGGACCTCTGGGGAGACTCAGGCCAAGGTCAGAGACTGTTTTGGCGGTGGATGGGACTTCCCTATGGATAGGGAGCAGACAGTGCTACACAGAGCACCGGGGCTGTGAACCTCTCAGGCTGACCTGCATTCTGTGGCTCTACCTGGCATTAGCTGTTGGACTTTGCCCTGGTTGTAGTGATGTGGCAGGAGGGGACAAAGTGGGAGAAAGGTCTGTTAAGATGGGGGACTGACCCCTGATGCTGGGTTTTCCGCCTGCACTGTCAGTCCTATAGCACCTACGTGGTGGATGATGATGGGAACTCGCCCCTGAGAACAGAGCCAGGTCTCAGGATGGAGAATAGTCCCAGAGAAGCCACCCTGGAGGCTTCTAGTAAGTCTTAGCAATCACACCCCACTGAAGTGCTTCCTTGATAACTTCCACAGACACTTTCCTGCCACCAATCTGTACTTCCCACTGCGGCCATCTCTAAAACAAATTCTCAAGCCCTGAGCCATCAGGGATGTCCACACAGGCAGGCGGGCAGATGTGACTGGAGCCTCACAGCAACTCTGACTCCTACCCGACTCAGACAGACAGACAGACAGACAGACAGAGGAAAGGGAAGATGATCCCTGTGCCCTGGCTTTTGTTTACTCTTGGCTTAGCCATCTGCCCTGACTCAGTGCACTGTAGCAAAGCAAGGTTCCCGAGGACTTAGATGCAGCCTGTGGCCTGCATGTTTGAAATGACAATGTGAGAGCAGATTCTGGGACTCAAGCATTTCTTCATAAAGGAAAGCAATCAGCACACAAGGATCTGACAGAGCTTCCAGGGTCAGATGATAGGGCGGCAATATAATGTAACACTTCATCGTGCTACCACGATAATCCTTAAGTAGTGTGTGTGTGTGTGTGTGTGTGTGTGTGTGTGTGCGCGCGTGCGTGTGTGTGACACAGCATGCACGTCCAGTGACTCCTGAATAGAACACACACGAGCACAATCATTCTGACGGAGGCTGAGATGCAGAAATGGGCAAAGAGACACATCTGTCATGTCTTCCAAACTGAACCCGGGACATCTGCAGCTACTGCCATCCTCTCACACCAACACAATGGGGAAACGCATATAAAAATAGAAGTGATATATTCAACTATTAGCAGGCAAAACTGAATATAGCAGCATGCAGCAGCTCTGACGTACAGGCTGTCTCAAGTGGACGGCGTGCCAGCCACTAACCACTTCCCTCCCCCCGTGTCATGCCTGATACCTGGAGTGGAGGAGGAGATGGAGAGCCTTACGAACCAACAGCAGCCAGTGACGCTCTGCTGGCGGGGAGTGAAGGGGTTGTTTGCTCAGGGGAGAATCTCGCTCGCCCCGCCAGGGCTGTTATCTCATGTTCTTTAACTAGCGGAACAGTTGTGTGTACATCAGGCACGCATACTGGTGGTGAGGCTGCTGGATGAGAAGGAAAAGCAGCATAAAAAAAAGATGAGGGAGAGGCTGGGGAGATGGCCGAGTGGGTAAAGCTCTTGCCACACACACACACACACACACACAGCATGTATCAATATTCCTTTTAGTGTTCAGTACTGTTCAGTTGTATGGATACACTACAATTTGCTTGTCTACTTATTTGCTGATGAGCACTAAGCATAAATTCCTCTTTTTTTAAGCTGGTGCCTTCTCCCCTTTTCTTTGATATAAGTTCTTTGTCATTTGACATCAGACAGGGATATGATGAGGCAGTGGGAAACAGAACTTTTGGGGGTCGGTCTGAGAAGACAGCCTGACAGTCCAAAGCCCATGACGAGAAGAGTAGAGCTGACCTGGGAAGGAATGAAGACTCCAGAGGTTCTGTTTATGTGCATCAAACATGTCTCTGATAGGCTGCTTCTGTGCACAAGCAAGCAGAGCTGCGGTTGACACGTGCTCAGTAGAGACCAACCCATTTCCGGGTACCCACAAAGGTCTGACCTTCCTCAGGACCCTTCATGCCACTCTGGCAAGAGAAAAGGACATTTCTCTCACTTTGGTTCACACTTGGAGCAAGTTTACTCTGATGAAGTGAACTAATGAACCTTCCCAATTTAGGGTCCCTCCTTGACAGAACAGAAAGATTGAGTGCTAGAAATGACCAAATATGAAGACAACCGACCAGGCATGAAACCTGTGGGTGCCCGAGGAAGGCACCCACATCACCCATGCATCAGCTTCAGGGTGTCAATGTTCTTGCTCATACAAAGCCTTTTGCTCATTTGGGGGTGAGTGGGTAGTTGGGGAGTCTAATACTGTAGTCCAGGTTGGCCTCAGGCTGGTGTGGACCTCCTGTATGGGCTGCTAGAGTCCCGGGATGGATGGTTTGCAAGCTTCTGCTCATGTATGCTTTTACCAGGTTCCACCCCCACCCCACAGGCTTCAGGTTTGATAAATGAGTGATATTTTAAAGTTGTTTCTTAACAAAAATAAACCAGAACATATTTTATAAGTAAACATATATAAATTCCTTATAAATGAAAACCCTATAATTTTCTTCTTTCTCAGCACTGATTTCTCATCCCTGAAGTTGGTATATTTTTCTGGTCAGCTCTTCTGAATTCTAACACCAAACAATTTTTATTTCTCTAGCTAGGGAGTCATGAACCATTTTCTCATCACTCTCTCAGTTCACATCACAGCCAAGACTTTCCTGAACACAGTGTCTTCCTGCGAAAGTACTGGGTGGGGACACAAGCTCTGTCCCTTACTAGAAGGAAAAGGAGGACACCACCACACTGCCTTTATGTATGCAAGGATTAAGTGAGATAGTGCAGCACATGCTGCACCCTACAGTGACAGCTCCTGCTGTCAGTGACAGTTCCTGCTGTCAGCTGTGGGCTCAGAAAATGATCTTTGAACTTGCATGCCCATGCTTATGGCTATGGTACTGAAGACAGCCAGGGCATAGGACAGAGGGATAGAGAATGGCTGTGTATACAAGGCGGGATGCTACAGTCAGAAAAAAAGTGACATCATGGCAACTGCAGGAAAATGGAATAACCGGAGGTCATGATGTTAAGCCAAATAAAACAGACTCAGAAAGACAGGGCTGTGTTTTCTCTTACATGCAGAACCTAGTTTTAAAAGTGTGTGTGTGCGTGCGCGCGTGCGTGTGTGTGTGTTTGTGTCTCTCTCTGTGTGTGTATGTGTGTGTGTGTCTCTCTGTGTGTATGTATGTATGTGTCTGTGTGTGTGTCTCTCTGTGTGTGTATGTGTGTGTGTGTCTGTGTGTGTGTGTGTGTGTGTGTGTCTGTGTGTGTGTGTGTGTGTGTGTGTGTGTGTGTGTGTGTGTGTGTGTGTGTGTGTGTGTGTCTCTGTGTGTGTATGTCTCTCTTTCTCTATGCGTGTGTGTGTGTGTATGTGTGTGTGTGTGTGTGTGTGTGTGTGTGTGTGTGTGTGTGTGTGTGTGTGTGTCTGTGTGTGTGTGTGTGTGTGTGTGTGTGTGTGTGTATGTGTGTGTGTGTGTGTGTGTATGTGTGTGTGTGTGTATGTGTGTGTGTGTGTGTGTGTGTGTGTGTGTGTGTGTGTGTGTGTGTGTGTGTGTGTGTGTGTGTGTGTGTGTGTGTGTGTGTGTGTGTGTGTGTGTGTGTGTGTGTGTGTCTCTGTGTGTGTGTGTGTGTGTGTGTGTGTGTGTGTGTGTGTGTGTGTGTGTGTGTGTGTGTGTGTGTGTGTGTGTGTGTGTGTGTGTGTGTGTGTGTGTGTGTGTGTGTGTGTGTGTGTGTGTGTGTGTGTGTGTGTGTGTGTAACTACAAAGAAGATGATGAGAGGGGAGGAAGAGCTGGCCAGGGAGATGAGGAGTAGGGAGCATGACAGAACTTATAGTAAGAAAGCAAACTCGAGGACAAACTGAGGGGGCAAGGGTCCAGGAGAACGGAGTATGGGGAGGGAGTGCGTGAGAAGAAAGTATAATGTGACCGCATGACACAGGTGTGAAGATGCCACCATGAAATCTGCAACTCTGTATACGAACCCAAGGGTCAAATGGAAGAAAACAAAACAAGGAGCTCTGCTAGCCAGTGAGCCTTGTCACCACTGCTCCCAAGAGGCTAGTAAGATGTGGCTATGTTTACCCTCTAGTCTCCTTCCAAAGGTGTCCCCAGCACGGCTGGCACATAACGGGTCCAGTGAATATTTTCTGACAGGAAATACAGCGATTCTTTATGGATAAGGAAACAGGTTTCCAGACACTGGATGCCATGGGGCCTCCCAGTGACTTAGGGGGACCAGGAGAGGGCTCCCCTGCTTGGCTGCCTTCTCCCAGCCCACTCCTAGGTCTTCTCTCATCATCTACATCTACGGACGGCATCTCTGTATTAGAGGTCAAAAGGATTCTTAAAGTTTGAGACCTACCGTGGTGTCCACAGCCTTGACTGCTTCTGTGGGAATGTGCTTTGGAACAGGTTCTGCCTGTGACAGTGTCACACATCCTGAAGCCCCTAGGGTGATGACCACAACCTGGCAGCCCCGTTCTAGGAGAACCAGCGCAGCTGTTCCAGCCGTGGTCGGGTCATTCACTGCGTGGCCTGTTAGGATCTCAGCCTGAAATACACAGGAGAGGGGAAGCTGCAGTGAGAAGAAAAGAGGCCGGGGTCGGCTCAAGCTGCCCTTTAGAAAACACGTCTCCCTCAAACACTCAGGACCCTGGGAACCTTGAAGGATACTGGCACAGAAGCATAACTAAGAGGAACAAAATGAGGACAGTGAAAGTAGCTCCTTAACACACTCTCTGAGTGGGCGGAGTTGTCTCACGCTTACTGTTTCAGTGTTTGGGAGGTCAAGAGTTAATGCCAAAACCAAAAACTCTAAACTCTGAGGCCGCCTTTTCATTTTAAGTATTTCCTTAACTTTATGCATATGTATGTGTGTGTGTGTGTGTGTGTGTGTGTGTGTGTGTGTGTGTCTGCGCTTGAGTGTATACCTGTGCACCCAGTGTGTGCAGGAGAGGAGGAAGCCAGAAGAGGGCACTGGATCCTGAAACTTGAGTTACAGATGGTTGTGAGCTGCCATGTGGGTGCTGGGAGCAGACTGCCATCTGTGTTCATCTGTGTTACGGGGACCATTTCTGCTGCTCCATATACTCATCTACTTCAGAGACATTCTCGCTGTATCTTCTGAGAATTCTGAAATCTCTGTCAACACCACTGACCCCATGTGTGAGTGGTGTGTGTGGTATGTTTTGATGTGTGTGTAAGAGAGAGTATGTGTGCGCGCGCGCGTGTGTGTGTGTGTGTGTGTGTGTGTGTGTGTGTGTGTGTGCACGTGTGTTTGTGGTATATATGCAAGACAAGTCATGTGTAAATATTCTGACCAACAGAATCACTAGGCTCCAGGTAACACCCGCAGCAACTATCAAACACGAGTGAAGAATCTCTCAGCTTTGAAATTTTTCAACTCTTGCTTCAGGCACCACAGGGCAAGGACAAGCCACGCCAGGCCCTATCTGGATTCTCTAGGCATGGAAACTGGGAATGGCAATAATTATAGCTATGTTGGAGAATTTATTATATAGCAATAGGTAAGCATATAACAGGGATAGGATACAAGAAGAATAATGCTGTGCCTTAATGGAATTTGTAACTTAATGAAGATGACACAAGCTGAATGAATATTTTGGGCTGTGAAAATTGTCTGAAGAACAAACACAGTGTCTTTTAAGCTTCCACCAGGGAAATCTAAGCCAGTTTGGTGGTTGAGAATAATGTAACCTCATATTGTGAAATGGTCTCTATCTCCCACAATTCCTTTTTCCTAGCCCAATGCCTGGCCATGGTGGTTGCTCAAAAATGTTGCATAAACTATTGTGGTTTGTTAAAATTAGTTTCCATGTAGCAGCCTTCTTTGTCCTGTATGTCCTGACAGATGTCATTATCAAGCAAGCAGGTTAAGAAAGCCTAGATCTTCATTTAGCCTTAGAGCCAAAGGGAAAGCTAGTCTTTACTGACCAACAGTCAGTCAGTCAGTCAGTCAGTCAGTCAGTCAGTCAGTCAGTCAGTCTGTCTGTCTGTCTGTCTGTCTGTCTGTCTGTCTGTCTCTCTCTCTCTCTCTCTCTGTGTGTGTGTGTGTGTGTGTGTGTGTCACACTTTATGGATGAGAGAGAATTCTAGTGTGAGGCTGTCTTTCTGTGACAGTGTGGTTGACTGAGATCTCCTTAGGAAAGAGTGGATCACACTGATACACGGACAGGTTTGTTGTACAGATGTGCATATCGTGTCCCTTAGATGAGACACTGCTTCCCTCTTGCAGCAGGCTCAGTGGGAGCCTGTGTCTCTTTGCCAATGCTGTCACAGGATCTGTACACGAGAAGGTAGTACAGAAGCTACTCCAGAACTTGTACACTAATTACAACTGCCAGATAAAATACAAAAGCTCACAGCTAATTTGATTTTCAGAAAAAGACAACCAATGGTCTTGTATGTTTTTCACTGATTATTTGAAATTAAAAATTTTGGATTTTTTATTTGTAATTTTATTTGTTCAACATGTCAACTTTAATATTAGTTATCCCCACCACACCACCTTTACTTCCAGCACTCAGGAGGAAGGGACAGATGGAGTTCTGTGAGTTTGAGGCCAGTCTGGTCTACAGAGTAAATTCCAGGACAGCCAGGGCTACACAGAGAAACCCTGTCTTGAAAAACCAATAAAATAAATAAGTCCAGAAAATGTGAAATACTTAAAAAAGAAAACAATATGTCAGTGCTTGGGGACTGGGGGATGCTAAAATGGGGAGAGGCGTAGTCAGTGTCTGATTATGGGGCATGGCTCAGGATCCTGTAAGGCCACAAAAGGCTTCCTTTCCTCCGCACCCAGTAAACTGAAAATCCCTTTCTGCTGAATTCGCACGTGCGCACTGACGTGGCTCACCCGGCCTCCTGTTTTACCCAGTTGCCTGCGAGTCCCCACAGAGGCAGCAATGAGCTGTGTGTACCTCACTCTCGTTGCAGCAGAACACACTGGAGAGGGTGTAGAACCGGGGGTCCAGGTCAGCAATGGCCGGAGCCGGGTTGAACAACGTTTTCACTGCAAAGGAATGGGATAGGGGCTCAATACTTATCACAAAAATACAGACTTAATCCTTTTAATTTCTGTATGGTGAAATGTAAAGTATGGGGTTGGTGTGTTTCTAAGGAAGGGAAAGCTGAGGGCTGTCATTTTCACACTCACCAGACGAAATCATCTATTAAACCACAGATACAGAAAGGTTTGGGTCTCAGTCTTCATGGCAGCCCAGTATCAACCCTTTCTTGTATCCATTTCCTCTATGTTTTAGCTTCCAACTTCCACCTCAAGGGCATGCATCGTACTTAGGATGAGCATAGGTCATCTACAGGTCAGATGAGGACCACGGGAGCATTAAAGTGAAGGTGTGGTGTGGGAGACACGCGTGGACGGACGGAATGGCGGACATTTCTGCAGGCTAAGTTAAGTGCTCTAAGGACCGGTTCACAGACTCATGGTTCAGGGAAGAAAAAGTGACAGGGAAAAAACAGCAGGGAACTGAGACTTTCCTGGTAGTAATAGCATGTAGGTAAATATTTGTATTTGGTAGACCCAAGTATGCCTCCAAAATAGATTAAAATTACTCATGGCAACACACATACACAGACACACACACACACAGACACAGACACAGACACACACACACACACACACACACACACACACACACACACACACACACAAACACACACACACCTGCCTTCCATTTTACCTGCCTTCCATTCTTAGCTTCTGGGAGCTCTCTGGGAAGAGGATAAGATTGAGAAAGGGGGAATCTTGTTCAGAGACGTAGGTGCTAGCTCAGACGAGACAACTACAAGAGAAGGGTGGGTGGGGGAACAGAGCAAGAGTAGGAGGCTGTCAGGGTGTTATTACATTGACAGAGGAGAAGAGTAAAGCCAGAGAGACGAGGCCAAGTGCTGGATGTCACGCTCATACGTTTGGACATGGTCCTAACCAAGAGTCCCTTCGCTTTGATTTGAGGGTTTGACCCTTTTTACAGTAGCGACTTTTCTAGACCAGGGCTGTGTCCAGAGCAACACATCCCTCTAGTACCAATGAACAATATTACACAACAGCTTTTGGTATGAAATTCTGCAAATTATTCTAAAGGCTTTAGAAATTCCATTTGCAAAATGTTCCTGCTTTGTGACAAAACGTCTAGGCTGGCCAGACCTCAGTCCTCAGCCTGGATCCAGACTCACAGGGCAAATACTCTACCTGACTAGTCTCAGGTAAGATCCTTTAGCTGCAGTTCTTAGGGACTATTCTAGAACAACGGCTACAAACTTGTTTGTACAACAGGAGAGCCTGTTCGGATGTAGGGCTTCCAGGTTCCACTTCCAGCCCACTGAATCAGAACCACACATTCACAAGTTCTTTAAGTGGCTCTCATAGCTAGCTCAGCAGTGACACATGCCCCTGTCCTGGAGAGATGCTATTCTGCTCATGGCTGATGGAGACCCCACTGCTACAACACTGTGAGCAGGTCCAGCCTGCATCTGTACCTTCCTACGTCTTAATAGTCGGGTGGGTCAGTCAGTGATCTCAACTAGTATAGGCTGACAGCATCACCACAGTTCTGTTACTTTAGACTTTATAATGTCCTCCCACATAAATTGTGTGCTTTTAAAAATTCCTGCTCAGATTTCTATACCGGGAAATTATTTGGCTTAGAGAAATGCATGTAAAAGCCCCATGTAAACTATAAAGTGTCCAAATATGGAGGAGTATTACTGTTATTATACTGTCCTTTGCACACAGCTGACACCCATGCCTGTCCACCCCTCTTCCTGTTCCTGATGGTGTGTGTAGCCCACCAATGGCATCCCAGTGGGTTTCTCATGTCTTTGAGGGATTAGAGATGTCCATTATGCATCAAAGTCCCAAGGGCCCAGCATTTGAATGCAGCCAGGATTGAGGTTTTCTGAATAGCACTGGGGTAGTCTGAATGAGAATGGCTCCCATACGTTCATATGCTTCAATACTGGTCCCTAGTTGATGGAACTGTTTGGGAAGGATTAGGAGGTGTGTCTTGTTTGAGGAGGCAAGTCTCTGTGGATTTTCAGGTTTCTAAAATTCTGCCATTAGGCGTTAGTGCTCTCTGCCTCATGCTTGTGTCTAAGATGTTAAGTCTCAGCTATTGCTCCAGAACCATGTCTGCCTTTCTGCTGCCATGCTCTCTGCCATGGTTCTCAAAGGCTGAAACTGGAAGTTGCTGTCTTAGTCAGTGTTGTATTGCTGTGAAGAGATTCAATGACTTCAGCAACTCATGAAGTAAAGCATTTAACTGGGGCTGGTTTACAGTTCCAGAGGTTTAGTGTATGGGCATCATGGCGGAAAGCATGGTGGCATGCAGGAGAAGCAGCTCAGAGTTTTACATCTGGTTTTGTAGGCAAAAGGAAGAGAGAACCACTGAGCCTCGCTTGGGCTTCAGAAATCTCAAAACCCACCCTCAGTGACACACTTCATCCAACAAGGCTGTATCTCCAAATCCTTTCAAACAGTGCCATTCCCTCACGACTAAGCATTCAAATCTATGAGTCTATGGGGCCATCTTCATTTAAACCACCACAGTTGCTTTGGTCATGGAATCGTATTCCAGCAAAAGAAACATAATCAATACAAGCATGTTGTGCTGTTTCCTCAAGCATTAAACTGAATGCAGTTGCTCATCCAGGCTGCTCTTCAAGCCTGCGTCTAAGCTCTTGAGCACAGGTACGATTTCGAGGAGCTGACAGTAATGAAGATGCAGGATGAAGCCATTCTTCCAGAACTTCCCTTGCTTCTTCCAAGGATCCGGGGTCTAGCAAGCCCTTGCTGTATTCTTCTTACAGGAGGTGACAGGCAATGAAGCACAGTGGATCCAGGATCTAGCAAGCCCTTGCTGTATTCTTCTTACAGAAGGTGACAGCAATGAAGCACAGTGGATCCGGGATCTAGCAAGCCCTTGCTGTATTCTTCTTACAGAAGGTGACAGCAATGAAGCACAGTGGTGCTTATGCTGCTGACTATAGTAGAAAAACCAAGGGAATTCCACATATTTATCTGAGGAGTTGGTTTAGAAAATTGCACTGGCTGGTCTAACTAGATTGGCTGGTCCTCTTTTCCTTGGTCTATGTGATCAATATTCGAAAGCTGCTAAAGTGAACGAGGCCACTGGTGTTTCATCAGAGAAACAGCTCTATTCTTTATTAACCCAAAAGAAGGCAGTCTTGTGCCAATCCTTCCTTCTGAAAGAAAACAAAGCACGCCTATATGTGTATATGCTTCTGTTGAAGAGAAGAAGTCTGAGAGGTTACTCATAAATGATCCATTATAAAGTCTGGTGGGACTAAGTCTGAGGAGATCCAGTGTTGTACTTCATGGAAAACCTCATTCTTTGTATGTGCACAGTATCTTCTACCAATGAAAAAATGACACTCGCTTGAGTAGTGGAGAACGGTGGATAATAAATTAGAAGCCCAGTGAAATGCCATCAACAGCTAAGTGATGGGATTATGTGGGTTTACTGAACTGTTTTCCCTATTTCTATATTTACAGTTTTCTACAATGAGAACAAGTATTAAAGAAAAATCACATTGTGTTTTAAATATCAATGATTGGAGTGAGGGACTCTATAAATTGATTACTATAAATATCAAGCATGAAATCAAGCAAATCCTCTTCGCCTGTATTTCACTGAGGGGGGCATTCTTTTCAACTGTCACTGGTTATGTAATGTAGCCTCTGATGTGTGGTTTATAGACTCTAAGCTTAGGGTGGAAGTGAAAAACTGTATAAGGAAATCATTCTTGTTGGGTTTTGCTGTATAAACAAACAGAAACTCTTTCCCAAGATGAAGAAACTTGAGGAACTAGTGAATACAGGTAGTTAAAAAGACATAGAAATCTATAACACTCTCGATGGAAAAGATGACATCATCCTGGGATCAGGTAAAACCAGAGACCTGGAGCTACAGAGGTTAACAGCACACAACGGTAAGTATCCCTCATCACGGAGGGAGCCGCACTAAACCTCTGGTTATCTTAAGCACACACCAACGGCTGACACAGTGATGTTGATGGGGAGCTGGTGGAGCTAGGGGAGTAGCTGGTAGGCTGGAAAATGGGGTGGAACAGAGGGTGGCCACTTAAGAAAGCCCTGAGAACTCACTCAGAAGGAGGACTAATGTCACCCTTAAGCAAAGGACTGTGAGGAGAGTGGGTGCCCAATGCTGGCTTGGCTGTCTTTCCATGGAGGGTTGTTTTCTTGAGACTTGAGCTGTAAAACAGTTCCAAGTTTGGCCCACGTGTGGGACAATGTTATTGCAAAAGTCTACACGGCCAGCCAAGAGGTTCAGCTTGCCAAATGGAAAAAGGCTAAAGTGGCATTAAAAGACACTTTGTATCATACCTAGGATTTAATCTTGGCGATCTGACAGTCTCAATTATTTATAATTGTCCCTGCAATGTTCCATTTGCTTTGAAATGGATATAAAGACCAGACCCAACACGAACAGTCTCACCACCAGCAGTCACAGCATCAGCTGGAGCAGGTCTGCCCCACTGCTTTGGGACCCGCTGGGTGGAGCAGGTCTGCCCCACTGCTCTGGGACCCGCTGGGTGGAGCAGGTCTGTCCCACTGCTCTGGGGCCTGCTGGGGACTGATTGTGTTGTTTCTTTGACTGTTAGCACTGTGTCTAACACTGCCTTCACTTGGGTAAAACCAAGGAGAGTTTTGAGACATTGTGTTCAAGATAAAACTTTTCTTTTGCATTTTATTTTATTTTTTTTTCAGAGCTGGGGACTGAACCCAGGGCCTTGCGCTTGCTAGGCAAGCGCTCTACCACTGAGCTAAATCCCCAACCCATTCTTTTGCATTTTAAAAACTGACAGATCATCCCGTTTGTCAGTTATAAATTTCACAGCATTCTGAGCCATGCAGTCAAACGTCACGCCGTCCCAATCCATCTCCCCTGGGAGCTGAATCGTCCTATCAGCTTGTATATTCGACTTGGTCGGACTGTTCAGGTATCAAAGTGCTTGTGTTCAGAGAACCCCTGTTTTGTTTAACAGTGGCTCCACAGTATAAGAGCAGTGAGGCTGGAATTCAGATATGCCAACACTTCCACTTTGGTGAAGAAGTCTAAGTTCTTTACCCAATGAGGTAAGAAAAAACTGAATGCTGAGGTGGCTAAGATTAAATATACCCATCAAACTGGGAGGGAGGAAGGTAAAATAGTGTTAGCTCTGATGTTGTGCTTTAAGATGCAAAAGTTATGGCTCTACAATGTGTGAGAGCTTATCAAGACACAAAGGGCATTAGAGTAGTTCAGGGCAGTGGCTCTGGAATGCGCAGTCTCCAGACTAGATGGGATTACTGTGCAGGAAAGAGCATGCAGAATAATTCAGAAATTATTCTCAAGTAGGAAACCAGACATGGTGGTGAATACCTGTAACCCTGTGATTGAAAGACGGAGGCAGGAGGATCAGAAATTCAAGGCCTAACCCAGGACCTTGTTTCAAAACAAAATATACAAACAAAAGTTAGAGTAAGCCATGTGGCCAATTGTACAGCACCCACCCCTCTTCTTGATGCCATGAGACCCTCAGCTTCAGAAGAGGAAGAGCTGAGCCACAGATGACAAAGGAAATATTTCTGGATCCCACCCAAATGACAGTCTGAGGGCAGTCAGGCTGCCTGTGTGTCAGGCTAATGCTAGCTGTCCCTGGGGAAGGCTGGGGTCTCCCCTGTGCTGGCTATATTGTCCTCTCCTTTACCAGCTGGGCGGGCTGCCAGGAACAAGAGGAGGGCAGAGGAAGCAGTGCTCTCTGAGAAGCGAGGGGTAGCAGGAGAGAGCTGATCTGAGAGTGCACTGTACAAGGGCAGGAGAGAGCAGAGGCACACAGTAGTCACTGTGCAAGCTTTTGACATTGGCTCTTATGTTAGTCCTAGCTGGCCTTGAACTTTCTGTATAGTTGAGGATGACCTGAACTTCAACAATTACTTCAAAGATCACATTTAATCATTTATCATGCCTGCGTGTTTCTGTGGGTGTGCATGCATGTTCTTACAACAGAGCATGCATGGAGCTCAGAGGACAACTGTGGTTCATATCTAGTGTGTCTTTACTGTATAGGTCCCAGAGATGGAGCTCAGGTCACAGGCTAGGCCCTCAGTGTCTTTATCTTCTGAGTCACGTCATCTCACTGACCTGCCCTTGAACTTCAGATCCTCCTGCCTGCACCTCCCAGGTCCTGGGGTGACAGGGTGACCAGCACATTTGGTTTATGTAGTGCCGGGGCCCCAGCATCGATCTGTACGTGCTAGGTACGCACATGCTCCACCAGCTTGGCTATCTCCAGCTCCAGACTGCTCACCACGAGCGTGGGGCTCATCTGTGACACTAAGAAAATGCAACCCAACGAATTTTGGCTTTGAATTCCTTCTGACAGCTTTGAGTCCATTAAAAATACAGTAAATGTCAGTGAGAATTTGCCACAGTATATTGTTTTGCCAAAAGGAAAAATTTGTGAAATCAGTATAAACACTGTAAAATTCTCCACAAAGTCATTTCAGAGATTTAGTTTCCTTAAAGAAGAACCAGACTGATTGATTTACTGTGGGGGAGGGGTGTGCACCCGCCGTGGGCACAGGTGACTTTTCCTTCCATCGTGCAGTTCCCGGGTATTAATCTCAGGTCTCCAGGCTTCATGGCAAGTGTCTGTGCCCAGAAAGCCACCTTGCTAGCCCCCCGTGACTTACTTTCCACTCCCTGCCATATAGAACATGAAATGTTTTAAGAGAAATCGTGTACGTAAAGAACACATCCAAAGCCAGAGGTACCATAGACATATGCTCTGTCCCTGTGGCCAGGCCTCCCTGAGGTGCCTGGCAGTGTCTGTGCATACAGTTTTCATCTTCTTACGGCACAGCTTCCTGGGATGCTTTAACAGGGAGGGTCGAGGTAGTTCTCTATGTTATTTTATTATGTATCACATGACTATTGCCCAACACCAACAGAGGCCATTGTCATAACAGCAGCTACCTTTTGTCTTGGGCAAATGGTGATACATCAAGGTGTTATCCTTTTTTTTTTTTTTTTTTTTTGGTTCTTTTTTCGGAGCTGGGGACCGAACCCAGGGCCTTGTGCTTCCTAGGCAAGCGCTCTACCATTGAGCTAAATCCCCAGCCCCCCTATTATTTTTGAGACGGGGTCTGGCTTAGGCTGGCTTTCAGCTCCCTGTGTAGCCCAGCTGATCTCAGACTCATGGTCTTCCTGCTTCTACCTCTTGGAGCCAGGATCCCAGGTGCGACCACACTAAACACTTCAGTTCTAATTCAGAGAGGAAAATGAGCAGGGAAGAACAACACTGGAGCTGAGCTGCAGGTATGGATGGCATCACCTCTTATGTCATTCTAGTCGTAGACCAAGTCTGCAGGACCCACTTCTATCTGGATTTCACAGACAGGTTCAGAAGAGTTAGCCAACTTTCCTAATACCTCAAACCTAACAATGGGTAAAAATGGGATACTTTTCCCCCTACGTAGTGGAGGAAAAAAAGAAACAAACTCCTTGTTGTGAGGTCAAGAGAGGGAGAAGAGAAACCCAGGCTAACTGGGTTGCTAACCTGAGGGGCTCATCATACAGTGCTGCCTACTTGGGTGGGTTTGGACATTTTCAAAATCCAAGGTAAAGCAAAAGAGGCTGATAGCAGACACTGACACCACACCCACTGTATACAGGTAGGCTCGTGTGTATTGAAAAGATACAGTTTTTAAAAAGAGAAAGAAGGATCCATTGCTTTTGTTTTTTTGAGACAGGGTTTCTTTGTGTAGCCTGGCTGACCTAGAATTCTCTATGTAGAGCAGATTGGCCTCGAACTCACTGAGGTCCTATTGCTTCTGCCTCTCGAGTGTTGGCATTAAAGGTGTGTATCAAACCTGGCTAAGAATGTACTTCTGACTTGTGGACAGGAGGCGGGAGGCAGTGGGACCATCCTACTTTCTCGGTTACCTTGCTGCGTGCTTCAGAGGCCCAGCTATGCCTTAGGTCGATTCTGCTAACTAGACTCCAGGTTTTATATTTAGGCATATCGGATATGCTACTCAAGTTATTTTTATCCTATTTGTAAGTTTTCCTTAACATTATCAAGAACTACAAGCCGGTGAATCTCACAGATGGAGGAACGAATATTTTACTACAAAGTAATGCTTTACTCAACTTGAAAGGTTAACTTTAATTAAGACAGCGATAAAAGCTCTCCCAGAAAGAGTGACAGAACTGTACCCTTACCTCCACTGCTGCGGGCCATTGTCAGGGCTTCCAGAGAAGCTGCCGGGCTTATTTCTAGCTGGCAGATCATCACTTTGGCTCGGCTAATGACACAGGCTGCCTTCTTCAAGTCTTCAGTATTCAAGAGCAGATTTGCTCCAGCCACTATGACGATGATGTTCTGGCCTGTGAAGAAATCCTCCATATTTATATTACACCCGGCGAAGCCAAGCAATGCTGTGCTGTGCTGTAGACCCGTCCTCTGAAGGCAGTATACGGAATGTGTTACACGAATTAATCTTAACATTTCCAGGACATTCCGGGTTAGTTATTGTGTTCCAAATGTGCTTTTTGGCAACATTTTTGTGAGATTCAGAATATTCTGATTATTTTTATTTTTAAAGGAAATAGGGTCTTGCTATGTTTTCTAGGCTGGTCTTGAGCATTTGGGCTCGACAGCCCCTCCTGCCTTACCTTCCCTAGAGGAGGGACTATGAGCACATACCTGGTTTACTATGAACATTGATTATTTTACATGTGTTTATTTTTTGCATGTGTGAATGTGTATATATGCATGTGGGTGCATGTATACCATGGGCATGCATGTGGAAGGTACAGACTCAGCTCTCTCCTCCTACCATGTGGGTTGCAGGAGCAGAACTCACGTCTCCAGGGCTCAGCCTGCTAAGCCATCTCTCCAGCTCAATTATTATGATCACTTTGAACAAAAATTTAAGCATATTTTCCTTATTAATGATCTTATATACAAAAAATAATAGTTGAGAAATGGTGTATAACATCCTTTTACAATTTCTTTTATGTGAAATGGCTAATACATGCATATGGTAAAGTCATATGGTTGTGACTTCTGAGTGATAGGTACCATATAGATGAACATAGGTAGGAATAACCCTGTGGAATGCTCAAGACAAATGCTCTACTGCATATGGCCAGTTCTTGTGCATACCATGTTCTTCCCAAAAGCAATCCTGATACCCTAACACATTTTAAAAAATATCTAAAAGACAGAAAATATATGAGATAGGTAATCTCTTACTTTGTCTGGTCTATACTGTATTGACCAAACAAAGAAATACAACTAAGGATTTGATATTCTCATGACCTAAACCCATTCTCTATAATCCTTTTATATATCACACAGGTGGTGGTGATGCCCCTTATCTGCAGATGAACTCTCTCTTCCTCTGTCTGTGTGTGTGTGTGCGTGGGGGAGGCAGAGGGAATATGTAGATACTGTTCTTCATGTGTCAGCTACCTTTTTTTTTTCTTTCTTTTTTCTTTTTTTTCGGAGCTGGGGACCGAACCCAGGGCCTTGTGCTTGCTAGGCAAGCGCTCTACCACTGAGCTAAATCCCCAAACCCCCCCTTTTTTTTTTAAAATCACTTCTTTTGAGTCAGGATTTTTAACTGGCTTGGAGCTTGTCAAGCAGGCTAAGGTAGTTAGCCAGGAAGCCACAGGATCTTCCTGTTTCTGCCACCTCAGAGTTAGGATTGCAAGTATATGCTCTCATGGCCAGCTTCTCCCTCCCTCCCCTCCCCTCCCTTCTTTCTGTTCCTCCTCTTCCTTATTTTCTTCTCCTCCTCTTCCTTCTTCTATGTGGGGTCTGGGAATTTAACAGTTCTTCCAAAGTACTGTGGTGACCAAGCTATCTCTGTAGCCCCTGGAAAACGAACTCTTAGGAGGTGTGCTGTCCATTCTTAGATCTGTAACACTACATGTGGCCCTGACACTTGAACTACTGCTAGTCTGAATCGAGATGCATTTTACGTATATGCTTGGCCTAGTGAGGGGCACTATGAGAAGGTGTGGCTGTGTTGGAGTAGGAGTGTCACTGTGGGTGTGGGCTTTAATACCCTCATCCTAGCTGCCTGGAAGCCAGTCTCCTCATAGCGGCCTTCAGACGATGATATAGATCTCAGTTCCCCCTGCACCGTGCCTGCCTGGATGCTGTCATGTTTCTGCTTTGATGATAATGGACTGAACATCTGAACCTGTAGGCCAGCTCCAATTAAATGTTGTTCTTATAAGAACTGCTTTAGTCATGGTGTCTGTTCACAGCAGTAAAACTCTAAGACAGAAGTCAATACATACTGGGCTTCAAATTTAGTACAAAGAACAGGATGTAACATATCTCACTATTTTTTAAAGATGTATTTATTTTTATTTTATGTGCACTGGTAATTTGCCTGCATACATGTCTGTGTGAGGGTGTCAGATCCCCTGGAACTAGAGTTACAGATAGTTGTGAGCTGTGGGTGCTGGGAATTGAACCTGAGTACTTTTAACCAATGAACCATCTCTCCAATTCCCTATTTTACTACTTTTAAACATTTATTATTTATGTGTTACATGTCTTAGGGTACATGCTATAGCACACACGTGGAGGTCTTTCTATCACGCATGTTTGGGGATCCAGTCATGTTGGCAGCAGGCATCCTGACCTGCTGGGCCGTCTCTCTGGCCTCACTGATTTAAAATAAAACATTGAAAAGTTTTACATCCAAAATAAATTTAATTACATGTTGAAATGACATTTCGGATATATATGTATATATAATATATATTGTCAAAATTAGATTTACCTATTTCTCTTTTTCCTTTAAAAACGTGGTTTTAAAGGACAATTTAAAAACTGCATGTGGCTCTCATTTTATTTCTGTTGGCCAGCACGGCTCTAAAGGAATGAGTTGCAGCAGGCGCTTTTTAGTGCTTCAGGCTGCTTGTGCCGATCTTGTATAGACATGACCTGAAATTACCTTTCCACACAGAACAAATCCTAGCCTATCGTCTCACCACATGTGTGTTTGTTGGCCATGAGGAAAACTTAATAAAGTGGGGGTGGTTCTGCACAGACCCAACCTCAGACCTGGAAAAATGCAAGAACCCACTTGCTGAGAGACTGCATCCTTCCTTCCCCAGCAGTGAGCTCATTTTCTCGGCTGGAGTCAACTGCAGTGTAACGTAATATGCATTTCTGGACGGGCTTTGGTGGCTGAACAACAGGCCTAAGACCACGGCTGTCCACAGACAAAGCAGCCATGGACCTGCGGCTGGTTCAGTCACGCCTTAAGTCTGACGCGCCAGAGCAGCCCTCGTCAGTTGGTCGGCACTCTTGCCTTCATCTGAAGGAGCTGATTGTTCAGCTCCTCCGCATTCACGATTATTTTGAGACAGTCTCACTCTGTAGCCTCGCCTGGCCGAGAGCTCCTTGCAATCCCCCTGTGTGATGTCTTGAGTGCTGGGATTATAGATTCATGCTGCCATGCCCTGCACAATCTATACTGCAGTATGCCACCTTACTGTAAGCCATAACAGACATGGCTCACAGGAAGGAAGGAGGGAAACTCGACCTAGAGTCTTTGCTATTGCAACTTTAGACTGCTGAGATTGGGTTTAAAATGCTCAGGCAGAAGTGTGCTGCAAGGGGGCTTGAGATGAGGCTCAGGTGGCAGTGTTCGCTGGCACGCACAGGTGCAGGCTTGGTCCTTAGCACTACGTAAACTGGGCATGATGACGTACCTGCGATCCCAGTCCCTGAAAGATGCAGGCAAGGGGATCAGAAACTCAAAGCCATCCTGGAATCCATGAGATTGAGTCTCAAACAGACAAATGAACAACCAAAGGAACAAACCCCCAAAGAACATGCAGAAGGCTGGACAGGACCTCCAGTGAGTTCAATGCTAGAAGAGGCTATGAATAACTCCCTTCATGAAAAAGCATATATGTAGTCAACATATTAAGTGGAGAGTTATTAAATGTTATGTGTAAATACTGAAGGAGATGAAAAGAACAGTGAGTGTGTTTCCCACTGCACGCCTCTCTGGGTAGCACAGATAACTCATGCCATTCGATTCTGTCTCACTGAGGATGTGAGTCTCCTCTTTATCCAGCACATCATGTGCACACTGCCTGTGTGGCCCTCCTGATGACCAGATGGGCAGTCTAGATACTGCAGGCCTTGTGTTCGTGCTAACGTCTATGCAGCAGCCTACTGCCAGAGCAGAATGCCTGTCCGTCATCCCATCCGCTCTCATCACATAAGGCTCTGTCATCTCAGCCACCACAGGAAGCTGCATGCAGGCCATAGAGCTTTGATGTAGATCACACTGACACACACTATTCCTTACTGTGTTGTTCTCCTCATTCTGCGTTATTATTACTAATGTAAACTTCTATAGTCTCTGATTCGTAAACTGAACCTCACCATAGGGCTATACATACAAGAAAAAACACTGTACAGAGAATCAGGACTATTGGCAGTCTTAAAACGGACTCCTCTATGGATTAGGAAGAACCATTGTATAAATCAAAGACATATAGTAACAGATTCCAACACAGCCCACAAAATGTAGTAGGCTCTACCCTACATACCCAAGAGATGCCTGGTCTTTCTGAATATTGACCTTGATTTAAAAATAAAAACCCAACGTAGATATTTTTATACTTTCAACAATTGGTAGCTTATGAGCCCTCAACTTGAAAGAAGTTCTTGTTTTGTTTCTTGTTTTGAGACAGGGTCTCATTATGTAGCCCAGGCTGACCTTGAACTCACAGAGATCTGATGCCGTGCCCCGCTGTAGTTGTGTTTTTAAAGGTAAATGTTTAAACTATGGTAAAGCCTCATGGTAGAACTATGTACACTGGCTTTTGAGGTTTGATTGCGGCTTAAAGAGCAGACGAAATTGAACACTAATGATAAGTTAGAAGTAATCACTGGCTGCCGTTTGCTCAGTAAATAATCTATAAATACGATTCATCCAGCTTTGTTCACCCGTTTACATTTACTCACTGAGCGGAAGTTTGATTGTTTTGAGACACACATACATACATGTACACACACACACACACACACACACACACACACACACACACACACACACCCAAGCTCCCGAGAAGGGGGAAGAGGACACTTTGATAGGACACAGATCGCCTTTGGAAGCATCTACAGTGCTTCACATGTATTAGATGGAGCATTTTACAAATGGTCCAGGAGGGGAATATAATCGAAGGGAAATGCCTTTATTTGGAGCATCGGGTGCAGTGAGGCTGCAGGGGTAAAACAATCAAGTTCTGGCACGCATGGTCTGCTGGAGGTGGTGGCTCTCACTCGTGAGGCACGTACCTTCATTATTGACAATTATGGAGGCTGTTCCTGTAGCTGCATCTCTGGTCTGGTATGTAAACTCTACAAGAAAAAGAAAGCCACAATTGAGTAATACAGCTTGGCATGGATAATTTATTTTAACAATTTTTATGTGACACTAATTCTTGGAAAAACTTTTTAACCTTTAACCATCTGGAATGAGTTAAAAAAGTAAGTAATTAGTGCTAATTTATACCCATCACCTATACAGTGAGGAAGTGGGCATCTTTACATCAGCAGCACCTTTTCTTTGCATTAGTAACAACCCATCAAACTACCCACACATTTACTCCTTAGAATTATTCAGAGTTGTATACATATGCATTTTTAGAACAACATATTTCTTTTTCTTCACTGTAAAACAAATGACAGACTTGAGGTAAAAAACAAAAGGTTAAACATATAAAACGAACACAAGCTTTGTGTTTCGTCAGCAGTGCGGTCTGGCATGGAAACAGATGTTGATCAGCCAGGCAGCTTCTCGCAGCAGCAGCAGCAGCAGCAGCAGCAGGGCTGAGCAGGAGGCCGAGGCCCTGTGTCCCAGTCCTGGCTCCAGCTGGCTGTGTGCCTTGGGAAAGCCCCAGGACCTTCGCTTTCCTCTGCTGTGATTATGTTCTCAGCCTTGGCAGCCTTGGCCTGCATCACCCAGTGACTTTTCTTAAAACACCCTTATGAGTATAGCACCTGTGCTTTTCTTGTCACCTGCCTCTTTGCCATTAAATGAAGATTTGTAATCTCTGGGAGTTCATTCCTATCGGAGGAATGTCCATGAAGAAATTAAACAAAGCAGTGCTCATGGCCTCTCTGGCTACCAGGGGAGGAGCTACTAATTATACTTAGCTTTCCATTTTCCTGATAACAGGATCCCAGAAGAATGTTATAAACAACAAGCCAGGCGTGGTAGCACATATCTGTAATCTTAGCACTCAGAAGGTTATGGCAGGAGGATGGCCTTGAGTTTGAGACTAGTACAGGCTACATAGTGACTATAAGGTCAGCCAAGGCTACATAGGGAGACCCTTTCTCAAAAAAGTAAAAACAAAACAATATAAAACCATAAACAAAGTTATAAACATTAATTTTAAAAAGATGAAATGTTACCTGTAGAAATATGATTTTGTTTTAAGTTTTCTATGTAATTATTGCCAAAAGAATCATTGCCAACCTGTATCAGAGAAACGATGAGCATTAGATCTTTTACATTTAGTAAAATGTTACAATGTAGCTTTTCGAGTCTTTAGCATTTTCAAAGAGCACATATACAGGGTACTTCATAAGACTAACTAACTAATATTCTTAATGTAAGATGCTAGACTCTATTTCAGTCCTAAGAACGGTTATGTTCTGTAACCCTGTTTTATTACATCCCCCGAGGGGACCAGAAGAGGCTTCAGATCTCTTGGAACAGAGGTTGCCATGGCTGTCTGCCTGTGGGTGTTGGGAATTGACCTTGGGTCCTCTGAGCCAAGCTCTTCCTGCTGAGCCTTCTCTCCAGCGTGGTACCATTTCTTGAAGGCAGAGCTGCACATGAGCGGTACACACTTCACAGGCAACGCTGTGTGGTTTGAAATCGGTCTTTTCTAACTCGTCACCTTCAAATCACGTATGCATTCACCATTCACTCGTGTTTCTGGACTTACTTCTAAAAAGGTTAAGATCTCATGCTAACATGGATGCAAAAAAGCCCACAGGCCTCAGTACTATACAAAGAACGAGAGGCAACTATTAAGAATGGGAAAAATGGTCTTCCCCCAGGGAAGAGCACACTAAAGCCATTATCCAATACCAAATGGTCAGGCTTGAAAACATCCATACGAGAACAGTATACACTGAGCAGGTTGTACTTATGAACTGAGGAATACACACACACACACACACACACACACACACACACACACGTATGTACAAACAATGAAAAAAGAGGTCATAACTTGAAAGGGGTTTATAGGAAGGTTCAGAGGGAGGAAAGGAAATATAATTACAATCTCAACAAGTAATGAAAGATAAAGTGAGCGTGAGATCTGTGCGTGGTGGGACATGCTGAGCGCTCAGCAGGTAGAAGCAGGGGGAAGACAGAGCCAAGGACTGCCAGGCTACTCTGGTCTCCCCTCCCGCTCCAGCCTTAGAAGCACTCGCTTCTTACTCCTTTCGTTTGTTTCCCCACATACGGAAGTTCTTAGAAATTGTTAAGAAGTCACAGAGGAACCTTTGAAAAGGTTTTTTTGACTACTTCCTGCCACTGAGCACAGTGAATAATACAATGAGACTTTCCCAGAGGATAATGGGCCTAATGAAGACTATTACAAAAGAGTATGGGAGGCTTCTGTTTCCCAGTCACACTTTGGCCATCAAATTGACAAGAGAAATGTAAATGTAAGCATCTTGGCCAGGAGGCAACTGGTGCATATGGGAGTCAGGGGACTTGGAGTCTTTCAGTTCTGCCATTATCTAGCTAATTAAAATTCTTTGCATTTTGCCTCAAATTGTTCCATCTGAGCCAGGCTGGAGGGTGGAAGTGGTGTGAGTTCTCTCTGGCAGACAGGAACCAATGGTTCTCAGCGCTGGCTGCACATCAACATCTCCAGGAGCATTAACCATCCCAATGCAATGCTCTGGTCACACACACACCCCCAGCCAGCTGAAGTGCACTCTGCACGCAGGTGGACCTGCGTGGGGAGGGGAGGCCAGGGTGTGGTCCACGGGCAAGATTGCTGGGCTTCAGGACGAAAGGGCTGGGAGCAGGTTGGAAAGCTGTGTGTGTCTAGGAGATGGAAATGAGAGCTAACAGTGAGCTCGCAGTCCTGAGCATGCTCTGTAGGTAGATCAGCTAAGAGGAGAGGGGGAAGCATGGTCTGCAAAGTCCGTTAGGGCTGCCAGGCCGGACCCAACACTGGAATGAAGACACAGTAGAGCAACAGAGAGAGATGTCCTTGCCTTGTTTGCTGAACCCTGCTCAGAAGGGCTGCAGGGTTGTTCCCACTCAGGTCTCAGGTTTTTGTTGTTGTTGTTGCCAGGGGTTTTTTTTTTGTTTTTTTGTTTTTTTTTTGCTTCTATCTTTCTAAAATTCACATTTGGCCAAAATAATTAGATTTCATTTTTGGAGTTGTGAGTAGAGTCACTTTTAACTTGACCTCGTCACTTGACTGTGGCGGGACACGATGTGTGTACATATGCTCATGTTTATTTCCTGGCCTTCACTTCTGAGAACGTAGGAGTCCATTCTTATCTCCCCACCTACTCACACTGTACCTATTTTTCAAGCACCAACTTACATCTACCTTCCCTCTTTTGGCTCTCATTAATGCTCTCATTTCCAGAACTCCTACACAGCATTCCTGATCGCTACCATAATCCAGTGCCATCTCACACTGTTTGCAACTCCATATTTGTCCATCGAGGCTTCCTACAGCTCAGAGAGGCTAGCCTGCGATCTATCAGCCCTTCCCCCAGCTCTGCACATGGAAGGTGTCCAGTCTGTATCACATCATCTTAGTTACTCTACAGTTTATTTCCTTGAGCCTATCTTATTCCTGAAGGGATATGACCCTGAGCACATGAGTTATGTTGTAGCTGCAGACAAGGCTTTGCTTATAACAGGAGGGTCTCTGGTCATGAAGGTGTTCTCAGACTTAACACACAGCCCTCCGCCCTTACTGCTTTCCTTGTTAACCACAGTGTGGATTAAGGATTTGTAAAATACAAAAACAATGCAATAAAATCAAAAGGAGGATCATAAGGTACAAAGCCTCGTTAATTGTGGCTGAATTCAGTGGCTGTAAAAATCTACCACCGTATTGCTATAAATCATTCTATTTACTTCTGGTGTCTGACTGTCTAGACCAGGGACAGACTGAGCATAGCACTGGCCTGATGCATAGGCTTTTGAGTTGCACTGTCCTGATTTACTGTGTCCTTTGTCACTGGACTTCCTGTCTGACCTTCCTGAAGGGAACCAAGTGCTAGCTGCATTAGAGGTGAGACAGTTTTACCTTTGTAGGAAACAAAATCATGTTATTTCCTCAGATCGCCCTAGTGTGCTGGCTCCTGGCTTGGTCATTGAGATCCAGGTCTGCTTGTAGTTTCTGTTCATCTACACAGAGAGCAGCTGTGGGCTCACAACTGGGCCCCTACCCCTTGGGCTCTTTATTTAACATGGTTCTTAGCTGCCATGTTGGATGTTTCTTCTTTCTCTTCTTTTGTGTGTACATGTGTCTGTGAGGGTGTACATGTGTGTATGTCTGGGTGCAGGAATGTGAAGGTCAGAGGTCAACTTCAGGTGCTGCCCCTTAGGGACACTATCCATGATACTTGAGCCAGGATCTCTTACTGGCCTGGCACTCTCCAATTTGGCTAGGTTGGCTAGTGAACCCTACTCCTCCCGCCTTGGCCTCTCCAGTGCTGGGATTACACATATACACCAGACTGTCCTTTACAAAAAACAAAGCAAAACACAGGTTCTATGTATTGAAGTCAGATCCTCATGCTTGTCACACTGCACCATGTCTAGTCTCCTGCTATTTTTGAGACAGGGTCTCAGTAGGCAGGCTAGGGAGGGCAGCTTCACACTTGTGGTAGCTCTGTGCTAGCCTCCTGAGTGCTGGCTTACAGGCAATCACCAGGTTTGATGTTTAGAAAGAACTTCCTTCTCATAAATATTTGGCTTCAGTTGAATGCAAGTGGAGAAAGGATTTGCACTCAGGAGAAGTCTATGAGAGAGGCCCTAGCAGGCTGTTTGCCTTGGGATGAAGACTTTCATTTTCAAAAACACCATCTCCAATTGTTGCTGGACATTAGCCTGGACACATGACTCAGCTGAACACCAAATCCACAATTCTTAACTGCCTAGAGTGCTCCCTTATTTGTTTGTCACTGTACAAACACTAACAGGACGCCGCTTACTGCTTTTGTCACAGGCACCTAAACAGATAACTCCTTCATGGTTCTGCCTGTGCCGCCAATCTTCCCTGCCAGAACCTGATATCTGGTGTGTTGCAGCCCAGTGAAACATAAGTTAGTATTGCGTAGAGAATGACGGGGGATTCTCTACCAGCTTCTCTTTTGCTCCATCTGTTCATTTTTGTCTTGATTAATGTATTAATTTGGGTTTTGATTTGGAACTTATCTTTAAAAAACTGCTAAAAACCAAGTGTGGCTAGTTTGTCTGACAAGAACACACTGCAAGCTGTGCGCTGTGCACACCTGAGGCCCAGCTGTAGGCAGGTGAAGGCGGGAGGAATGGAGGGCTTTCTATACCACACAGCAAGGTCAAGGCCAGTGCGGCTACACAGGGCTATGAAACCCTGTCTCACACACCATAAAGAAACAACACAGGGTAACACAACACAACGCCGCACAGTGGAAGCTATAACGATGACGGATAACTCTGTATAAAAGTCTATTGTTTTCTCTTTAAGAACTCTAAGAGGCACATACCTATAATCCCAGCAGCCAGGAGATCAAGGCGGGAGTATAATGACTTGGAAGCTAATAGGGGCTATAAAGAGAAACCCTTTGTTAATCAATAAATAAGAGACGTTTCCCGTTAGAGGTGAAGTTTAGAGGCAGAAGGCATTCTTTGCATTTGTGAGACTGTGTTCCTTCCCCAACACCAGAATAAGAAAATAAAACAAGGAGACTAAGAATAGCACACTATTTTCTTTTTTTTTTTTTTTTTTTTTTTTTTTTTTTTTTTTTTTTTTCGGGAGCTGGGGACCGAACCCAGGGCCTTATGCCTCCTAGGCAAGCTCTCTACCACTGAGCCAAATCCCCAACCCCAGCACACTATTTTCTTAATTTAATGTTAAATAAATCCTTGCCTTAGGGTCCCAAGGCACGAAAACAAATTTATCCTGGGTGGGCTTAACTTGAAATCAGTTTTCGTATGTTTTCCTGTGCAAAGGCTAGGACTAAATTGTGTGGAGCAAACACGGATGACTGAAAGAGCTCAGAAGATGCTCTGAAAGCATGAGGTGCTGGGAGCAGCCATCCATCCCACCAAGCAGAGTGAAGTAGACAGCTGCTCCCTTCTCCTGCCCTCAGGACTGGAGCACGACCCCTCCCTGATTCTCTCACGTCTATCACCTGACTTCAGGTCTCACTTCCCCAGTTCAGTTCTACTACTCAGATATTTCTATTTTGTTTTTCTATCTTTGCCTTCCATCCTATAGACCTAAATTAAAAACAATCTCAAAATCTAAGAGTAGGATGAGACCGGGCCCATGGAATCCTGACTTCAGAGGCCACAGGAATACTTTACATACAGCTTCCTTCCTTCCTTCCTTTTTATTTTTAAAGATTGTATTTATTATATATAAGTACACTGTAGCTGTCTTCAGACACACCAGAAGAAGGCATCGGATCCCATTACAGATGGCTGTGAGCCACCATGTGGTTGCTGGGAATTGAACTCAGGTCCTCTGGAAGAGCAGTCAGTGCTCCTAACCACTGAGCCATCTCTCCAGCCCCTGCAGACAGTTTTCAAGCGGGAGGGTGTTCCACTCTTTTCCACTCCCAGGCTCAGAGAACTCCCCTTGGCCCAGGACTGCCACTCTGGATACTTAGCTCCCAAACCAAGTCTCCCTACCAGGAAAGCCTAACTTCTTCCCAGTGTCTGAGCCCCTTTGTGAGTGTCACTGGGTCAGTACCTAGATCGCATCCCTAATCAAGGATGGGATAAGTCAGGCGTAAAATTTTTTTCAGTTCCCTCTCACAGTGCCATCGTTTCTAGAACACAATTATTTCCTGACTAGCTGCATTACTATTTTAAATCCCTAAGGACCAATCTTAACAGAGGTGGTTCTTATTTTGAATTTGTTTTTCCTGTGATGTTTCTGACCAGCTAGCCATGAGAATGATATGCTGGACATTATGAGAAATAAGCTACAGTTCATTAGCAGATGAAGTGATAATTGTATGGCTTGCACATCCTTTAGAGGCTCCCACTGAGAGGAAAGTGCTGGAGAACCCAGAAATGACATTTCTGTCAATTTTTTTTTTGGAAATTCCACATAGTTCACAAGAGACAGCTTTTCTAAGGTTTTGTTTTTTCTTATCTTCTTCAGGGCAGATTCAAATTCAACTTTCTTTGTACTTAAGTTTACCTTCTTATAACAGCAATGTTACCACCTTCAGATGTCATATACATTTGGAAACTTTTGACAAGATAAATACAATTATTTTCAAATGACTTCAGTAGGATTACTTTCTCTATACGACTGAAAACAGGAGTATGCCAAGATCAGTTGTGTGGTCAGTACAACCCAGACTCTGCTAGCAGCAGTAATGACGAGGCTTGGTGACGGAGGAGTGGCTGCCCTAGAGCTGCTGTGCTGCTGAGGTCCTCATGGGGGCAGGATGACTCAGGTCCTTTAGAAGTTGGACTGCAGACCCCTGGGAACAGGTTAATTCCTCTCACGTTGCATACTCTCCCTGTAAGCTCATTGGATTCAGGGAGGCAGCATCAAGTTATTTGAGGACTGCTACTTCCCAGAGGATTCATCAATGGAGAAACTCATACAAGCATAAGAAAGCCTAATCACTTATTTAGAATTTTTACAAACAAACCTCAAAAGGATTGAACACAGGTACTCAGAGAGGTGCATGTGGATGCACTCACTGATGGATAGGTATCCACCTACAGGTTTAGTATAGCCATTAAAAAAGACATAATGTTGATACATGCTATGGATGGTGGAGCCTCAAAAACAGTGAAAGAAGCCAGAAGCAAAAGTCATATATTACACGGCCAGGCTATATGAACTATTCAGAACAGATAGGTTCATAGAGACAGAATGTAGATTGGTGGCTACAGGAATAGGGGAGAAATTGGTTAAATGGACATGAGGTTTTCCTTTGGAGTGATGGCGTTCTGGACTGACTGAAAGCAGTAAATGTAAACCATCGCAGATCACTAAGTGTTACTAAACTTTAGTGTTTCTTTAGACAGGGCCTCACTATATAGCTCAGGTTGTCCTTGAACTTGACCCTTCGGCATCATGAGCATCTGGTACCATAGGTACCCACCACTACCTCCAGGAAAGTGTTCATTACATACTAGTAGGAAGACAGAGACAATGGGCTTGAACCAGCCTTTGCCCTAGGCCCTGCCCCAATGCTATATGGCTTACCTTGCAGACTATGGCTGCCTTTGCTCCCAGCCGGGCAGCTTGGACACACTGGTTGGCACCTTTTCCTCCAAAGCCAATAAAAAACTTGTGTCCATGGATAGTTTCTCCAGTTTTTGGCAAGCGAGAAGTAAGACTATTGTGATTTAAAGAGAAGAAAACAAAGCATGTTGGTAATTGCAATCAGTGTACATTCTTTAATTGCAATTTTTTTTTTGGTTCTTTTTTTCGGAGCTGGGGACCGAACCCAGGGCCTTGCGCTTCCTAGGTAAGCGCTCTACCACTGAGCTAAATCCCCAGCCCATCAGTGTACATTCTTGAGAGACCACGAAAGGTTCTCTGCTAGAGCTCTTAATCTTCTCAAGAAAGCCGTGAGCCACCAGGAAGACAGCCCTTCCTTTCAGCTTGCCTTATAACACAGCCCATCTCCTCCAGAGAACTCCTGTCCCCTCCAGTGCTGTAGCTGCACTGCAAATGACAGCAGGTGTCTGTCCTCCACGGGCTATTCACAGGACAGGTGTCTGTCTGTCCTCCATGGGTTATTCACAGGACAGTCCCCTGGCCCACACCAGAGCTTTCCTCACAGTGGAACTCAGCAGGCAGTCTGCTGTCAAGTGAATGGGCTTCTCTGCCAGTTTCATAGGAAGCAGGAGGTGTATCATGATTCTACTGAGTGTCCAGTGTAGGACTTGAAGAGGAGAGGGAAGCAGGGTGGGGCAGGAGCAGACTCTGTCTTGCACACTGTGTCATTTATGCACAGTGACAAAAAGAACATGTATTTAAAATGATGGAGCACTAAGTCCTAAGTTTGGGCTTAAGTTTCACTATGGAACATAGCAATCATACAGAAGCAGATCTCCCTTGTCCTAGTCACCCATCACTCAGATTCAGTTACCAACTCCTAGCTGATCTTGCTCCCATCCCCACTGGTGTCTCAACAGGCTAGGCTCTAAGCATGACTTCACCATGACGCCATGGCCAACAGTGACAGTATTATCCAGGGGAACGTTACATGGGATTCGTTTCCGGTAAACGTTTTCATGATTTTAACATTTCTGGAGGATGGAAAGAAATGACTGACTTCAAAATGGTAGGCATTTCAGACAAGTGAAGTGAGGACTTGATGCCTGGCCATAAAGAAGTGGGCCAAGGATGGTAGGTGGGGCCAAAGTGAATGAGTTCTACAGGAAAGAAAGGCCAATCATAAGCTCACAACGAAGACTAGACAAGAAGCTAAGGTGTTTAGGAGACTACAGGTGTGTGGTGTATTCATTAATAAATAGGCCACGATATATCTGAAACCATATTGTATTAGAAGAGAGTGACAGAACAATGCCAATTCCTCCAGGTCACTAGTAGCTTGTCTGAAGTGGGTTGACATGAACTAATGACAGAATGCATATTTGTTTCGATAAAGACTAAGATCAACCCGTGAGTCTCTATATGCTTCTAAAACCGTCAATAAATCAGAGGACACGATTCCACTCCCAGCACTGTGCTGTCAAATATGCTTGAGATTCAAGAGACTCATCAATAATGTGAAGGCATCCCACTCCTCCCCTCTTCAATGCTATTTTTATCTAGGATTCTACATGCATTTATAGTACTGATGAAAAAATATACATCTAAAAGGTTCACTTCTGAAAAAGGTACTCAATCAAGAGAAAAATGGTTTTAATGTAATGTTATTATCCTGTCATTTAATTTAGCAATGACAGTGATGATGGGATTTTGATTTGCATCAGAAATCTTAAACATTTTAGGATCCTGTTACGAGCAGCCGCGGTGAGTAATCCATGTGAGGGAGTAACAATGTGAATTCTTGGCTTATTGATTCTGCTACCACGACTCGGAAAACCTTAAAAAGCAGACTATCTACCACGGCGAAAACAGGTATAATAACTTCATTAATAAGACAATGACGTAGAGAGACTTATTTACCTGGGTCACAAGTCACTGCTTTGAACCTGTCAGCTGTGGGGAACCATGAGAAGTGTACTGCCAGGATACTATGGGATGGGTATGAACAGAGGGTGAAACTCTGGCACCACGTATGTGCACTTGATGCAGGAGCAGACATGGCTAGGATATAGAGTAATTTATTTGAAAAAATGTTATTTGTTTGCATATTGATGTTTTACCTGCAGATAAGTCTGTGTCTTATGTGCATGCAGTGCCCATGAAGGCCAGAAGAGGACATCACACGTCCCGGGACTGGAGTTACAGGCAGTTGTGATGTGGGTGGTGGAAATTGAATCCTAGTCCTCTGAAAGAGCAAAAGTGCTCTTGGTCACTGAGCCATCTTTCCAGCCCCTTTAGAGTCATTTCTAAACAAACAATATTAACATGAGCTGGTAGATATTAGCAAGTGTGGAATTAATTCAGCAATCATTGAAAGGTTTCATGTCTTTGGTGTTTTACTATTTTCTTTTTTCTTCTTTCTCTATCTTTTCTCTGCCCTTACTGCGTTCTTTCTCTAGCTGTTAACTTTCCCTGTATGGGAACAAGGATCGAGCTTGCTGTGTTCTCCACTGTACCCAAAGTACACACCAGACTTGAGCTCTTGTCTCCTCTGTTTAGTATACATTTTTGCTTCTAAATTGGGGTTTGAAGGTGCTGACTATGGGGTGGAAGAGGAAGCTAGCAGCCATGGCTATACAACTGCCGACAACAACAATTCTACCTTTTGCCATATCTTGCTCACTGCACTACAGTTTTTAGCAGGGTTCTTTTCTTTCTCTTGCCCCACTCCCCTCTCCCCCTCCTCTTTGAGACAGTCTCACTTAGCCCAGGCTGACTTGGAACTCACTCTGACGATAAGGCTGGCCTTGAACTCCTAAGCTTCCTGCCTCTCTATTTCCCAAGTGCTAGAATGACAGGCATGTAGGGGTTTTCTTTCTTTTTCCTCCTTTTTAAAATATTTATTTTAAAAATATGTGTGTGTATATGCTGGTGCCCTCAGAGGCCAGAAAGAGGGTGTCAGATCCCCCCAAAGCTGGGGTTCCTGGTGGTTGTGAGTGCTGGGACAGACTTGGTCCCTCGGAAAGGGCTGCAAACATTCTTGGCCTCTGAGCCTTCTCTGTAGCCCCCAGAATTCCTCTTCTATAATCAAGAATTATAATTATAGGATATACATTGTTTGTACATTCAGGCAACAATTCAGTAAGTGTTGAGTGTTTTCTGATACACTTTCTATAGGGCAGAATCATCTTGCTGACAAGGTTATAATTCAAGCTGGTACACGTGGAAGATGAGCGCGTCTCATGTCACAGACCCAGGATCATATGATCCAATTCGTGTCTTTTAGAGGCTAGAAGTGTAGCTCAGTGGTAGAGCACTTGCCTAGTATGTGTGAGGCCCTGAATTCAATCCCTAGCACTTACAAAAGCTCACTGTGTCTTTAAAAAGGTTAGTGTGCAGGTATGCATTGCTGAATGGCAAGTGTGCATTCTGAGGAGTGAGTGATTTTGTTGTTTGTCAAATGTCAGTATATACAAACCAAGATGGCTGTGTCATCGAGAGCATCTTATGAGACTACCATCACACACGCTGTCTATGGGTGACAGTTAAGGTTGTATACAAGAGGGCAACACATAGAAAATGAGTTTATGACCGGCACCTATAGAGAAGAGTGGGGAACAAAACCGTCATGTTCCACTGCTCTCTGCTTTCAGTTCAGGGTTGGACACAAGGCCTCATACGTGCTAGGCAAGTGTTCTGACAGATTCATGCACTATCTAAGCTTGCTCTGTAGTTCAGGTAGTTCTAGCATTCTCCTGCTTTTGCTGCTCAAGTAGCTGGGGTTACAGGCCTGTATCATCAGACCTGGCCTCCATTTTGTATGTTGATAGTTAGGCACTTAAATCTATATGGTAAGAATCCATTTCTGATTCATTCATCCTTCTGCCTTATTTTTTTAGCTACCTGTTCTTTGTTAGTAGCAACTAGTTCCTTATGGACACAGACTCATGGAGCCTTGCGAAGAGCTATATTATTTGTTCCCCAGAGCTTCTCCATTTCTTTGCTATAATCCTTCAGGACAGCCCATGGAGGTCAAAGGTCAGGTCTCTCTTTCTAACATGTGGGTCCCTAGGGTTTAATTCAGGGAGTCAGGGCTGGCAGCCAGCACCTCACACCCACCATTCTCTCTGTATGGGCTCTTTCTTCCCTGCTCTGACTCCCTTGCCTCTCCCTGCCTGTGCTTCCTCCATTGAGGGGAAACCTGCAGGTGTTCACTTGGGGACTGGAGGTGAGAATGGAAACTTGGTCCAGATCGACTTTGTCAACCCCAGTCAGACTTGGGAACTCTCATGGCAGGCAGCTCATTGCCAGCATATTTAAAATACAGAACAATTTGGGAAAAGGTTTCCAGGCAATAATCATTCTAACTTAGGCATACAATAAAGCTTAAAGTGTGACATAGAACAGTGGTTCTCAACCTTCCTAAAGTTGCAACCTTTTAATACAGTTCCTCATGTTATGGTGACTCCACACCATAAAATTATTTTGTGGCTACTTCATAACTGTAATTTTGCTACTGTTATGAATCATAATGTAAATATCTGATATTTCTGGTAGTCTTGGGTAGCTTCTGTAAAGGGGTTAGTTAATTTCCAAAGGGGTCATGACCCTTAGGTTGATAAATGGTGACTTAGAAACTGTCCTACAAAGTACCCGTGACTGTGGGTGTGTTCTCTAAATAAAAGGCCTAGAATCCACTGTGGTGTGCTGACTATCATCGAGGTCAGTGGGCCATGATGTAATAGCCCCCTCATTCCCTGCAATGATGGGCTCTATTAATTGGAAGCTACAGACAACATCAGTCTTTGAGGGGAAGAGATGGGGATAAACACTTTCGGGGAGGTCTGCCTCCAGAAAGCTAAAAGGTTACCTGGTTGTTAACAAAATCCATTCCCAGAGTTCTGGGTGGAAAACAAGTATTTCTTCCTTTGAGAAGAGGGCCCTGTGTGTTTAACATTCCTTGTTCCCTAGTGTTCCATGGGTCTAAGGACCTTTGTGTCCCCAACTCCTTTACAGTGCTCCCTAGAGGGTGTTGTACTTTGCTCCTGTGCAATCCAGGATCAGATAGTTTACTGTGCATCTGAGTATTTCTTAAAGAAATAAGTTTAAAGAGAATAGAGGGGAAACTGGAACACTAGTTATAAACAGAAGCATTCCTAGATTGTAAATTCTACTTTACTCTGAATTAGGCTTTCCTACTCCATCAGGAAATTATGCTAAGTTTAACAAAGTACCCACAGACTGCACCATCGCCCGGACACAGGATGTCTCTGTGACTTTTCTTCTTGTTGTGACAAGCAACATAGCAGTAACACTGGCTCCCGGTTGATGGGGAGGGTGCAGGTGTCCATCAAGGTGGGGAGATGTGGAGGCAGGCGAGGGAAGCTCACACATGTGCAGATGTGCTTACATCTGGGCAGATGCGCTCACAGATAGAAGCACAGGAAGGGGACCTGTGGCACATGGCTGCCTTTCCTTTTTAATCAGCCTGGGACCCAAGCCCAAGGGAGAGTGTAGCCTAAATTCAGGGTGGGTCTCCTTCCTCCAGTTAATCCTCCCTGGAAACACCGTCGTGCATGTGCCCAAAGGGGCACTGTGCTAATAATGTCCCACGTTTCCTAGTCTGGTCACGTCACGATGAAGATCAACTATCACCGCGCCGTCACATGGATTCCCTTTAATTCAAACACGAGGCTTAGCTAGGTGCCAACGGCAATCAAGATGCTCCATGAGGGGGTGGAGAGTGTGTGGGGAGAAGACTAAGAAAAAGAGAAACAAGGCTCTACCATTTAAAAGGTAAAATAGTATAAACTTTTGATTGAAAGAGAAAAATCTCAACAGACAAAAACAGGCACAAGACATATTTAAACTGAGAACAAATTCATTGCTTGCGAAATGTTGCATTTTTGAATTGGACAGAAAGGAATGCCATTCCTGCCATGAGAGGCGGTGTGGTTAGAATGTGGTGTTTGAAGCAGGAGGCCTGACCCACTTACTGATTTCATTATCTTGACAGCTCTCCCCTCTTTGAACCAGCTTCTTCTCTTGCAAAACAGTTTAATAATACTTGTCAACTCCTGAGATGCCAAGGTTTTGTGCGCACAGTGAATTCACTGACAGGTGTTACCAGAACAACTTATCAATTGCTTTTAACTTCCTGACAATGAGGTGGTTGTTACAGGTTCTCAAGAGATTATTTGAACCAAAGGAGGGGATGGATGACCTGGTGATTGGAAGATAACAAGTCTTTCAACCAAAGAAGTCACACTAGTACCTGCTTCAGCAAAAATCAAGAAACACGTTCCTTCTTTGTGTTTGCACTGACCCTTTCTTCTGGCTGCAAGCTTTTGACATATTATAAGCTTCTATGATAAGAGATTGTACATTAGTTAATACCTAATTAAAATTCATACTAATTATTCCTGCTGCCTGCGTTTTTCAGCCATTTCTCATCTCCTCAGCATTTGTGTATGTCACATTTAAAGGTTAAGTGTAATTTCAAAATCAAGTTGTCACTCACAAAAGCATGAGTGGACTGAGAGGGCGCTATGGTAAGAGAAATGAGCAGGATGGGTGAGAAGTACTTATTTGTGGAACCTGAAAGCTGAACTCAAAGGAGAAGAAAGGAAGTTACCAGAGGCGGGAGGGGAGTGGTGGGACTGGTTGGTTACAAAGCCACAACTGGATAGGAGGATGTGGTGGTTTGAATATGCTTGGCCCATAAGGAGTGGTATTGGTAGGAGGTGTGGCCTTGTTGGAGGAAGTGTGTCATTATTGGGGTGCTTTGAGACCCTTGTCCTGGCTGCCTGCAGTCAAGATCAAGATGTAGAGCTCTCAGCTCCTTCTCTAGCACCATGTCTGCCTGCACACTGCCAAGCTTCCTACCGTTATGATAATGGACTGACCCTCTGAACCTGTAAACCTCCACCAATTAAATGTTGCCCCTTCTGAGACTTCCCTTGGTCATGGTGCATGTTCACAGCAGTGAAACCCTAAGACAGAGTTCTACCCATAATATGGTGCCGACAGTGATGTTATACATTGTATACTCTAAAATAATAGTTAGCTGTACCCTGATAACTACAGAATAAACACATGTACTGAAACATTACACTGTAATACACAAATATGTATATTTGTCAATAATTTAACAGTCAAGTTAGTAACATGTATTTACCTTTGTGTAAAAAGATCTTAACTACTGATTAAAGTTGCATTCCGCTGGGCATGTGGCACACGCCTTTCATGCCAGCACTCAGGAGGCAGAGGCAGGGGATCTCTCTGAGTATGAGGTCAGCCTGATTTACACAGTGAGTTCCAGGACAGCTGGGGCTACATAGGGAAGACACTGTTTCAAAACAAAACAAAACACATTTTTTTTCTAATCTAAACTTGTAAACATATATATGATTTTTTTAAAGAAATAAAATATCAATTATGTTTTAAGTGTGGTTAACTGTTTTTGACAGTTTGTCTAACCCTTATCTTTCCAAACTAAGGGTTATTTTGCTTTAAGATGTAGCTACCTCAAGTTCAGAGAAGATAGTACAGCAGTGGTGTCAGTCTTTTGTGTCACATGTTCAACCTCAACTGATTTAATTGGTTATATGTGGAAAAAGCTAGGTGATCAGAAAGACAATACAGATGAGTATGCTCTGGTATTCTCCCAGGTCACCAATCTGACAAATCTTATTTCGGTCTCAAATCTCTGATCACATGCTACCTCCTGTTATCTTGTTAACCCTGTCCGATTAAAATTCTTATTAAGTATTATTCATTCTCACAAGAAACACTAAATTTCTGGGCCAGAAGTCTTCTTTACATTTTTCTTTTTATGTGTTTAAGATCGGGCCTTACTATGTAGCTATGGCTGACCTAAAACTCACTATGTATATCAGGCTGGTCTTGAATTCACAGCAATCCTCCTGCCTCCGTTTCCTGAGTGCTGGCTGGGATTACAGGTCTATGTTCTGATGATAAACTGAGATATTTATTTGGACATGGTAGCCTTTTCTTACTCATAGGAAATAAGTAAGCTTGTTTTCTTGATGACTTATTATTTTTATTTTTAATTTTGTGTATGTTTGTATGCCTACATGAGTACTGGTCCCCATAGACAGAAAAGCTTGTATTGCCCTGAAGTGAGTGTTAGGTGGTTGTGAGCCGCCTAAGGTAGGTGCTGGGCACTGAAGTCAGGTCATCTGTAGGAGCAGCAGTCCCTGTCAACCACTGAGCCATCTCCAGGACTGAAGTCAGGTCATCTGTAGGAGCAGCAGTCCCTGTCAACCACTGAGCCATCTCCAGGACTGAAGTCAGGTCATCTGTGAGAGCAGCAGTCCCTGTCAACCACTGAGCCATCTCCAGGACACGCTCTACGTCACCCCTGCCTGCACTGCTTGCTTGCAGCCATGGACAGAGTGAGACCCAACTCATACGTGCTATTGTTTTTCTATAGTCAACACCTATAACAAAGTTTGATTTATAAATCAGGCACAGAATTGACTAACATTTAACAATGCCAAAATAGAAAAAATCATCACAAAATTCTGTAATGAAATTGCCATCACCACCATTTTTGCCCTTCCATGCTTAAAGGTTAACTGAACACAAGTACTTTCATGCAGTGATAGTCAGTTTGCTCAACAAGAATGGCTCTAAATGACGAGTGGCCGAGTGACACATAGATACTGAACGCGCTGGTCAAAGGACAAATTCTCACCATGGAGCTCAAGGTCCGCCTTCCAACTTATTGTGTGGTCTGGCCTGCTTAGACCTTGGGACCTTCCCAGCTCTGTTTACCGAGTGCTGGGATTTTGCCATGTGCCACCATATCTGGCCTCTCATTCTTAAATACAAAGGACACAGAAGTCTATGTCAATAGTTTGCTTTTCATGCCCTTGAAGGTTTCATTTCATGAGCTGAAAAGGTGGCTTAGTGGGTAAAAGCTCGTTCTGCAAGCATGAAGACTTGAGACTCTAGTTTAAATCCTTAGCACCCACACACAAAAGAATCATTTTTGCCTGTGCCTGTGACCCAGCATTGGGTCATGGGGCAGACAGGCAGATCCTGAGGACTCACTGGCTAACCCATCTCACTAAAAATATGAATTCAGTGAAAGACCCTGTCTGAAGGCAAAATGATGCGAAGTAGTAGATGTCTTCTTATCTGCTCTTTGAATGCCCACACCCAAGCTCATACATACATCTGAACACACACGTGGATATCTGGTCGCTGGATGAATACACTTGAACATACATGTGCACCCCACCCCACCCCATACACTACAGCCCCCAAAGTTTCATTTCATTGTGTGCCTGTTTCTGACAAGAAGTTGGAACTAAACATTTGCTTTTTCATATGTCATGTGTATTTTTCCTTTGATGCTTTTTGCTTGCAATGGGTTTGCATTGAGTTTCTTTAGAACATGCTTTTATACTATTTATCCTGTTTAGAGTTAATCCCTTAATTAAAATTTCAGGTTTTCATAAAGCTTGGGAAAATTTTAGCTATCACTTCTTCAAATACTTTCTGTATCTCTCTCTCTTTTAGACTGTAATCGCACTTATTTAGACTGTTGCCTCCTGGGTCTGAGAGGCTCTATGCCTTTCCCCATTCCTTTGGATTATGAACATATCTCTGACTCTTTTACCATCCTATTGATCCCAATGTTTCTGTCATTGCTGTCTTCTGATTGCCCTTTCCTCTCTTGGTTATGAACCACATTTACTTGATTCTTCAAAAGTCAAATGATTTTGATTAGATGCTAAGTTTTGCAGATATCGCAGTTTATCTTAATTTCTTGTTTCTCCAAAGGGCATTTGATTGTTTTGCAGTTAAATAAGCTATGGACTAGCACGATCCTTTAGGTGTTACTGCTGAGATGTTAGGGTGGGTCTATAGTACTCTTTGCTGGAGGGTGGATTTACTCTTTAACTAGGTTGTGGTCCTGAGATCTTGAGTGACTTCTAAAAGTTCAACAATGCTTCTGGTTGGACAGAATTTGCCAATCTCCTAGTATAGTTTCTGGAAAATGATCAATTTATATTGATCCAGAAGTTGCTGGTTTAGTGAGTTTCTCTCTATCCATGTCCATTTGACACTTGCAGTAGATTCTATGGGACTTTAAACTTTCCTTGATTAGCTCCTTCCTTTCCCAGTATCCTGCCCCACAAATTCTGGCTTTCTTAGTCTCTCCAAGCTAAGAACTTTGTTTTCTTACCCCTCTGGGATTATTAGTCTACATATTCCTTGAGTTTTCCTTCGCTGCTGGGGTCAGGAATTTGCTCCCAGAACTGTGTGTTTTCCTCTCCCACATTGCTTGTCTTTATTATCTGAAGAAGTCATTTTTTACTAATTTCTACTAATGTTGAGGGGATAAGTTTGGTAGTGGTTATTTCAAAAGGGTGAGGAATGTTTGGAGGTGAATAGTTTCTACCTTAAAATAAATATACAGCAAAAGTTTGGATGACAGATGCCCTGCACACAATGGCAACACAATGGCATGTAGGTAGGGGAGTCTGCAGGGCAGTGGCCCACAGAGAAAAGAAAACCAGTATGAAAAGTTCAACATGGAACAGTAGTTTTGAGATGGGCCTTTTAATCTCAGTCCAGAAGTCATTATCAGAATGATGGGGACAAGAAGGACATACTGATTTTACTCTTCTAAGGTGGCATAGAAGATTTGAATATATAGTATGCTGGGAGAGGCATATAGCCCAGACTACTTACATACCTAAAAATATAAAATACACCCCAGTATCATTTTTTTTGGTGTGTATATACAGTGTGTGCGTGCGTGCGTGCGTGCGTGCGTGCGTGTGTGTGTGTGTGTGTGCATGCGTGTGTGTGTGCTCACACATTATCTCCCCCTACTCCTTACTTCCATCCAAGAACATCTATTATTTCCTGGAGAAATAACAGAGGCTCAAATTCAGAAGTAGAGAATGGATCAATTTTGTAACTAGAGGCTGTAAGAGGAAGAGAGCAACAGAAACAAATGTGCATTTGGGAGTTAGGAAGTAAGGATCTGACAGCTACAGATTTCCATGAGGTTTCCATGAGGGTCCTATACAGTAAGAAGCTAGGAGGCAGGGGGAACACAAAGGAGACTGATAAGACACAAGAATCTCACAAAAGGCAAAATTAATGATGCTACTTCTAAATTCACTGAAAGCAAGAACATTTATTTATATATAGCATTTGTATATTTATATAACATAACAATGTGCACATCGTTATATATATGATCTTATACAACTATATGATTGTGACACTTCTAGGTATAGTGTCAGAGTCAAGCCAGCTAACCATCTGAATATACGTGTTTACTGCTGTGCTATTTACAAGTGCCAAGTGAGGGTGTCATGTAGGTGCCCGCCAGTAGAAGAGTGGATTAATATAATGTGGCATATATACACAAAAAAGTTTTTCTCAACCCAAAAGAATGATATTATACCGTTCTTAGGAAATTTAATGGGTCTGGAAATCATCATGTTGAGTAAAATAAGCCAATGTCACAAAGACAAGTAGCCTTTGTTTTTTCCATGTATAGAACTGGAGGGGAGGGACATGCAGGTAAAAGGAGGCCGCATGGATAGATGAGCGGCACACCCATGTGTACCTGGTGCCTAGGAACAGACACAGTTAACAGACACTGAAACACAAGACAGAGACCAATAACTACAGAACCAACGCTTTATTTTCTATTTTGCCAATTAATTATAGTAAAAATTTAAATTCCAAAGTGACTTCTGTCACCATATTATAATTATCTGGGCTACATCTTCCTGCCATCTGCTGGTATAGTTTAAAGCAATAAAAAAATGGATTTTTAATTTCGTCCTTAACAAAATATAATTAGAAGGATAAATCATAAGAAAAATAGTGTATTTTAGAATTAATTATTAAATTTTCATTTACCTACTATCTCTAGTTTTGGGTGATCTTGTTTTTCATTGTTATAAGTAATCAATGACTGATAAGATTATATTTGGAGTTAACCAACCAGCTTGAGTAGGCATTGGGAATAATCAGGAACTGATTATATGTAAATGAACATTAAATATATATAAAGCAGATTAGATGGGCATATCATCACCTCTGTTTTGGGTAAGAAGGTTAAGAATTTGGTAAAGTACTTGCTTATCAAAAATCCCACAGTTGTCCTAAGGCCTGAACTAAACTCAGGTCTTTTAATGCTACTTTATTGAAAGTCTTTATGCTATTGTGCTTTGATAATTAGCGTTTTAAACATCTGGATATTCAGAATACTGGACATGTTAAGTAGCAATTACAACTGAACAGGCAAGAGAAACAGGTTCTACAGTTACAGAGACCTTCAGTTTATTCTATCTTACAACTCCTTTGGCTTTACAAATTCATGTTCCACTACAAGAAGACCTACAGAGTTAACTAACGGGGCCTATGCGGGTTCCCAGAGACTGAACCACCAACCAAGAGCATGCGTGGGCCAGACCTAGGCCCCCTGCGCTTAAGTAGCAGATGTGCAGCTTGGTCTTCACGTGGGCCCCCTAACAACTGGAACAGTGGCTGTCTCTGACTCTGTTGCCTGCCTGTGGATCTCTTTCTTCTAGCTGGGCTGCCTTGTCTGGCCTCAGTAGGAGAAGATAAGCTTAGTCTTTCTGTGACTTAGTGTGCAGAGGTGGTGATGCTGGTGATGCTGGTGGTGGTGGTGGGTAGCGGCTGGTACCCATGGGGAGCCTCCCCTTCTCCCAGGAGATGGGGAGGGGGAGTAGGGATATCAGGGTGGGACTGGGAGGAGGGTATGCTGTAATCAGGATGTAAAGTGAATAAGTTAAGGAAAATAAATGAATTTATGTCCCAGAGGCAGTGTCCATCTCCTTCTCATAATAGTGGTTTGTTCCTAGAGTTTTATGTGTATTTTAAATCTTTTTTTGCACAGCCTGTTCCCTATGCCTGGAAGTTCTTCCCCCTGTGTCTTGGCTTTTGCTAAGACATCCATATCCTCTAAACTGAGCACATTATGGCCTCTCTCAGACATTCTAATGCAGCTGTCTGGGTGGGCTAGGTACCGTGCCTGTGGTTGCTGGGCATGTGTGAAGTTTCTCTCATGTCACGTGCCACACTGGCTTCTGAATCACCAAACAGCTAAGGTTGTTCCCACAGACACCCTGCCTCGACAAAAACTGCAGATACTGTTTTTGAATCTTATCACATAGGAAGAACTGTACCAAATGCTTCTTTTATGAACATCAATCAAGTAAGCATTACAAAATGGCCATGAAAACTTGTTTTCGTCTCCTTTCAGTGATAAGAATTAGAATCCTAGGCATTGTAAAAAGATCCCATGTTTGCTTAAAAGACGGCAAAGCTAGGATTTATTTGCTTATTTACAATTGTTTTAGACAAGGTCCCACATGGTTAAGTAGGGTTCAAAGTCTCTATGACCTCAATCATTGACTCTTCTGCCTTGGCCTCCTGAGTGCTGGTCTGACAAGTATGTGCCAGGACGCCCAGCTCAGAGTCAGGTTTAACACAAAGCAGGTCTGCGAAGGCCTCCAGAGACCTTGGACCTTAGGATGCTAAGGCATCTAGAGATACACCTACGGACCTCAGGACCTATTCACACTTCAGAGTTTTATCACCTTTCCAGTAATTTCTGGCTATTATAATTTGTTTTTTTCTCAAGCCTCAGTGTAGCTATATAGTCTAGGCTAGCCTCACACTTAAGATCCCCTGTGACAGTCCCTTATGCCATCATGACTGGCTTGTCAGACCTCCTTGTTCTGCTACTCTCTCATGTAAGCTATGTCTAGACTCATTTGACTTTTTGTTCTGAGATGGGTCTCACCAAGCTGTCCAGGCTGTCTGGCTTTAAACTTACTCTGTGACCCAGGTGGGCCTTGAACTCACTATCCTCCTGCCTTAATTAACCTCCTGAGCTACTGGGATTACGGGTCTGAGCCACCAGGCCTACCTCCAGATACACTTTTAAAGAATCTAACTGCTGAGAGGAAAAAGCCAAATAATGGTGTTTCTTTTCTAGAGTTCAGAGAAAAATTGCAAATGGACAGAATTCTTTGAAATATATGTTTCTTTTTAAATCTTTGGATGTACCACTTTTTGTATAAAATACAATCTATCAGAAGAAATCAACTCCATATGAAATATGAACAGTTTAATCTTAATACTCTGTTATTCCGCAAAAATAACTTAGTTGTGCTGTACAGCCTTAATAAAATTGACAAACAATATTCTACAGAGCCATTTATATAAAAATGTTTGAAATTAATCTGACATTAAATAGTTAATGTGGGTGGGTTAGGCACCTTGCCATCTTTTAATATTTCTATGGAGCAGTTTATATAAAATTATCTGAAAAGAATCTACATCATAGCATAATAAATGTGAATTGATTATATTTGCTAGTACAAAGGGAAAAAAAATCATAGTTACAAAAAAAAAAAAAAAAAACAAACCCCCACAAATTCACAGAAGACTGCTATTGTAGAACACATTCAATGGTTTAACTAAAGATTGGAAAAGACATACCAGGCAGATATCAATTATGGTAACTCTGGATAGCTTTATTAACATCAGCCAAACAGGAAAGAAAACAGCTTAGAGTTGAGCAAGAGAAGACAGCGACTCTAGACTGAATATCCTAATAAAATAGCACCAAATATACACATTATAAAATCAAAATAAGCATGGCTGTAGTGAAAGACAAATCTATCACATATGCATAAGTAATTCTAACATAATTCTTAAGTGTATAAAGTCACATGAGGTCAGCTAGGACTGGTGAACTTGTATAAAATACGAGAGCATCAGACCTTTCAAGTACGAGTGAGGATGAGCAGGGAGCCCCTTTCTTTATGAATTGTCCAGTTTTAGGTATGACAGCATCACGAATGAGTGAGGGTGTGACGTGCAAGCATGCATTCCTTTACTCCACCAATGTTCACTAAGTGGCTATCTTGAGCAGGGTGCTGTGATATCCCAAGTACGAACAGGATACTTATTTTATTATCCTTATTTTAGATAATATATACCATCTATTTTCTTTTGGCTTTAATAGAAAACCAAAGAAATATTTATCTTTGAAGACAGGAAAGTGCACTTTATCATTCATGTTTGAGACATGCACTTGTCTATGTTGCTCTGATTTGGAACTCACAGTGACCCTCTGTGTCGGCCTTCCAAGTGCTGGGATTAAAGATGTGCACCATTGCTAGTTTGTATTGTTTAACACTCTTGAGATAGGACTTCATTGCCTTGGCTGTCCTCTAACTTGCAATATAATTGACACTGACCTCAAACTTCTTATATTTTTGGTTGTGAGCCTAGCCTTTAATGGCTAAGCCATCTCTCTAGCCCACACCTCGAACTTCTGTCTTTACCTCTCGTATGTTGGAATCTTTTAAGATTCTACTTAAAGGCATGTACCATCCAAGATGGCCCTGACGGACTTTAAAGCTAAGATTCTGTAAGATCTTTGGTTGAAAACTCACATAATTGAAAAACATTCCTTTCTTTGTCACTTGAAAATGAAAACTCTTAATCAGAATCCCTCCCCCCAGTATTATGGTTCTGACCAATAGTAAAAAGTCCACTATATAATATATATCTATATATAAACATAGGTAGAATATATTTTGTAGCTGACGGTGATCCATAGTTCTAGCTAGTTTGGAGACTGAGGAAGGGGCATCACTTGAAAAAAACCTTGAGTTTGAGGCCACCCTGGACAACATATTTAGACCTTCTCAAACACACACATACATGCACGCACGCACGCACACATACACACACACACACAGCAATTTATAGAGCACATTTAGAGACTATTGTACGGGGTTGGGGATTTAGCTCAGTGGTAGAGCGCTTGCCTAACAAGCGCAAGGCCCTGGGTTCAGTCCCCAGCTCCGAAAAAAAGAAAAAAAAAAAAAAAGAGACTATTGTACAAATTACTTTGTGCAATATTACAGAATTGTATTTCAAGGTTTTTTTCCAACCACAAAAGGAAAAGCCAGTGCCTAAGATGTGATATTTGTGGGAAACAACCCAAAAACCGAAGTAAAACAATATATCCCAAACAAAACCCCAGACCTAAAACTAAAACAATATATCCCAAACAAACCCCAGACCTAAAACTAAAACAAGCAAACCCCTAAAGTTTTACTTAGACAACAAGCCAACCATACACAAGGATGATTTGTAGTTGACTTTTGCAGCTGGTAAGACGTGCTTCAAGTTAAGCTAGTCACAGCATAACTGTGACGTAAGCAAACACATTCAAAGTCCCGAATGCTCATCTGAATGCTCAGAGATGCTCTTACAAACGTCATGGCCTCTAATATAATATGAAGCATGCTTGCCCTCCAAGGCCATAAAGGTGGAGATTAAAGCTATTCCCTTCGGTAACATGAATTAAGTATGATGAAGAATGGAAGGACTATCCTGAAATCATCTCGGATCATTTTGGGATTCTCGATCTTCAGCACCTTTCCTCTTGGAAGGTTTCTCTGCTCCCAGAGAATCAGAAGCTGCTTGCTCCAGAGTTTGGATCGTGCTTTACTAACTGCAGTATCCCAAGTGTCTGGCATATTTTCACTCCTTTTAAAAAAGTTATTTGGGGTTGGGGATTTAGCTCAGTGGTAGAGCGCTTGCCTAGCAAGCGCAAGGCCCTGGGTTCGGTCCCCAGCTCCGAAAAAAAAAAAAAAGAAAAAAAAGAAAAAAAAAGTTATTTATTTTTATTTTATGTGCATTGGTGTTTTGCCTCCATGTATGCTTGAAGGTTCCAGATCCTCTAGAACTGGAGTTACCGACAGCTGTGAGTTGCCATGTGGTTGTGGGCATTGAACCTAGGTACTCTGAAAAAGCAGCTGGAGCTCTTAAACTTTGAGCCATCTCTCCAGCCCCCTCACCCTCTTAATATATACACATCATTAAAGTACTGGAGCAAAATTCACTGGATTTTACCTTTGTTCTCCCAAAACACAGAGGAGTTATACGGATGATGGATGGGCAACTTAGAAACTGAACATCCTCCTTACCCTCTTCCTCCTCTCTCCTTTTTTGGGATAGGGTCTCATGTAGCCCAAGCAGGCCTTGAACTCCCTGCATAATCGAGGTTAGCTTTGAACTGAGTGTCCTGTCTCCACCTCTCGAGCTGGGATCACAGGTGTGAGCTATCACACCCAGCTTTGCTCTTGTCACTCGGAATTTACTTTTTTAAGCATCTCTTTTCACTGTAGGTATCAAAATTAGCAAATTTCTCATGGATGATTTCTTTTGGCATTACAGAATACAAGTGACAGGAACACATTTAAAAATACTGATTTTAAAATATGACTTACATTTTAAAAGCAAACTTTTAAAACTAAAAAGCAGAAATTATGAAGAATGGCGTTATATCCCTCAAACACTGGGAACTGTCAGATAATTTTGGACCAATGTTCCTTTGATTTTTACTTTACTGAAAATGTGACCTAAAAGAGATTTTCCTATCTAAACATGATAATATGCTTTAGTCCAACTCAGACTTCAAGACAGGCATCAAAAGGGAATTTCTGTTAGTTTTCCCCTTACTTTCCCAGAACCCTTTTATTAGGCTTGATGTTACAGCACCAGGAGAGTGTTGCTTTCTAAGTTTCTGTGTACTTAGTGGATGTCTGATGCCAGTGGAGGGCAGATGAGGGCGTTGGACCCCCTGAAACTGGAGTTACAGGCAGTTGTGAGCCACCACCCAGTGTGGGTGCTGGGGACTGAACCTGGGTCCTCTGCAAGAACAAGTGCTCTTAATTGCTGAGTCATCCCTTTAAGCCACAATTTTTTTCTTTTCTATATATATTTTTTTAAATGTAGGGGTGGGGACAAGAAAAAAAATGTCTGGGTTTGTGCAGTAGCCTTGGAGGCCAGAAGAGAGTGCTGGATCCCCTGAAGCTGGAGATGCAGGTGGTTTGTAAACCACCTAAATTGGGTGCTGGGAACTGAACTTAGGACCTTTGGAAGATCAGTATGTATTCTCCACTTTTAGGTTTAAAAGTAATCTAGGTTTACTACCTCATTTATTCCAGTATCTACTTAAAGTCTTTTGGGAATTAAGCAATCATGTTCTGATTTGCTAAAGCTCAAAGTTACATTTGAGTTCTTTTTCTGAACTCATTGGCCACACATAAGAAAGTATCATAGGTGTTAGCCGACATCACAGTCAATTACTCTGGAAACATGTATTAAACTTATCTTTCTGGGAGTTTTGGGGGAGTGCATAGGCTGAAAGGGAGGCAGTAAATTAAATGTATCCCTGTAATACTGAAGTGCTGCTGGAGCTCAGAGCTCAGTGATCTCATCATGTCTCATAGCTTTAAATATTTGTACACCAATGACACATTCATAGATTTGTATCTCCAGACTGTACTTCTCTGAATGCCAAACTCATATCTGCCCTTTTGACCTCTTCAATCTAATAGGTCAGATGTCTAATGGGTACTTCAACTCTCACACGTCAACCCTGAGCTCTGGATTCAATCTTCCGCATCTCTTCACAAAGATCAAGTCACACAACTTGGAGTAATCTCTGGCCTGTTACCCTCAGCAGATCCTTTGAGCTCTGCTCCCTTCTAAATGTAATCACAGATACCTGCTGCTCCCCCCACAGAGCTCCCAGACTCACCTAGGTTATGGAGATCGACTCCAAATGTGTCTCTTCTTGACTTTGCTCTCACTCTTGTCCTCAGTCTAAGTCAGATTATGTCACTCTTTCACTCAAATCCAATGGCTTCTTATCCATCCAGAGTTGATATAATGTTCTTTAGGACTCACTGTGACCTGGACCCCCACTCTTTTTTTTTTTTTAAATACTGCAATCCTTCTTGTTAAGTGTTCAGGGCCTTGCATATGCCATTCTTGTGCCCGGAGCGTTCTTCAGTCATGTACATCCTTTAGCTAATGTATGGCTCATTGCTTTCCTCCTTTAGACATTTATGTAAAATCCCACTTCTCAGTGAGGCTTTCTTTGGCTAGGGATCTAAACTTAGTCTTCCTACCCTCTGTGTGATTTTTCTCTAGCATTTAACTGAGTACATCACATGATTGGCTTATTTTCATTGATACTGTTTCTGTAGCTTTACAAAGCAGAAAATTTTTGTCTGTGTATCTTTTCTACCTAGGGCAGAAACTGGTACATAGCATAAATCCAATAAAAATTAGTTGAATGCCTGAAAAGAATGGGTGATATACATGTTATAAAAAATAGGGGCTTAAAGTATGATTAATGCAGGTCTGTAAACTGAATATATAAAAAAAATACCATGTATTTTCCTATCTCTCCTAAGACCAGATTTGATTTCTTTTTTCTTTGTAACATGAAACCTTTTTTAAAGACAGGGAGGATTTCATGTAGCACAGACTGGCCTTAAACTCCATGTGTGGCTGAGGATGACTCTGACGTCTGATTCTTTTTGCTCCCACTTCCCAAGTGCTGGATTACAGGCATGTGCCATCATGCTTGATACATGAAACCTCATGAAACCTTAGACATGAGTGTTCAAGAAAAAAGGATAATGATGAACGCAGATGGGTATACACAGTGTCAGCTGGATGAGCTAATGAGTTTTAAGAATTATTACTACATAAAGCTTACGACACACAGAAAACTAAAATTAAAAAAATGCTCATTGATTGAATTAGCAGTGTCTGGCAAACAGCAGTATATAAAGTAAGTTGGACTTGGATGCCTTCCAAAAAGGCTTAGTGAAGGGGTGTTACTTCTAAAGTGATTCTATAGTGCAGGCACGATGTCTAGGCTGGCTACAGTTGAATGCAGGAATAAAATGAGTAATGACGAGACTATTTTTAGACCTGAAGATCTTTATTCTTTATCAGTGTCCAAGATAAACAGAGACTACAAATTTCTACATGGACTTTATACAAAAAGGCAGTGTTATTGGTCTCCCAGAGGAAGAATGATAGTACGGAAAGGTAAGTCTGGGAGTCCTGGGTTCCAGCCTTCATTATGCCTCTGAGTGGCTGTGTGATCAAAAGTGAGCCATTTAAGCTCGTGGTCACCTCATATGTAAATGTGAGTGAGGGTGACTGAAAAGACCCAAAGGTTCCCTAAGTGATAGTGTAAGGTTATTTGATGCTTACAGTATGAGTAAAATATTCTTAAAAGATGCTCACACTATGATCTCCCCAATTTAGAAATATATTGTATACAGCAAGGGAGTACTTAGGTAGTGAATAGCCAATAAGAAGTAATAAGAAAAGGAGATTATCTTGAGTTGTTTACCTAGGATCAGTGTAATACAAGGGTTCTTATAGTGCACATGGACTGGGTTGGGCTAATGCTACGTGAGAAAGACTCGACCAACCACTGTTTGCTATTAAGATGAAGGGGACTTGACTAAAAGAGTAACAGAGAAGCTATAAAAATTAAAAAACATCCCCCAGAATGGAACCTTACCTATTGACTCCTTGATTTTAGTTTAGTGATTACTGAGCCAGACTTAAGACCTCCAGAGCTGTAACAAGATTAAGTCAGTCAAATCTATGGCAAATTGTTTCGGCAGTAGTAGGAAACTAATATGGCTATGACACATATTTAACAAACAGAGCTTAACAAACAGAGCCAGACCCAATTTTATGCAGGGTTCTGAATAAAAACAAGGTATTTTTGTAGGATTATCTGGTTGGTTTAATCAGATCATGGAAATTTTTTAAGAAAAATCTATGGAAATTTGTAGTCTACGGAATAGTTTTTAACTAGTGACTCATATGAAAAATAGTAATTCAAAATTTTATGAAGAAAATTACAAGGGAAATTAGGAAATTTATCCGTAATGTAAGTTTCTAGGCTCTGGCTTACTTAGCTATAAACTGCAGGGCTCAGTAATATCTTTGATACCCTAGTCGTAGCTGCCTGGAAGTGAGTATTATTCTAGTAGCCTTCAGATGAAGATGTAGAACTCTCAGGTCCTCCTGCACCATGCCTGCCTGGATGCTGCCATGTTCCCGCCTTGATGATAATGGACTGAACTTCTGAACCTGTAAGCCAGCCTCAATTAAATGTTGTCCTTTATAAGACTTGCCTTGGTCATGGTTGTCTGTTCACATCAGTAAAACCCTAACTAAGACAAATGGCATTTCACATTTCAAAATGTGACCTGCCAAACTTTTAAAACATTTATTATCTGGAGCTTTACAGGAAGATGTGCTGACTTTTCCCCTAGAAAAACACACGTAAGCCTCCCAGCAAAGGTCTCAAACTGTATTGTTTGCCACTACAGAAAACCACACCTGCCTTGGCATAACTTATGACAAGGTAGCAGCTAACATTTCTGAAAAAGTAAAATTTAGAATTTGGAGAAAGACTTGGTGCTGTAGGCCTTTAATCCCGGCTACAGCGGGGTAGCAAGGCCAAGTGCCTGGGTTCCATGAGACAAGTTCAGCATGGGGACTGAGTGCTTGCTCGCCATGCAAGGCACCGGAGTTCAGTATCCAGCACCACACACACAGTTATGTAAGCCTTAATTATTTGTAGCTCTTCTGTCATTGCTACACTTATAAAAATGAGTTTTTGTTTTTAACTCTGTGTGCATACCCTTGGAGGTGTGGGATCCCCTGGGACAGGAGTTACAGGTGGTTGAGATCCAATGCTCTTAACTTTTGAGGCCATCTCTCCAGTCCCTACAACATACCAAGGTTTTTGTCAATTAAACTTGCCTCTCCCAGTCTCCATTTAAATTCCATCTTTTATGTTGTGTTTGGTAACTTGAACACATACACTTATCTATCTATCCTTCCTATGTATGTATGTATGTATGTATGTATGTATGTATGTATGTATCTATCACATACATATCACATATGTAGAAAAAGTCAGAGAACTTGCTCCAGTCAGTTTTTGTCCTTCCACCACATTGGGATCCAGGGACTGAACTCAGGCCATTAGGCTTAGCTCCTTGACCTCACAGCCATCTTGATGATTGTGACAATTTATAAATGTTTTAAGCAAGATTAAGTTGGATATATGAAGACCCTGGAGCTGTTTTTAAAGTAGATATAGGTGGTTTGGTGCAAGGATATGGCTGTTTTGATTATTATCCTAAGGTCTTGTTTCAAGGTTCCTTGTTTTTCCTTTTGGAAAAATCCTTTGGGACTGATGACATTAAGTTGCTGAGAAATATGACTATTAACATAAACAGAATTAGATGGTTGGATATTTTTTGGAATACCTGAATTAGTTTTTCTACAATGTATATTGCTTTTATGCCTTGAAAGCCGTTTTCATAAAAACAGACAGCACACAAAGCAGAAGGAGCTTTCCTACAACCTCTCTGACTTAACTATTCTCATTTAGCATTAGTTGATCAGTTTTTTAGTGGCTGTAATTACGTTTATTTGTTTTTTTTTTTGTTTGGTTTTTGAATTCACACTTGGGTTCACCACAAAGGCTGATCCATAGTTTCATTTCTACATAAAAGTAACTGTAAATATGGAACACTGCAGGAAGGCCAACAATCGATTGAGGGCAAAGGTGTCTGTTTGCTTCGATGCCTTATTTCACACGTGTTCAATCCAGTAATACCTAGTAGGGTCTGGTGGATAAAACACATCTTGTCCTCACAACATCCCTGTGAGGTAGGTACAGCACGTTCTCAGAGATTAAAACGTCATGGGGCAGCCTAGCCAAGGAAACAAGTGCAGGTGTTTGGGGGCGCCCGGGGATGTGGGTGTGTCTTTAGAAGTATCAAAGCTTTCATTCATGTGCCCCCCCACCCGCTCCTCAACCCCCGTCCCTTACCCTGTCATTGACCTCTACCAATTTGAATTCTGCCTTTTCCACTTCTGAAGTCGCACTGTGGCAACCTGAAGTTTATAGCAAAGTTCCATGGAGGGTGCCCACAGATCCGAGGCCCGGACGCCCACAGTGTGGTTCGTCCTCCCGAGACCTTGCGCTGCGGCCCCGCACTAACCTGACCAAGTCGGTCATGCAGGAACCCACCACCACCACTGCCGCCTCTTCCTCCTGCCAGGGACTCCCGGGCTCCCCTGACGCCGCCATTACTAATCCTCGCTCTTGCTCAACCCGGACGCTGCCCTTTGCCCTTTGCCTGACCTCGTAACCAGGGACGCCACTCCGTCCTCCCTAACGACGCGGGCGTTTCACACGCCTGTGCGGGTCGCCCACTCTAATGCCCGAAACCTCCTCGGCCTTTGGCTGGCCCTGGTTCCTCTGGGACCCGTGTTCCCACCCCGCCTCACGGCACAGGGCCCAACCGCCACGGCAAGAATCACAGAGCGCGCCAAGGTGGAGGCAAGAGCTCCGGGGAACCTTCAGGCGCTACCAGGCCGCCTTCCTCAGCTTCCGGGGGACGCGCACGCCCGGCCGGCTCTGCAGAGGGCGGGACGTCCGGGGGGAGCGCGCACGCATCCGGCCCGCGGTTCGCGCGCAGGTCGGTGCGTCGGTCGGGGGCGCGCTCGGGTAACCTGTACCCTGTCTAGTCGCCGGTTACTGATCGGACTTAAGTTCCAGGTACCTGGACCCGGGCTGGTGCGGGGAGGTTGGATCTCAGTCGCACAGGTGGCGCAGAGAGCCGTGTTTGAGTATGGCCAGAGAGCTAGCCTCTTCAAGAGAAGGCCCGCGTTCCAAAGATGCCCCGCTCGCCCCCCAGCACGCGGATTCCCTCAAGAGCCGGCCTCCAAGATCCGAGGCTTCTCTTTCTCCACATAGCTCGTTCAGTCCTGGTCCCTCATGAAGCCCGCCTCTTTTTGCACTTGACGAGGGGCATCATACAATTTGGGAGAAAGGGTTGGGTCCCTTTAGGTTTTCCTCAGAATGGGTGGCCGTTCTTTGGATCTGATCCAGTTCACCCTTCCCGCCCCTCCCCGATGTTGTCCAGTGGAGAAATTGCTCCCCCACAGTAACTTCCCTCGTGCGCCATATGACGTGGACGTGATGCAGCAGGAGGCCACCCCTTTCCGTTCCATGACGTCAACGGGGCACATGTTTCCGTGTTTGTCATCCTCTCCTAATTGCAAGAGCCTGGATGGTGCTTTATATGTCTTTGTATTCCCCAGACAGCCCGCCCACTAAAAGACCTCATGTGACCTTATCTTGCGGCAGCAGATTTTTATAAAAATTATATATTTGCCTCTTCCTCCTGCAATACGTCAAAATCAGGAAATACAAATTGCAAAACAAGCATTCAGGAGACGCTGGCCACCAAAAATTCCTGCCTCTTTGGGATCTGTTATAATGGTGTCGTATGCAAAGGAGAGGGGTGTGTGTGTGTGTGTGTGTGTGTGTGTGTGTTTCCAATCCCTATCCCGCATATTGTACCAAAGAATCATCCTTTTTTTTTTTTTGCTTTCAAAATCCTGATTTTGGAGTCAGTATAGTTTTCTCTCTTTGTTAGTGAAGACCCACCTACTGAAACACCTTGAATCTGCACAAAACCTTGTACTGTCAAAAATTTGTATTATAGCTGTTCTGGAAATAAAGACAGAAATCCATTCCCTCAGGTATTATCCTAAAGTCTTGACAGTTGCGGAAGTGGAATGGGTTTTCATAATCGCTAGTGTGGTTTGGCATCTGGAGAAGGTTGTTTCCTTTGGCATTTAATTAGTGAATCATTCAGGCTAGCATTAACACTGGGTCAGCAGTAGCCTAGTTGGTGTTTAGCTGTAAAGCAGTCATGTGTATAAATTCGTGACTTCGTCTTCATATTTACCAAGGTGTACACTTTAAAGATTCACCCGGATGCTTTCTTTAGTGGCCACTGTAATGAGTTCTTGAGAGGAAAATAGGAATAGTAGACGTCACGAGAGATCTGAATTTGAATTCCAGTTCTGTTTGTTCTGTGTGTGACATTAAATAAGTAACTTGGTCTGGTTCGTCTTTAGCTTTTGTATTTACAAATCAGAAACTCATTAAGAAACTATGTGGGGGGAGTGGATGTCGGTACACAGAGAGCTCACGTGTGATGTGCTAGTTTGGTTTCTCTTCGAGAAATTTGGGGTCAGATAGTAGGTACTCTGAGGAAAAGAGCATGGAAAAAAATTTTGTCATAAGAGATCCTTCTGCTTGCTTCTCAGATGACTCTTGGTGTTTTTGAATGTGAAGTAAATGAGCATCCCCTTCAGGAACTGTGACATAGTGGGCAGACATCACGTGGGACTGCAGGGTTTAGAGAAGTCTTCAAAGTGATCCCGTGGGTGAGCTTACTGCTCAGAAACAGTTACCCATGTTACCTGGGAAATGGGGATTAGAAACCTGCCTCATAACCAGGCTGCGAAGATGAATGGCAACACTGCACATGGGAGTGCCTTTATCAGTCATGCGACACTATAAATATATATGCTTTATGATTGATTCTACCTGTAGCAAAGGAGACATCTGCTCACGTTAGGTGTATTAGAGTGTATGGGCAGGTCGGCGCCCAAGAGTCAGAAGACAACCGTGTGGAGATTAAAGTATATTGTATAAAGCTTAAGCACCTCATAAGTATTTCTGGAGGGGGGGCATCATGGTGTCGCTGTGATTGTTTTGTCACTATCTAAAATGATAAAGCAAGTATTCAGTTTAGCAGAGCTTGTAAATCCCTATGTAGCACAGGGTTTAGAAACCAGAGCCAGGACAGCAGGTACTCCTAATCGTACCTGGATGGAATGAATTTGCCTTCAATGTGGGGCTAACCTTTCAGATTGAGAGAGACAGCGATCATTTGAATTGACTTCTTCACCTCTAAAGTTGTAGCTTTTGTCTAGAAGCCCATTAGGAGTTCATGCACTCTCTCCTCCATGAAGTGACAGAGGTGTGACTTACTGCTTTTGTATTATCAAGTGCCTGAAAATCAAACACTGAAAAAAGATTCAGTTTGTCTTTGTTGCTTAATATCTGGACATGCTTTAATATCTGGACATGCTTTAATATCTCGCCTGTGTTTTTATAATTTAAGTGTCAAGTACATTTTTTTTGCTTTATTTATTCCTCAGATTCTGTTGTATTTAATTCCCTATTATTTGTGTATATATATGTACATGGTATATCTGCATGTATAGTATTAATATATATTATATACATACATATATGCATACATGTCTGTGTACATGCATTAACCTCGGTGTGTGCATGAGATCAATAGAGGCCTGTGTTGAGTATCTTCCTCTATCATCCTTGACCTTAAATTTAGAAACAGGGTCTCTCACTGACTTTGGGCCTTACCATTTTGTCTAGGCTGACTGGCCAGTGAGTCTGGGGAATCTGCTGAGTTGAACCCCCAGTGCTGGGTTATAGATGTGTTACCACTAGGCTGGCTTTTTACACAGTGCTAGGGGTCGGTTAGGCATGCTCAGCAAGCGCTTTACTCACTGAACCATTTCCTCAGGGCCCCTACCTTATCCGATTTTGAGGATATGTTATATCTTCTCCATTTCTAAATTTTTCTTCAGATTTTCTCCCCCCCAATCCATGTCCTTAAAGTTATTTTAAAATTAATTTTTAAAAATTAAATCTATTATTTGAGGCCATATTCTGAACATGGGTCTTGGGTATGGGCCAGGCCAGTATCTATGGTCCTGGCCAGTTTTTAATAAAGCTTGCTTTAAATTTGGCTCAGAAAAACTTCATTATTTGAATTCACCACTTCATTTATTATCAAAATGTTACTGAATACTAAGTGTATGTTAACTGCATTTGTTAAATGTGAGAGTTAATATAGTCAGGTAATTATAATGTGCATGGCAGGATTTATTAAGAAAGATATGCGGGCCGTAAGTGATTTCTAGTAATTAACAATTGCTTGTGTTGGCTTTAGAGTGTTGTGTGTTATCAGTGATCAAGCTCTTTGTCCTTGTGGGGACACGATGGGGTCCCTGACTTAGTGATGTGTGTTTTGTGCGTTATGGTTATAGGACTGTTAGTGAACCTTCTCCAGCTCAACCAGGTTAGAAGAGCCAGTTGTAGCGAGGAGCTGTGCAGCTTTAAGGAGACTGAGCTGGTGTGGAATTGTCTTTGGAAAGGAGGAGGGAACTGTACTTCAAGGGTTTCTTCCATTCTTGAAAAACATGCCCTAATACTCAGCCCGTGCCCTGAGTATCTGAACTGCAGGGATCTGGCTCCTGCAAGACAAAGGCAAGAGGTGTTATTGTGTCATAAAGCATTTTCTCACACAAGAGAAAATCCTGAGCACTGCGTTAACTTCCAGGAAGCTTGTTATATCTATATTTCTATAAGGTTTTTTTTTTTTTTGTAAACTGATCACCTTTCTTTCTTTCTACTTTCAGTGGTAACTCATAAATCAAGTTAAAATGTCTCCAGAAATTGCCTTGAACCGAATTTCTCCAATGCTCTCCCCATTCATATCGAGTGTGGTCCGAAATGGGAAGGTGGGACTGGATGCTACCAACTGTTTGAGGATAACGGACTTGAAGTCTGGGTATGTACCAGACCTAACTCAGCTTTTGTCTCACAATAAACCATCCTCACCAGATTCATGAACAATGACTACCACAGGAAGTGTTCAAGTCTTGTTCTTATCATCTGCTGGTGTGTGTGTGTGGGGGGGGCACGCGCATGCTCAAGTACATGATTAAATGCAGGACCTCACACATGCTAGACAAAACTTGACCACATTCCAGTGCCAAATTGATTTGGTTTTAATTCTTGACATTTTCTGCTTCTTATTTCCTAAGTGTGTGCGTCCACATTCGGGTGTTACGGGTGATTTATTTCTAATGGGAACGCTAATGTGTTTTTTCTGACTTGTCTCTTTGTGACTAACATGCTATGTGGGTTTTAGCATGTATGTTTTCCTTCACTGGCTTGCTTTCTTGTTTACTGCAGTCTTACTGTACAGTGTAAGAATTGGGTTTAGAGATGCTGTGTCTGATCTCATTCGATGATCTCCCTTAATACAAAGATTACAGTAGCAAGCCGAAATGAGCCATAGTGGGGTTGACACAGTCAGTCTCATACCTGGATATGTTGTGTTAAAAAAATAGAAAACAAAAAAACCCCAAACAAACCAACAACAACAACAACAACCAAAAGAAAAAAGAAAGAAAAAAGAAGTAAAAAGACCTGTCTCGTCTTTCATTTGGAAATAAAATTAGATCTGCAGAAAAGAGAAAAATCCTACAGGAAATTGCAGTAGTAATCTTAGTTGTCAACTTGACAGACCTAGCAAGAGTGAACCTCCATTGAGGAATGGCCCCTGTCAGATTGCTCTGTGAGGCATTTTCATGATGGGGGAAGAAGGTCTAGGCCACCGTGGGCGGTGCCATCCTTGGATGTGAGAGCATGGGCTGTGTGAGAAATGTAGCTGAGCAGTATCATCAGGGAGCAAGCCAGAAATCAACAGTCCTCCAAGGTCTGTGTGTGACAGCTCTTACCTCTGCGTTCCTGCCCTAGCTTCCCCACTGACGGACTAGGCCTGTGAGGTATAGTGAACCTTCCCTCATAAATTGTTTTTGGTCAGTGTATTATCATAGCATCAGAGAAGCAAAGTAGGACAGAAATTAATATTGTTCTACCATTAGTAATCATTCTGTACTTGAGATTTGCCGATTTCCTTCTTCACGGACAAGAGTAGTCCAGAATACAAATTGTCTTTAGTCATTGAGCGTCTTCAGTTTCCCCAGCCTGTCCTTAGTTTTTCTTCGTCGTGAAGCATTCTTAAAGATTATTGACTACTCCTCTGTGCTAGCCCCTCTCTGTGTGGTTGTTAGATGTCTTCCTCTCATTTGAGTCAGCACTGCATCCCTCCTCTGAGAGCACTAGAGCAGGGTCGTACTACCTCAGAGCTTCCGACGGATGGCTGGACGATGCTCATATGTCTTTTTATATGATCCTCCTGCCTCAGCCTCTTGAATAGCTGGGACAACAGACACCATACCCACTCAACCATGCAGTCATGAGGTGAGACCTCAATACCGCAGTGCTGCTGCCTGGGGCTCATTCTATGCATTTTCAACATACGATCTATTCAGTTTTTTGGTAAGTTTATTGGGGCATAATCTCTTTGTAAGTCAGAGAGCAAATATCTGGCCTATTTGTTCTCGTTACTTATTTATTCCTGGCTTTGTCTTTGGGAGGTCTGTCAAGTGGCTTTGTGCCCTTTTGGCATATCCTTACTATTTTCTTTCTCACTAGAAATGTTGCGTGTGTGTGTGTGTGTGTGTGTGTGTGTGTGTGTGTGTGTGTGTGTGTGAGTGTGTGTGCCTCTGTGTGTGTGTGTCAGTGTGTGTGTGTGTGTGTGTGTGTGTGTGTGCCTCTGTGTGTGTGCGCCTCTGTGTGTGTGTCTGTGTGTGGTGTCTCTGTGTGTGCCTGTGCATGTGTGTGTGTGTGCCTCTGTGTGTGTGCTCTGTGTGTGTGTGTGTGTGTGTGTGTGTGTGTGTGTGTATGTGTGTGTGTGTGTGTGTGTGTGTGTGTGTGTGTGTGTGTGTGTGTGTGTGTGTGTGTGTGTGTGTGTGTGTGTGTGTGTGTGTGTGTGTGTGTGTGTGTGTGTGTGTGTGTGTGTGTGTGTGTGTGTGTGTGTGTGTGTGTGTGTGTGTGTGTGTGTGTGTGTGTGTGTGTGTGTGTGTGTGTGTGTCGGTGTGTGTGTGTGCCTCTGTGTGTGTGCCTCTGTGTGTGTGTATGTGCATGTGTGTGTCAGTGTGTGTGTGTGCCTCTGGGTGTGTGTGTGTGTGTGTGTGTCAATGTGTGTGTGCCTCTGTGTGTGTGTGTGTGTGTGTGTGTGTGTGTGTGTGCCTCTGTGTGTGTGTAAGAGCAAGCAAACTAGGTTTAACTGAGAAGTGGAATAAGCATCATGGAGGGGACCAGAAGATAGGTGGCCCAAGATGTTGCATTTTTGGCTCTCTCTTAGTCATCCTTGTTAGCCTCTCTTACCTTTACACTTTTCTTTACAGTGTATTTATCTTTTGTCTGTGTGTGTGAACATGCATGTGCCACAGTGCACCTGCGGATCTCAGAGGACACCCTACTGAGCCATCTCCCTCCTGTCACCATGTGCACCCTGAGGCCTGATGGGTTGTGATTGACATCCATAATGTCCATCTACTCCTCCATGTAGGGCCGTAGCACACACAGGAAGTACCATCCAAGGAGACAGTTTGGAAGTTGCTAGTTATCCTTGAAGAGATGCTGTTTAAGTGCCCATATTTTCCATATTTTACTGATAGGCAGAGTCGATAGGTAAGAACCGAATCAAAGCAAGCTTTTTTTTTTTTTTTTTTTTTTTTTTTTTTTTTTTAATAAAGTACAATTCATCTTTATTTCCCTTATGGACCCTCGGAATTTCTGTAGCAGTTAGGACTGTGTGTGCTTCTGAGCTCCGCTGTTAGGCCTTCAGTCTCTTAAGGACAGAGAACTTACTCATATACTTCTGTGAGCTTGCTGTGGTACCTCCCGTGCATAATGTAATACACAGGTCAGAGTGGGTGGTGAATGGGAGAGGTGATCGTTGTTTCACAGAGAAGTTACTCAGTCTGAGGATCAGAGCAGTTTTGTTCTTGTGGCTTCGAAGGCTTTTTGTTGTCGGTAACATATTGTTTAAATTCTATTACATTTGACATTCCCTGACAAACTGATACTTTTGAAATTATAGCCAAAATATATTATAGGATTAGATTTATTCTTTAATTTACATTTACTTATATATTTTTAAGATTTATTTCATTTTATGTGTATGAATGTTTTGCCTACATGTATGTATGGGCACCATGTGCATGCCTGGTGCCTGCATAGTCAGAAGAAGGTGTTGGATCCCTGGAAGTGGAGTTAACATGTGTTTGTGAACCATGTTGTGGGTGCTGGGAACTGATCATGGGTTCTCTGCAAGAACAAGTGCTCTGAACTACTGCGCCGTCTCTCTAGCCCCAGATTTATTTTCTAGGTAAAATATATACTGAGACCCAAAGGGGCTGCTGTTCATTACAGTGAACTTTCTGAAGGTTTATTCTCTGCTGTCGGGTAATTTGATCCAGGCCTGTGCTATCTGCAGGATATTGTGTTCTGTCAGTTTTAGTGAGTTTGTAATCTTGATGATGTCTAAGTCTGATCAGACTCTGTAATGATGCCTGGCAAGTGCAATGGGAGTGGGGGAGGCAGAGCACTCACAGCAACCTGTGGCCGAGGAGCCTTGATATCTTTTTTTGGCATATTGCGTGACTCAACCTCACTGGCACATGGCTGCCTTTGGGGCATCTGCTGTGACATCTCATCCACCCACAACTACCTGTTGCGTTTTTGGGTCCATGTTCTAAATTTCGTTACTTAGTTAAAAATAGATGCTCAGTGTAAGTACTTTGATTACTAAAGAGTGTAATTTTAAAAGATGAGTGGTGTGCACTCTTGTGATTGAGCTCAGTTGGGCTATGTCTGTCTCCAGCTTGCTGTCTTAGTCTGTCTGCAGAGAAGCTGCTGCTCTGGGAGGCAACAGATTAATTTTAAAGATGGCAGTTTCAGTTCTTTAGTGTGTAGATGTTCACTTGGCTTTTCACACTGCTTCCTTTTTCCACATGGAGAGGGTCAATGAGAGAAGAGTAGAAGGGGGATAAGTAAAGGAGGCCGGCCATGGGCACATGGGGGGAGGGGGTGGGGTGGGGAGAGAAGGGATAGGGACAAAGAGGACCCGAGAGCAGAGAAGAGTAAGGGCAAGAGAGCAAGAGCCATATTGCTTTTCTTTTTCCATCTCATTCCTTCTTCCTGTACATGAGTTCATTCTCTGTCTCTCTGTCTCTGACTATCTCTCTGCTCTGTCTCTCCCCTTCTTCCTCTCCTTCCCCTTCTTTGAGTGTGTGTGTGTGTGTGTGTGTGTGTGTGTGTGTGTGTGTGTGTGTTTGAGACAGGCTTTCTTTACATAGACCATCTGGAAACTCACAGACATCCAACCTTCTACCTCCTGAGGGCAGTGACCACATCCGGCCATACTTAATATATTGACTTATAAATCTATCTCCAAGAAGTATCTCACTTTGCATGTGTAAGAAACTGTTTTAAGCAATATGCTCTATATATCTATGTGGAATTTGCTTGTTCTGTTATTTTCTTTTTTGAGACATGGTCTCACTCTAGTGTCTAGGCTGGACTTGAATTCACAATTCTGCTCGAGCCTTCTAAATGTTGGTTTATAGACAGTGTACTAGTATACCTGTTTTGCCTAGTTTTAAGCTAGTAAAACTTGTGTTTATAGATATTCTTACTTTTGAACTGATATATGTATCATAATCCATTATGTGAATATGTCCCCCATTTTAAATTAATATTTTTATTTACTCTGATGATTTTGTATATACATACAATATTTTTATTATGCACACCCATAATTTCCCACAGATACTTATCAGCCTGGCTCCCCCACTTTAAAATACTCTCAGGTTTTAGTTCATTTTTAAGTGTTTTTTTTCCCCCTTTGACAACCATAGTGAACCATAGCGAACATTCTACTGTGTCTATATAAGAAGATGCTTATGAGAATGTTGTTGTCTCAGGCAGAATTTCTCAACCTGGGCATGTTTATCTATTACTGTTGTAAAAGCAATTGAGTGAGTCCTAACATCATTCAAGAAGGGAAGAAGAACAGAGTGGGAACTCTAAGAACATGTCACATGTAGAACAAGTAAAGTGTATTTTGTGAGTTTTCAGTAAAATAAGTCTGAGAGTACTGGGTGGGACCTGATGAAAACAGGCAGTGAGCTGTTCCTTCATGCTCTCTTCCTAGAAATGCAATTACTCACCCTTCGACTAGAGGCAGCCTCTGGTACTGGCTGTGGTCACATAGTGTCTCTTTCCTGCTACCAGAAAGGAGATCACTCCCAGTTTGTAACCTTACTGTTACCTGGTGTGTTAGTTTTTTGTTGCTGTGATAAAATGCCTTGAGAAATGCAGCTTAGAAAACAAATTGGGTTTACTGTTTCACAAGGATGGAGTGGTTCATGGTGGGGAAGACTTGGTGGCAGGCAGGGAAGATATGGTTGTTGGAGGGAGAATCTGGCTGGTCATATTTCATCAGCCCTCAAGAAATTGAGAGCAAAAAGTAGGACCAGGCTGTAAAGCCTCAACCCTCTTCCAGCAGCATACTCTGTCTAGCAAGGGTTCAGCACCTAACAGTTTTGTAGTCTTCCTAGACAATACTACCAGCAGGGACCAAATCTTCAAATACACGCCCTATGGGGGATGCGTCACCTTCAAACTAGGACAGTGTTGTTTGTCAAGGCAGCCTGGTATCTCACATGGTTTGTGCTTATATCTCCATGATTTCTGATAATCGTTTCATATGCCTACCAGCGATTCAGTTTCTTCTTTTGGAGATGATCTTTGTTCATCTTTTAAGTGGGCTATTGGTATGTTTGTAGAGCTTTGAAAGCATTACTCATGTATGTTAGACTTTAATCTTTTGACAACTACAGTACTAGAAATACCTGTGTGCAGTCTGGGTCCTGTATTCTTTCCTTTGATGCTACTAATATCCAGGAGATTTAGTTTTAATGAACTTAGATTCAGTAATATTTTTTACTTTTTAAGGGGAAGGCAGAAGAGAAAAAATTACATAAAGAGAAGAGAAAGAGGGGAGAGGCAAAGTTTGAGAAATTCTGGTCTATCCAGTAGTCATACATTCTTTTTAAAAAAATTTTAAAGGTTTTTGCTTTTCCTGATGTTTAAACAAATCAATTTTTTCTATAGAATACAGAACAAGATATACAGATCTCCTTCCATGTGGATAATGATTAAACCAGCATCATTCTTTGCTTTGCAGGACCATTTCAAGTGGATTCAGGTGTCCTTTATGTCACACATGGACCTGTTTCCAGGCTTTCTCATTTCCTGTCACCCTCACTGTCTTTGTGTCAGCATAATAAATACTGCTGTATTTCTTATAGCCTTAAAGGATGCTGTTCTAGTAGAGCAAATTCTCCTTTATCCATGTTCTAAAGCTTAAAAACATTGCCTGTTGAATCATATATCCTAAATAGTAAGGTAACCTCCTGTAATTCAGTTAACAAAAGCCTCTCTTTTTAATTTGCCAAGAAAAAGAAATAGAGGAATGAAGTGGAAACTAAAGGGTTCTTTGGAGAGTCCATTGTGTTTTGCTGGTGAAGGAATGTTTTGTTAAAGTGGACACAGGTGAAAGGCTAAGGGAGATTCATGAAGGAACATTTCACTGAAGCAGACACAGGAGAGAGGATGTTCTGCTAAAGCAAGCATCACGTGAAAGGACACGTGATGAAGGATTCTTTGCTAACAACACACATGTATTAGTTTGCTGTACATTGCATAGTTGAGCTGCATTTGTCAGGACTTCTCGGACTCGGGCAGATTGGATGCACGTGCTGAGGCAAGGCCCGTGCTGAGGCAAGGCACGTGGAGGACACGTGATGTTTGGAGGGTATAAATAGGACTCGATGGCGTGAGGAGGCTGAGCCAGGCTTGCTTATAGAGCTAGCTTCGTAAGGCCTTTGGGTCTCAAGTCTTCACCGATCTTCGCTTCCCTGAGAGAGGCACATCGCTGTTGCTTAACCTGACTCTACTGAACTGGACTGCTGATGTATCCATGAAATGTTTGCAAGAGGACCAAGCTGCTGCCGCTCAACTGATCTACCTATGAACTGAACTGCCGGTTTCCAGACAGGAATTGCTCCAAAGAACCTTTCTAAACAAGTCCACTTTCCCCGTATCCTTTCTTTTCCACTATCTCTGGTGGGTGGTAGGCTAGAATCGAGGTTAAAGCATTTAAGAACCATCATTAAAAATGGGATTTGAGCTTCTGTAAGGCAAAGGACACTGTTGTTAGGACAAAACGGCAACCAACAGATTGGGAAAAGATCGTTACCAATCCTACAACTGATAGAGGGCTCATATTCAAAATATACAAAGAACTCACAAAGTTAGACTACAGGGAGACAAATAACCCTATTAAAAATGGGGTTCAGAGCTAAACAAAGAATTCACAGCTGAGGAATGCTGAATGGCTGAGAAGCACCTAAAGAAATGTTCATCATCTTTAGTCATAAAGGAAATGCAAATCAAAACAACACTGAGATTCCACCTCACACTAGTCAGAATGGCTAAAATCAAAAACTCCGGCGACAGCAGATGCTGGCAAGGATGTGGAGAAAGAGGAACACTCCTCCATTGTTGGTGGGATTGCAGACTGGCAGCAACCATTCTGAAATCAGTCTGAGGTTCCTCAGAAAATTGGACATTGCACTACCTGAGGACCAGCTATACCTCTCTTGGGCATATACCCAAAAAGATGCTCCAACATACAACAAAGACACATGCTCCACTATGTTCATAGCAGCCTTATTTATAATAGCCAGAAGCTGGAAAGAACCAGATGCCCTTCAACAGAGGAATGGATACAGATATGTGGTACATCTGCACAATGGAGTACTACTCCGCTATCAAAAACAATGACTTTATGAAATTGATAGGCAAATGGATGGAACTGGAAAATATCATCCTGAGTGAGTTAACCCAATCACAGAAAAACACACATGGTATGCACTCATCAGCTCAAATGTTCGAATTACCCTAGATGCACAGAACACATGAAACTCAAGAAGGATGACCAAAATGTGGATGCTTCACTCCTTCTTTAAAAGGGGAACAAGAATATCCTTGGCAGGGAATAGGGAGGCAAAGTTTAGAACAGAGGCAGAAGGAACACCTGCCCTACATGTGGCCCATACATATACAGCCACCAAACTAGATTAGATAGTTGAAGCAAAGAAATGCAGGCTGACCAGAACCGGATGTAGATCTCTCCTGAGAGACACAGCCAGAATATGGCAAACCACTGGAATGCCAGCAGCAAACCAATGAACTGAGAATGGGACCCCCGTTGAAGGAATCTTAGAAAGGACTGAAAGAGCTGTAGGGGCTTGAGACCCCATATAAACAACAGTGCCAACCAACCAGAACTTCCAGGGACTAAGCCACTACCCAAAGACTATACATGGACTGACCCTGGGCTCCAACCTCATAGGTAGCAATGAATAGCCTAGTAAGAGCACCAGTGGAAGGGGAAGCCCTTGGTCCTGCCAAGACTGAACCCCCAGTGAATGTGATTGTTGGGGGGAGGGCAGTAATGGGGGAAGGATGGGGAGGGGAACACCTATATAGAAGGGAAGGGGAGGGGTTAGGGGAATGTTTGCCTAGAAACCAGGAAAGGTAATAACAATTGAAATGTAAATAAGAAATACCCAATTTAATAAAGATGGAGAAAAAAATGGGATTTGAAAAAATTAAAGTTACAAAGGAGCAGTGACTTGGTGAGGGATTGATTGAGAATTGGTGTGCAGGAAAACTCTGAAATGACATTTAATTGAGTCATGAAACATGAATAATTTAGAGTGAGAGTTAAGGAATACGATAAAGAGGTAGACGAGCAAAGGCAGGAAGAAGCTTTGTGTGGTTGGGATAGAGATGGGAGATGGAGGGAACAGAGATTCTGAAGGGAGTCAGGAGTCAGGTTGTGGAGAGCATGAAGGACTAGGCCTGGAGCATCTAGGTCTCATCCTAGATGAAGTGAGAACTTGCTAAAGGATTTTAAGTAGTGTAGAACGGTGTGACCATGTTTAACAGTGAAATGGCTGGCTTGTATGGAAACTGTCTGTTGGCAGTATGGTATACTGGGTCAGCTCAGCAGACCGAGTGAGAGATGGTGGGACGTAGAATGTGGTGGTGGCCGAGGAGGTAGAGAGATGTGGTTGACAAGCTATGTAAAGGGGAACAGTGAGCACATTGAATGTGGGTATGAGGGGTAAAGTGTGGCTGCTACTCTTTAGTGTGAATTCATGTCATTTACTGAAATGTGGTATGACCGGTGGAAGAATTGTTTCAATCTAGATTAGTTTGTTTCAGTTTCTACCATATTGCTGTTATTCTAGGCCTTCTCTTTGCCTTTTTCCTGTATTGAGTCTCATATCTTAGTCTTTTATTCTGTTCTTTTGATTTATTGGAAGTTATAGCAGCTAACAAGGGGGCAGGGGGAGGTAAAATTGTAGCGTTCCTGAAGATCTAAAAGTGTTTTTATTCTTGTTTTAAACTTGATCAATAATTTGGAGGCAGGTACAGAAGTCTAAATTACAAAGGATTTTCTTTTTGAAATTTGGAGGTGTCAATCTGTAATTTTGGAGCACCCAACGCATATAATTGTCATAAAATCATAAAGACAGGGTCCTATCTTATTTCTTTAAGGATATTAATTTTGTGTATTACCTTTCCATTCTCTTTCACGTGAATTGCTTTCTTCAAGTTCCTGACTATCGGCCGTCCAGATTTATAAAAGAATACGACTCTAAAATGCATGTGTAAAGCTCTTTGAGCATGGGTGAGTTAATTGATGAGTTTCAGTACAGGGCTACCAGGCAACAGTTGGGCGTCTTTATTGGGTGATTGCTAGACTTACTAGCTGATGGTCTTCCTGTAGGCTATAAAATAAAACCCATATGGATGCATGCCTTCTGATTCATCAGCAAAATTCCAATTTGTAGACCAAACGGTATGCACACTTTACGGCTTTTGATATTCTTGATAAAGTAGTATGTTACATATTAATAGGCATTCACACACACATTTCAGAAAATGTATTATAAAGTTGCTCTTCTAATAGCAGTATGTGAAGCTGCCAATTCTTCCACATTCTTAATTTTGTTATTCATGTTTTGTAAAATAGATTATTAATTTAATAGATAGACATGGCGCTTACTTAGTCATTTATTTCCTCTTAATTGTGTATGTGGATGAGAGGGAAAGAAAGAGCATGTTGGGTACTTGTCTTTTTCTGATTAATTTGCAAAACTATTTGTACCCTACCAAATGTAACATTTCACACAATGTAATGCCTGTGTTCTCCTACCTTTTCAATCTCTTTCAATTAGATCTTCTTTTTCTTTTAAATATGCAGACACTCTTCAGTTGTGTTCTGTCTGTGAGGACTTGGTAAAGTAGTCTCAAATTAAAGCAAGGCGCTGAGGGTGATAGTGGGATGCAGAGGCGACGGTGTAGAGGAGGAGAGCAGCCCCTCCTTTCTTCTAGTGTTGCTCTTCAGTGGCCACTGCTCCTCCTGCTTCCTTTTACTCCTTCTAAAGGTATGCTCTGTGCCTTTAAGCCTTCTTTGTTTCTTTCTATGTAAGCCATGCTGGATTGCTATAGTAATGGCCCCCCAAAAGTCACGCCTCCCTTTGTCCATTATGCTTTAATCTTAAGAAATTCAAAACTTTGCTTTTGGCTTTGGGAAGACAGGGTTTTTCTGTGTAACCTTTGCTGTCCTGGGACCTGCTCTATAGACCAGGCTGGCCTAGAACTCAAGAGATCCGCCTGCTTTGGTCTCCCAAGTGTAGAGAGTAAAGGCTTTTGCCACCACCACCCCCGGCTTCTTTTGAAGATTTTTAAGAAACAAAATTATGTGTTTGTGTGTGGGCTTGAGTGTGTGTGCGCCCGTGTATGTGCATCATGTGTGTACAGGGAGAGGCCAGAAGAGGGCGTCAGGTCCCTGGAACTGGAGTTACAGGTTGTGAGCAGTCTGATGTATAAGTTAGAAACGTAACCCCACGTCATCTGCAAGAGCAGCGTGCATTCGTCCCCGCTGAGCCTTCTCTCCAGCCATTTTCTTAATTCTTTAGTCTGTGATTCTCTGTGAGTTGAATTTTGCTAATAGAATATTAGAAAATGATATTTGACCTCTGAGTCCTGGCATGAAGAGCCTTGAAGTTGTATTTCTACCCTCTTGGGATATCATGATTGACATGTTCATGGTCTCCTTGGGAGAGAATGATCCATTAATTCCAGCTATGCTTACCCTGTAGCCAAGGCCTCTGGAGATAGTGTGAGCATGCAGACTGCAAGGAGGGACTTTTACCAAAATGGCAGGTATACAGCTATTGAGTTCTGCTGGTGTGGGCCCTGGGTGTGGCCATAGATATTATGGGAAAGGAGTTCATTCAGAGTTCACGTGCTAGCTAGCTAGGTTCCACACTCAAGAGTGTGGTGCTGATGTTTTGCTGAGTGCCCTTTAGGAGGACGTTCCTCAGGTGTTTTTAACCAGATGAAGGTGGGCCCTGCACTCCTCATGCACTGCACTTCCATCAGACCTTTATCTCAGAGCTTTCTACCTAGCTCTCCTCTGATTATAGTCACATGATAGAGTAATAGGCATAATTTTAATTATGCCTATTTATAACTGTTTAACACTTACAGGTGCTGCCATAGCCAGGAATGCTATACTTTTGTAAACCCAGCTCTGAGGGAGGCAGGAGGATCTCAAGTTCAAGATCTGGCTTGGCATTGAGTAGTCAAGGTCAGCATGGGGGAGGGAGTTCAGTCCGATCGAATTTCAGATTAAGAAATAAGAGGGCTGTGAGGTAGCTCAGTGGTCAGATACAGTCAAACAAAACCCCAAATGAAACAAGTGCCTTTCCTACTATCACTTGTGGTTTTTAATTTATATTTTGTACTTAGGATTTTAAGTGGTAGTTATTGGTCTTGAGCCAGTAGACTCTGAAATCACTTGCTTGGGAACTTTCGAGATTCCAGAATCTGGAGTAGTCAAACCTTGATAAACATGTTTTGGATTTTTTGTAGTGTGAATCTTGGGCTTTTCATGTCCTGCAGTGACTTCATTTCATTTCAATATTTTGTGTGGAGGTTGGGTTGGGGGGAAAGATGAAGGGAAGTAACTAATGTGGAAAGAAGAGTGCAGGGGAGTCTAGTCAAGGCCTGGCTTAACCTCACATGTTTAGGGGAACAATAAAACATTCTAACTGTTACCCTTTGGCCTTTTGTGCTTCCTATCCATACAACTTAAAAGTATTTATTTTTATTTTATGTATTTGGCTGCATGTATGGAAAGTGCACCATGTCTGTGCTGGCTGCACATGGGGCTCAGAAGAGGGTGCCAGGTCCCTCGGAACTGGAGTTACAGGTAGTTATCAGCCTCTGTGTGGGATCTGGGAACAAACTTAGGTCCCCAGCAAGAGCAGCAAATGCTCTTAACCACTGAGCCATCTCTCCAGCCCTTTATTCTGAACACACATGCACACGCACACACGGGTGCACACGCACACACGCACACACACGTAGTTATGTCTGCCTGTGTGTCTTTGTGGAGTTGTTGGCTAGAAGAGGTTTTCTGATCTCCCAGATCTGGGGTACCAGTGATCGGGAGCCAACAGAGGTGAGTGCTGGGAACCAAACCTAGCTCCCCTATGAGAGCTGTATGTGCAGGAGCTGCCTCTGCAGGCCCATTCTGAGTTATTTTAAGAGTACTTCATAAATAGTTTTCCTTTTGTTTGCTTCTATGTTGAGAAGATAGGCGAGAGCCTTTTGGTTGGTTCATGTTTATATGGGAATGACTGTGTTTTAAGGCTCCAACATAGTTATTCAGTGCTTTAAAAGGGGCCTTCTACTTGTGTAGAAAGGCAGAAATCTTTATTTATTTAGTTTGTGTGTATGCATATGGTGGTCCAAGGACAACTTGCAGGATTCTCCTTCCACCATGTAGGTCATGGGTTTTGAATTTAGGTTGTTAGGCTTGGTGGTAAGTGCCTCTACCTACTGGGCCATCTTGTTGGCCCTGGATTAGCTCCCCCGTTTAGCTTCCAAGTTGTTTGGATAATCTTTATTTTTATGCCATGCTGCTTGAGGAATGATCTTATAACCTTCACTTTCAGGGCCACATTTCCTGAGTAATTTGGTTCTCTTTCCCATGGCATGTCACGAAAGTGAAATTTATCCCACCGACCTTGCTGTTCTTGACTTTTTGTTTTCTGAAAAGGTTTTTATCTCAACTTTTACTGACCAATCTATGGACAGCAAGTCTTGAATCAATTTGATGTTTTGGAGGACACTTCCATCTTCTTTTAAATCCTCAATGATGGTTTTTTTATTTGTGGACTTCTTGATGTTTTCATTTAAAATTATTTTTAGTGGTTCAGTAAATTATTAATATTCAGGTACAATTTTGATCTTTGCACAAACTTTTAATGTGGCAAAATATATGTAACATAAATCTATCCATTTATAATGTACAGCTCTGTGGCATTAAGTCCTCCCAAATGTGACGACGATGTACATGTGACCAACCTTTGTTAAGTTTTGCAAACTCAAGTACCCATGAACAGTAACTCCCTGGTCTTCCCTTCAGTCAACCAGTGACAAATGCCATTTACTTTGTCTCTATAAGTTTAACTAGTTCAGGTAGTAAGTAAGTGGAGTCAGGGAGTAGGTATCTTTTTGTGAATAGCTTATTTCACTTCACATGGTATATTCAAGATTAATCCATATTGTAGTATGTGTCAGAACTTTCTTTCCTTTAACGCTGAGTAATATTCCTCTGTGTGTGTGTGTGTGTGTGTGTGTGTGTGTGTGTGTGTGCGTGTGTGTGTGTTCCCGCAACCCCACGTGTGTGTATCACGTTGTGTACTTTTTTCAGTGATGTCTATTGCACGCATCTTTTGACTGTCATGATAACGCTGCTGTTGGTAAAGATGTCCAGCTCTCTGAGTTTGTTTTCTAGGACTTGATGGATTGTATGGCAGTTCTATGCTTAATTTTGTCAACTCACCATATAATTTTCTATATGGGCAAAAGATAGCTTGGGACACTCTTTTATGATATTGATACTGATAATGTCATTTGATGCACAAAATTCTTACCTTGTTGAAATCCAAGGTACTTAGTATACATTCTTCACTTTGTTAGGTTGAACTTTGAGAAGTTGAAATCACTTCTCTAGCCTCCTTCACCTGTAGTTTTTTCGTTCTTTTCTTTAAAAGTTAAGAACGGGAAAAATAAAAAACAAAAATCTTGACTCCCCCATTTTTAGGGGTTAGGTATTTAGCTCAGTGGTAGAGTACTTGCCTAGCAAGCGCAAGGCCCTGGGTTCGGTCCTCAGCTCCGGGAAAAACAAAAAACAAAAATCTTGAAAAGTTAAGAAAGGGGCTGGGAAGCGGTTCACTTGGTAAAGTGCTTTTCATGCAAAGCATGGGATGTAAGTGTGGATTCCCTAGCACCCACAGAAAACCCTGGCATGGGAGCCCACATCTGTAACCCAGAGCAGGCAGGCAGGCATTTGGGGAGCAGAGATAGGCAGATCTTTGGAACTTATTGGCAAGTCAGCCTAGCCAAATTGATGAGTTTCATGTTGTGTAAAAGACCCTGTCTCAAACAAGGTGGAGAGCCATAGAGGAAGGCCTGTGACATTGACCTCTGGCCTTCATGTGTGCACATGTGCATATGAACCTGCACATGCACATGCATAAACCTACTTGAACTCGCACGCGTGCGTGCGCACACACCCAACCCCCCCCCACCCCCAGCACACACACCTAGAGAAAACTATTGAAATTGGGCCTTTCATAGTACTGGCATTCCCTTCCAACAGAGGAAAAACCTCCACCAGTAATGCACCTGCTTCCTCCAGAGTGGAAGCCTGTTAATGGAGAGTTAGTGATTATATTGTTAGGGTTATGGAGGTAGGGTGTAGCTCATGCCAAGTTATTGGTTAACTCAAGCTGCGCTAGGTCTAGCAGTGAGGACAATGGTGTAAGCTGCTGTGAACAATGCTGTCTTTGTAATAGGAGGCTTTGATGGCTATACTGTAATCTTTACATAGTAGGATTTCCTTATCTGAAGTTTCACTTTCTGTAGTTTCAGTTATTTACAGCCACCCACGATCCAAAAATACTAGTATTTCTTGAGACTCTAAATAGGAAGCAGCCTTGTTCACTTGGCTTTTATGATTGTGCATAGTTACAGTTGTTCCATCTCGTTCTTGGTCATGGTTAGTTTCTTTTTTTTTTTCCGGAGCTGGGGACCGAACCCAGGGCTTTGCGCTTCCTAGGTTCCTAGGCAAGGGCTCTACCACTGAGCTAAATCCCCAACCCCGGTTAGTTTCTTTCAATGTCTATTTTGTAGACTGAACTTCTGTAGGAAAAACCAGAACCCATAGACTTTTTGGGTTATTGCTGAAGGTATTACACACTTTGGTTACTGCACATAGAGACCTCAAGTTGGTACTGACCACCAAGCTTTCTCCCTTCTGGCTTAGCTCTCATGGCACTAGAAGGGTCTATGTAGGCTGCAGTCTTACTCAGCCTTGAACACTGAGGTACAGTAATGCCTGGAGTGACAATGTATGTCTGAGGGCACAATAGTGGCATGGATATTATGAGGCTGCACTTTCTGATGGGTTTAAGGCCCTCTTCACGTAGGAAGTGTCTGCCTGGTACTGTACATCTTGCCAAGGACCTGTGTTGGGGAGCTCCCCTTCTCCAGGGGTGAAGCTATTACTACTATTCTGTTGAGTGGACATGGCATGTACTGCTCTCTGAATCCCATCTCTCTCTATAGACAGAGAGTGCAGCTCTCAGGCCCCAGCAGGGAAGCTTCTCTGCAGGGGACGTGGTTAACGGAGAAACTCAGAGTGTTAGTGGAGGACTCAGCCACAAATGGAGTATCTGTGTTTCCCTCCCCCTGCAAGGCTTAGGGAGCAGCAGAGAAAGATGATTAGAGCCAGAAGTCAGGGAGGACCAGAGCAAAACAGTATTGTCCTGACACGGGAGGACCTCTGTGCTTAGGATTAACAGCTGTGGTTACTTGTATGAGGTCGGCAGGACCCTAAGCCGGCGCACATTCTAGCGCGGAGAGGAAGCAGCTCTCGAGCCTTTCGTTCCCAACTAAGGAGCTACTGGCAGCTGGTGGCTTCTGGGAGTGAGATAGTTTCCTTCCAGGGCGTATCCCTTGGTGGGCCAACCGTGCTTCAGTGGGTGGCTCTGTACCTATGACTGTGTGGGCAGCACAGATTATATTCAGTGGATTTACATGAAGATGACAGCAAGTTGGGAGTAGGGTCGAGGGGTTGAGGGGTTAGGGGAAGAGTAGGGAGCGAATATGAGCAAAAGAACATTGTAGGAAATTCCCAAAGAACTAAAACATACTATAGTTAAGCTTCAGATAACAGTAAAATAATGCTGTTCAGGGTTTCAGGCATCCACTGGGATGTGTATGCCTTGGATCGTATCCTCAGGAAGAGCCATATTTCCTTCTTTCATTTCTTCTCCTGCCTTCCTGCCTGATTGCCGTCTTGTGGGGATGTTGGGAGAGTTTCATCATGTAGCCCAGGTTGGTTCCAGACTCACACAAACCGTGTTGTTTAGTCTCTTGAGAGCTAGGATTACAGGCGTGAGCCACCGCACCTGCCGTTAGTGTTGTTTTTATTGAAGACTTTTAGCTCCCCGAGGACAATGCCTGTTTTGTTCCCCACCGCACACCCTATACCTGGCACAGTAGTTATTCAGTAAGTAGTCGTTGACGCTCTTGGAAACCGTGTCTGACTGCAGTGCGTTTAAACCTGCGGCTTGTATGTACTGCCTGGGTTTCCAAAGACCCAAACTCAAACACGGTTGATTGTATCTGAATGCCAAGAAGGCGGAGCCACTCTACACAATAAGAGCTATAGAATAATTGTGCCTTTGTAGAGAAGTCCTCTCTTATGTGTGTAAGGATACATGTTTACGCATGTATGTTTGAGTGCACAGAGAAAGCTTATTGAGAAAGACACATATCAAGTTCTGTACAGTGGTTAAGTCAGGACAGGAAGAGACTACGAACACTGAGGGGTAATTGGAGTTTCATTTTTATGATATAATTTTTTACAGTGAAAACATTTATATAATTTGTAGAGCAAAAGTGAATATGTTTAAAGCAAGCAGAGGGATCGCATTCTGCTCTGGGAATGAAAAGGCAGTGGAAGAGGAAGTTTGTTTTAGTATCAGGAAGGTGGGCAGATTTCTGGGTAGAAGAAATAGACCCGGGGAGGACTGAAGCTCAAAGGAGAGCATCTTTGGCATTGGACACTGGGAATCCATGCAGGAACACACACTTCATGTTAAAGAAATGGGGAGACATGAGGAACACCCTTGGCAAGAGCATCCATTTTACTGTGAGTTGGTAGCGGATGCTGGCCAAGGCCGGCAGTGGCTTCAGAGCGCCCCGTTGTTAGTGAGTGTGGTTTGTTCCGTGAAGAGAATTCAGTGCTACGAGTAACATAAATCTCTTTTCCTCAGGCTCATTTTCTGCTCCCAGTAAATCTGTGTAGAATCTTAATTCTCCTCTTTAAAACATTAAACACAGGAGGACATACGTCTCCAAGAGGCTATGAAATCCTTTGAAGGTTACTTAGCTGATAAGCGGTGGAGGCCTGGCCTGGAGCCCAGGCCTTCTCTACCAAATGCCATGTCCTTTTTTTTTTTTTTTTTTCCAAGAAAAGATTGGCCAAGAAATGACTAACGTGATGCACTGTGCGATGGTTTCAGCTATTCCGTTTATGAGGCCTGTGTTGGTAGGAACCCTTAAGGGAAACCTAGTAACTGGTTAAAATCCAAAGAGAAGTTTTTTTAGGCAATTAAGACTAAAATATGGAGGCTAATTCAGTATTAGAATGAGTTCAGAGTGGGCTGGGGAGATGGCTTACTGGGGTCCTGGACACCAAGCCTGAGGACCCGAGTCTGAGTCCCTGGACCCACTCGATGGGAGGAGAGAACTGACTCCCTCAAGTGGTCCTCTGACCATGTGCCCCTAAAGTAAAGTAAGTGTAAAAAAGAAATGCCCCAGAGAAAAGTAGCTGGCTAAGAAAAAATTATTTTAGGGCAACAATGTACTGCATTTGGGCTAAGTATGAGCAATGGGTAATTTAACAAAACTTTGTAGATGTCTAAATGTTAAGCAGTGTTGGGGAAGGAGTTGGATTTCACTGTTGGAACTAAAGCAGACAGAAATCCAATGGACTTATGCATGCCATTGTGCACATTTTGACCTCAGTTACTATTTTTCATCAGACAAGTTTGTAAATACTTGAAAGCATGAACGATATTGCAAGTATTAACTAAAAGTATGACGTAGCTATTATTAGCATTGCAGAATTGTTTCTTACAACACAACATTATGGTGCCTGGTTTGGTGGTAATGGTTTATCAGTACTGTGACGTCAGAACATAGCACCACATATTTTATTTACCTTAGTATATTTTTCTGAGATAAAAGTACCTTTTGAACTTATCATTGGCAAGTTTTTAAAATTATGTTTCATATATATATATATATATTTGTACATACTTGCATAATAAACTAAAGAAATTTGTAAATCAGGAAAGTCGTGTAGTTCAAGTAAAATCGTAAACCTAGATGGATTATCAGAACTGAAGGGATAATGAGCATGAGTTCCAGGTGTCACAGGCTATTACTTAATGGTGGTTATTATTTTTAATCTTGGGGCAGCTTTCAGGCCAGGCCATATCCTAGCACGCAGTGGTGGACTGAGGAGCTAGGAGCAGATGCTAGAGGTCAGGTTTGTTTTTTTTTTTTTTTGAAAAGTATAGTCCCTGGTAAGCTAACCAAGTTCCAGTGGATGGCCACACATTCAAGAATTGGGGACAGCACAAATTGGACTTGGGGGGAGGTGTAAGAACAACAAATAAAAGGACAGAGTTGTGTGGGGAGGGAAGGGTAGGCAGATCTGGAGCAGTTAGGGAGGAGGTGGATAAGATCAGAACTCATTGTACAGAACTCTCAAAGGACTAATAGATTTACAGTAGATGTAGAGGCACTGAGTTTGAATCATCCCATACTATTGTATTCTAGCTTTAGGACTTTTCATGACTCTATCTCTCATGAAAGATGCCAGTGCACAACTGTAAGGCTGCGTGACTCCTCATAGGGTCACCAGTGAGTGAAGTGCTGTGTGCGGAGAGGGAAGCTGTGTTTGGGGTCTGTCAGTCAGGGAGTGCAGTGACGAGTCTTAGGTGGTGGATTACACTCATGTTGCTGTCAGCTTAACAGAGCCCAAAGAACACTGGGAAATAAAGGGATTGTGTGTGTGGCTCTTGTGAGAAAGCCAGATGACTAGAGATGGGGACATCAAAGGCAAGCAGGTCTTCTACCCGCAGCCTTCAGCACGTAAAGACCATCAGTGGATGTTTCTCAGAAGGGTCTTTGATGACAGAGCAGGGTTGACAAACATCCAGTTTCTTCCTGATCCTTTTGTAGTATATCATAAAGATGAATCACGATGAAAACCAAATGAAAAGCCGTGGACTACCTACCAGGCTCTTCTTAACTCCTTTTCTTCATTGGAGTCGTCAGACTTTACTTGTTTTTACACATTGCCTTGACGCTTTAACATTCTTACATGGTTTCTGTGGATTAGTAACAGTTTATACACCAGAACTGCTCTGTGCACTCCAATTTGAGCAGCACTGTGTTAGAAAGATTTCACCATTCTGACAGTCCAGAAGTTGTCTGTTTTAGAATTTTGTCCTAGAATGGAGACAGAACTAGATAATGCAGCTATTAGAATAGAGACAAAACTGGATAATGCAATTAATTTTAAGCAAGCATGGTAGATAGGTATGAAGAGTTCTCAGAATTTCAGTTATTTGGAGAAGTGAAAACACAGGAGAACATCATTTTTTTGTGTATTTGGATTATGCTGAGGAATATGGTTCTTGTTGTTTTGTTAGTGTGAAGATCCTGTCTTACTGTAGCCCAGCTTGGCCTCAAACTTGCTATGTGGTAGAGATGACCTTTGAACTCTTTTTAAAATTTGCATTTATTTTATTTTATATGTCTGGGTGTTTTGCTTAAATTGATTGTCTGTGCACCACACATGTGCCTGATGCTCAAGGAGGCCAGAAGAGGGTGTCAGATCCCTTGGAGTTACAGGCAGGTGTGAGCCACCATGTGGGTGCTGGGAATTAAAGCCTGGACCTCTGCAGGAGCAGCCAGTGCTCTTAACCACCGAGCCATCTCTCCAGCCTCACCTTGAACTCTTGATCTCTGCCTTCTACTTCCCAAGTGCTGGGTTTACAAGGATGTGTGTGACTTTTGTGTAGAGAGAGTATTTTCAATTCAGTCTTCCAGAAACACTGTATTGAACTGTTTTGAACTGTATTCATTCAGATTTCCTTTTTATGAGAATATCATAAAGGTTGATTGTGCACTTAGACTGAGGAAGGAGAGCCCCAGATTTGGGCCATCCTAGGCTACCAAATCAGATCCTGTCTCAAAAAGCATTTCCCCAAATAGGAATAAAAGCAATGAAGGCATATATGGTTAGTTCGAATGCCGAGGAGATACTGAACATAAACAAAGCCTGTGGTTTGAGACAATAACAGAAGCAGATCAAAGCTATGGACTTTTGTCCCCTCAAAAGTGAGCTCCCTCCCATAGCATGCCACGGTACATATTCTCCATAGAGAAATGCTTGCCCATGAAGACAGGGATTCAGATAAAGAGTGTGCTGTGCATATGATGCAAAAGAGAAACTCCAGAGTTAAAGTTAGGGTGGCACCCACGTAGGGTGATGGAGGTTTGGGTGAGGGGATGAAAATGATCTAAAATGGTTATGAGTATTTTTACTAAACGGTTGACTAAATACTTTTCACACAGTTGCACTGTATATTAAATGTAGACAAAGCACATGTCTATCCTTAGCCTTAGACTATTTATATGCGAGAGTAGCAGCAGTTGCTCGGTGACATTCGTGTGGCTTGTTTAAGGTGCTCTTTGAGTGAGGATGTACGTCTCCCTCCAGCTTGTTCTGGGAAAGTACTTCTACAGTCTTCGTCTGTGCGCCCAGAGGGTCACTTTGGACAGAGTTTCCGTCAGCCATCAGTGAACTGCCTCCTGGGTTCTGTTCCTGCTTTAGGACAGTTGCAGGGAGGTGTTCTACATTCTCTTCTTGACCAGATCCGACTCAGTCTGAGAGGCCATTTTCTCAGAGCCTTCCTTGATTACACCAGCTGAAAACAGTGTGTCTCTCTGGTCTCTTAGATCTAAACGTGCTTATATTCTTTAACCACTAATTTGGCAATTAATCATGTTAATTGCTTTGTGTTTTGTATCTATTGTTGTCTTGACTTGTTATTTAAATTGCGTCTTGACTTTGCTGGTGTGATGTTTTTCCGTCTGATTATTGTGTAAGACCCTTGAAAAGAGACGCCTTTCTCTAACTCTGAGGATGGTGATCTCCAAACTCTTTTTGTTTATTCCAAGGGCTATGACACAGACTTTATAGTGGGTAATTTATTAACCACTGAAGTTTCTTTCTCAGAGTTCTGAAGGCTGGGAAGTTTAAGGTCAGAGTGCCACTGGAGTTAGTATTTCTTGAATCCCCATTCTGCGTAGATGGTGCCCTCTGTCCATCCTCTCATGGCACAGGGCAAAGGGACAAGCAGGCTTCATCCTGCCTCTTCCATAAAGGGCACTAGTTCCACCCACAGTGACTTAGTTAGCCTTTGTCTCTTAATCAACACCTTGGAGGATTAGATTTTATTATATGAAGTTTTGGAACTATATAGGCATTCAGACTATAGCATAGTCTAAACAACCTGGTTATGACTCTTAATACATGTGTTTTATTTAATTATAAGATATATGTATAGATTATAAATCACACAAAATCTGGATTAAAATGGAAAATAAAATAAGCAGTACTTATAATTTATATTACTTATACTATGGTATTTTCACCAGACATACTTGGCAATGAATCTAAAACATTATGGGGATACTAATGTAAAATATGCCAGATTGGCAATTTAAGTTGTACCCTTGGACTAGTTTCCAGCTCTATTCAGTAGCCATATAAAAGGTTTTGTCCAGAGCTACATTGTTACATTGTGGCCATTATAAGGGAAAGCACCGCTGTAGACCGCCTGGCATAGTGCGATGCTTGTCATCCCACAGAAGATTCTCATTCTGTGGGTTGACTGACATGTGCATGTGAACACAGACTACTTACCGCTAGCATTTTCTATACCTGCTTGTCACAGAATGTTCAACAAATGCTTCACAAACTTCTTGAAAACTTTCTAGTTCCATATGAGTTAAAAAGAATTCTATTTCAGAGGAATGAAACATATAAGAACTGGTTGTTTGAAAATGATTTACTATCATCAAAAATGAAAATATGAACTTTTGTGTGTGTGTGTGTGTGTGTGTGGTTCCTGTGCTCCAGTGACCATAGAAAATCCAGCACAAGGGGGTTGGGCAGATCTGTGAAATGTATTTACATTCAGTAGATACTGAAACATGACCATCTTGAACATCTAAGTCAGAAAATAAAATGTTGGGGGATGGGAGATAGCTCAGTGGGTAAGAGGGCTTGTTTGAAAGCATGAGGACCTGAGTTTGGATTCCAGCACCCAGGAAAAAGTTGGGCACCACTTCCCATGTGCCTGTAACTCCAGTGTTATGAGTGCTTGGTTGGACAGAGAAAGATAGATGGCTGGAGTTTATGCCACAACTTAGTTTCAAGTTCAACAAGAGACCCTGTCTCAAAGAACTAAGGTGGACAGTGATAGAGCAGGACAGTGGATGCTCTCCTCTGGCCTCTGTATTCTCATGCATACCACACACACACACACACACACACACACACACACACACACACACACACACACCCTACATACACCATACATACATATATTCACATCACACCCACACCATACACACATACCACTCACATACACACACACCACATAAACACACACTCACCACATAAACACAGACACAGACACACTCTACCTTCACCCACCCTTACCCCCATACATACACCACACACACACATCGTTCATACACATCACACACACACACACACACACACACACACACACACACACACACACACACAATGTCAGCATCCTAGAAGTCTTCTGTACGTTTCTTCCCACTCCCCTTTTTTCTTTCCCCATAGTTACAACATTTTGGTTTTCATCATACATACTTTTCTTTTGTCACTCAGGACACAGATATTACTTTTTATGACTTTGAATTATATATAATAGAATCAAACATTCTTTAATTAAGGGAAAGTAATATTTTTCATAGCTATCTAATGTTTTCATTTTTCATTATATTGTAATTTATTTATCTATCCTTAGCCAATATACTTTTTCTGTTGTGTTTGGAACTGCATTTAAATTGTTCCATTTGGGGCTATTTAAAGAATGCTCCTGACATGCTTTCTCATTGAGTTTTTTTTTAACATAAACAGGATTCCTCTCTGTGTTTTATTTTCCTTTTAATACAGTAATAGGTTTCTGCATAAAGATCTCACACACCTGTTGTGATAATTATATCTATACTTGATCACTTGATATTTATTTAATTTCATGCTGTGTTGGGGATTGAACCCAAGCTTCTGCACACACTAGGCAGGTAATTTAGCCTATGTGCTACAACTTTTGGTGGGATCTTTGTAGAAGTTTGATGCCTTGATTATTGATGGTGTAAATAAATAGTTGATTTTCCCTATGTCTTTGCCACTCAACTTTGCTCAGCTCTTATGTTAACTTCAAGAGTGCAGCTGATTGATCTAAAAACCATTTTACATGCAAATATTATCTCCGAGTAACAAACTTTAACCTCTCCTTTCCAGCCTTTGGACTCTCTTTCCCCCATATTTCCCCGTCCCCCTAGTACAATGGACTTTCATTAGTGTTGAGAGCAGATATCCGTGACTCCATGTCCGAGGAGGGAGTATTTTGCTGTTAAGTTTGAGGTTACTGTAGCTTTGTTTTCTTTTTGTAGGGGCCTCTTTATGAAATTAATGTTATTCCTTTTTATTTGTAGTTTAGAGAGAATTTTGAAAATCACAGGTGTCTATTTTATCACTTACTCTGTACTTCCTGAAGTGACTCAGTGTTTCCTTTACTGTGCTAGCAGTGAATTCCCTCACTTAGAAGAGGATTCGCAGTCAGTGAGCTTAGGCTTCTGTCTGGAGGAATTAAAGGACTTTCCCTTTGTCTTAGTTTGAGTTTCTATTGCTTTGAAAAAACACTATGACCAAAAAGCAAGTTGGGGAGGAAAGGGTTTATTCAGTTTACACTTCCACATTGCTGCTCTATCACCAAAGGAAGTCAGAACAGGAGCTCAAGCGGGACAGGAACCTGGAGGCAGGAGCTGATGCAGAGGCCATGGAGGGATGCTGCTTTCTGACTTGTTCACCATGGTTTGCTCAGCCTGCTTTCTTATAGAACCCAGGACCACCAGCCCAGGGATAGCACAATGTACTGGGTTTTCCCCATCAATCACTAATGGAGAAAATGCCTGCAGCTGGATCTTATGGAGGTATTTTCCTGGACTGAGGCTCGTTTTTCTCTGTAGACTCCAGATCAAGCAGACATAAAACCAATAAAAGCAGCCTCCATACTCTTCCTTGTTATGTTGTTTGTTTGTTTGCTTGCTTTTGTTTTTGAGTCAGTTCTGACTGTCTTGGAACTCAACATGTAGATAAGACTGGTCTTGAACTTACAGAGACAGAGATCCACCTGCCTCTGCCTCTGCCTCTGAGTGCTGGGATTAAAGGCGTTTACCATCATGCACTCCCTTGTTATAGATTAAGAGTAGTACTTGAGCCTAACATTCCTGCTAGAATCACATTGCAGTTGTCAGAGGAATACTGACCAACGCTTATTCTCCACATTCTAAGGTAGAATTGAATTTATCGTTTATGAGTGGAGATACTACTGGGGAGTTGGGAATAACAGTTGACGCCACACAAACTGGCACTATGTTTTCTTGAATATTTTACTTTTGTGATGTTTAAGAAAAACTTGGATGTGTCACCTATTTTGGTAATTGTTATTTGGAATTCTTTTCTAGGAATTAATACATCATTTTCTAATAGATTCTAAAAATAGTTTTTAGATTTTAGTGAAACAGAGAGATACATGTGTTATATCAGGAAAATCATGTTATCAACTGAGTAGCCCCATTTCTCTGGAGAATAGTGTAAAAACTTTGCTATAGAATGATCTTGCTGCTTTCTTTTGTTATGATTCATTATTTCCTTTGAAGGGGAGTAATGCTTCACCTTGCTTGGTTTCATTTAGTTGGCTGTATGGGCAGGAATTGCATCGAAGGCCTGAGTCCAGTAGTTAGAATGCCTTTGCATTTGCAGATTATTTAGGTAGGTGGTAAGATGTCTGTCCGTCTGGATGCCTTGACCATTTGGACCAGTTTATTTTGAGTAAAGTTGTTGATGCTTGATTTAATGCAGAAAAGCCCCTTCATTCTAGAAGATGAATATGTGGTGAATATCAGTTATGGTTACTCATTGCATCACGTGACTCGAGTTATTTACCAGGCACTTACTGGTCTTGGATCCTATGCTATCTCACTGTCACCTGTTACTCAAGGTTGCCAACGCTGAAGGCTTCCGCCTTAGCGGATGTTAAGTGTTGTTGGTGAAGCACAAACGTCATTATCACGAAAACAGGAAGCTATGTAGGGAACATGCCAAATGGTGAATTAATAGTCAGGGTAAAGGAAGCTGACGCACTCTCAGGGAAGGAACCCTGAATTCATCTACTTTGTTCTTTTTAGGTGGCTTAAAAACAGAAATGGCAAACTCACGACTTTTTTCAGACCATATTGAATTAAGTAGGTTTAGCCTTGAGCCTGAAAATGTGGTTTCTTGTATTTTGTGTTGTCTTAACAATGTTGATGTTCTAAAGACCGTGAGATGTCTGTATGGAACTTGATTAATCTACATTATTCTTTGACTGACTAAAGTCTTATAAAATACAGTAAAATTGACTGTTTTCTCTGTTTATATAGAAAACTTGTTTTGAATCATATCTTAATAACTAGGAGTAGATAGTTTAAAGAGGAAATAAATAGAAAATTACTTTTTTACCATTTTTTGGATTATCATGAATAATCTGTACAGTGAATCAAAAGTATTAGCACTGTAGATCCCAAGAATCAAGTATCAAGTATCAAGGATGTTATTTGTCATTGGTTTATGTGTGTACAGACAATTCTTATACATATTTATAAGTGATCATCATTAATGCACATTATAGAACTTTTTATTATTATTTAGTTAGTATATGGAGCAGTGGACTTTGTTGTATTATTGTCATACATAGATATTTTCTAACTGAAAAGTTATATTTGTGTAAGTGTGGGGGTACACATGTCTGTATTCCGTGTGTGTAAGTGTGCGAGTGCACACATCTGTATTCCGTGCGTGTGTGGATGCACATGTCTGTATTCCATGTGTGTAAGTGTGGGGGTGCACACGTCTGTATTACATGTGTGTAAGTGTGGGGGTTCACACGTCTGTATTACATGTGTGTAAGTGTTCGGGTGCACATGTCTGTATTACATGTGTGTAAGTGTGTGGGAGCACACGTCTGTAATATATGTGTGTAAGTGTGCAGGTGCATACGTCTGTATTACATGTGTGGGTGCAAGCATGCCACACTGGATGTGGAGGTTACATGACAACCTTCAGGAGTTGGATTTCTCCTTTTCTACGTTCAATCAGGCTTTGTGACAAGTGCCTTTACCCTCTCAGCTATCTTGTCAGCCCTCAGACACACAGTACTATACCTAGCTCTCAACTCCCTTTCCCTCCCTCTCCTTGACAGGATGGTGCATCCAGTCAGCCAAGATCCCCCCCACCCCCGCAGTTGTCTTGCCTGTGTCAATTAATCTGGCTTCAAACTCGAAGAAATCCACCTGTCTCTGCCTCCTAAATACTCAGATTAAAGGCTGGCTCATTCAGCAAATTCTTTTTTTTTTTTTTTTTTTTGGTTCTTTTTTTTTGGAGCTGGGGACCGAACCCAGGGCCTTGCGCTTCCTAGGCAAGCGCTCTACCACTGAGCTAAATCCCCAATCCCCATTCAGCAAATTCTTATCTGTGTACACGCAGATTAGAATGCCCACCTGTTGTACACAGTGTCTTTCTGTAATCCCAGTGCCCTCTCTGAATATCCATGAGGCCAGCATGCTTCAGTGACAAGTTTTAAGTTGCGATTAATTGTGCACAGCAAGATTTCCTCTGTGCTGTGTGCCTGGCACTGTGCTTGGCATGCTCTTTTTCTCTTTTTAAAATGTCAGCACCAAGATCTTACAATTGGATTGAGAAAACGAGCCACAGTTTGAAAGCAGATACATAACAATCTTAGAGGTTGTGTGAGAGACTGTAAGGGAGAGGGTATGTGAAGCTGGTGCTAACATCTTTAAGTGAGTTGGTAGCTGCAGATGTTTCCACAATAAAGTGTTAGCAGAACAAACTTCTTTTGATGTTCTCAAGAATTCCCACCTGAGGGCTGGTGGGATGGTTCAGTGGGTAGTGGTGCTTGGTGCCAAGCTTTTCAGGAGTTCAGTCCCTGGTGGCAGAAGGAGTGAATTGACTCACATTTGTTCTCTGACCTTTACATGTGTGTTGTAAAGGCATGGCTGAGTGCCTGTGCATGACTGCACACATAACAGAACAATATAATTTTATGTAAAAAAGAATTCCCAGTTGATATTCTTACCTTCAGGTTTGTAGAATTGGTCTTTCTATCTTGGTTTTCCCACCTTAAACTTCAAAACAGCACATTTCCAGGTTTTGAAGATGATTTAAAACGGGTAAAAGATGCATTCTTACAGCACAGGTCTTCATCCAAATCACTCTTTCTTTTGCCATAGCTGTGTTTAGTCCAGTGTCTACTTTGTTTATTTTACTTTAGAAAAGATTTACTGAGCATTGTTCTGGGCAGTAAGAGTGCTAGGCAGAGAGAGAGCTAAAAACTATATCTGTTAGTACTTCAGTTTCCAGTGAGGGAGGAGGAAGTAAGCAAGAGACAAATGCATGAAGACCAAGCATCCTAAGTGAGATGGAGAATTAAAAACAAACGAAACAAACAAACGAACAAACAAACCAACCCTCCAAAACCAAAACCAAACTCAGGGTGCAGCTTCATAGTGGAAAATCAGGGGAGGCCTCTGGAGGAGATGAAGTCAAACTGGAATAATGGCAGGGCCAAGCAGAGTCCTGGGAAGGGCAGTCCAAGCAGGTTAGGAAGGCACAAAGGCACTGAGAAATGTGGGCGGTGCTGATGGGTCACAGTGAACGGAGCGAGCGCCTCAGGAAACAATGATGATGGAAGCCAGCCAGACTGTTCAGGTCCACCACTGTAGCTGGTGGCAGCTGAGTTGGTTTTTACTAGGCACAAAGGAGGATTTTAATCAGAAGAGTCCTAGTGTTGAACAAGTCTGTGTCTTTAAAAGTTACTTGCTGCCTCTACAGTATAGAGCAGAGAACATGGGAGATAAAATGAGAAAGGTAGGCATGGTGGCACCAACGTGGCACCTGCCTGGAGTTTCTCCGCTGACTTCCTATGAATGTGATTCAGCTAAGAGGTCAGGGCTATGTCTGTGCAGTTGAAGCTCTGACTTGTAAGGTCCCTCAGGACCTCAGGACCTCATATCAATCATATGAGAAGCAGAAGCCATTGTCAAGCCTCATGAAGCTGTAGATTTCTAAACCCTTCAAATGCTGAGACCTGGCTGGCTGACTCATCCCTGCCTTGTGCATTTGCATTTTATCTGAAACCAAGTACCATGCTTTGTGCTTCCCTGCAGATGAATGCTATGGCATGCCAGATCTAGAGAGAGCATCGTACCTTAGGAGAAAGAAAGAAACCATCTGCCACTAGAAAAAGGCCAAAAGTGGGCTCTTTTTTGTATGAACAGAGTGAAAGTTAAGAATCTATGTTTAAAATATGACCATAAAATTTCCCTGCATTTATAGTTCTTGGCACCAAGGATTAGAGACCTGTTTTGGATGATATACATGGTTTTAAAAGTCAAGATACGCTTCTCTGCAAGAGATACTTGAAGCACTTGGGGTTCATTGTTAGAAGGCATAGAAGTTCTCTTGCAAGATACATAATTTATCTCAGATCAAGGCTCATTCATTGTCTTGGACTCCATGAACAGTCAAGGCTTTCATTTTCTTCCTTAATTCCTTTACGTATTAAAAATTACTTTTTATTTACTTTATTAAGTGTCATAAATTTGTGGGTCTTTCAATTTTGTTCTTAAAAAATCTTATTTTTCCTTCCCCTGGAATGCTGAAGCTGTACATCCTTGACTCCTGGACCCAACTGTGACCGCTTCAAACTGCACATCCCGTACGCTGGAGAGACATTAAAGTGTGAGTAGATGGTGGTCACCAATTATTGCAAGTTGTGCTTTACATTTTACTGCTGACTGTTCAGAGTGAGCTCTGATCCTGCTTACTCACAGTTACTATTTTCTATCTGCCATCCCGCCCTGGTTCTTTCTGTTCAAAGTGAGGTACCCAGCTGAATTAAGTTGTAGAGGAATAGGCCTGTATAGAAACACAATAGTGCGTATGTATGTCTTTTTTCTTGGAGGGAGCTCTAAGATAATACCCCAATAAAGAGGCTTACTGCTTTGTGTCTGCAAGATGGTTCAGTGAGTGAGTAAAGACACCTGCCATCAATCCTGACAAAGTGAGTTCTATTCCTGGACCAATTTCCACATGTGCCTTGTGCCCTGCACCCGATAAAGTTAACACACACACACACACACACACACACACACACACACACACACACACACAAGAAAAAAGATGTACCACTTAAAATACCTATTTAGTAATAGTTTTTAGGTAGGAGTGGCTGATGTCTCCACTACTGTCAAAACCCATTGTCATGGTCCTTTCTCTAGGATTCTGGGCACGGCATACATGTGTCAACATACTGTATAGCAAGAGTTAGAAATGCAAATGGCCTGTGAGGGCCACAGTGATAATGTAATCCAGGAAAACAGATCGGGTATGGAAGCAAGCTTGGGACACCCTGTCTCTGAGGAAACTCCTTCTATTGACTCAGATATCAGAAGTCAGACATTTTAAATTCTTTTCTTTTTTAAATCAGGTTTAAATGTTGTCTATCTTTCCAAAATTAAGGCCATATGTTATCAGGTAGATTTGAGTATATGTGAAGAGTGGCATGAGCTTCTTCACCGTGGCTTCCAACACCGCCTGAATGGTGTGCAGGGTGCACGCCTGGGATGCAGGCCAGCATCTGCAGCGTCTGTCTGGGCCATGTTAGCCCTTCTCTGTCACCAGCACAGCAGTGAACTCTTGCCTACTGTGAAAGTGATAATAGCTTTGCTTTGTTAGTGTCAGTAACTGCACCTGGCATTTTCTTTCTTAAACCTATTCTTGTGAACAGGGTGTTAAAAATCTATTTGTAAAATAGGATAAAAAATGTGGTTATTAAAGATCAGGTGGATGGGTGAGGGAGATGGCACAGACCATAAAGGGCTTTCAAGGTAAAAGGACCTGGGTTTGATTCCCAGAACCTACACAGAAAAAAGCTTGGCAGGGGCAGATGCCTGTAATCCCAGTGTGGGGATCAGAGACAAGCAGATCCTGGGACTCATGTGATCCCGGTTAGCTTACTTGGCAAGGTTCAGGCCAACGAGGAACCCAGTCTGAGAAAACGGAGTGGATGGTGCCTCGGGAATGATACCTAAAGTTTCCTCTGGCCTCCACACCTACTTGTGTGTGTGCTTGTTTGTGTGCTTGTGTGTTCTTGTGTACTTGCACACACTCACACATGCACACACTCACATATGGTATGATGGGTGCAATGGGTGGATAAACTGTGCACTTTTGGACTATCAACTGTGTATTCTCTGTCATTGACTGGGAGATGCCACATCTTGGCATTCTCTAGAATGGCTTTGTGTTAATTTACCAAGTGTAATGTTAAATGAGACATTCAGGCCAAGGTCACTGTTACCGTGAATTATTAGACCATTCTCAGGAAACGACAAAAGTACAAATGGTGGCAGGCTTAGATTGTTATCTTTTCCAATTATTAACTAAATTTAAAAAGAAATGATCCAAGTAAATCACTCATGGATGAAATGGAGATAGTGCTGAAGTTACACACAGAAGGAAGCGTTGGTCTCCTGTCCCATGTTTCCCCCTCTTACTCCTGTTTTCTGAGGAAACCATTACAGTTTTAAGAAATGGTTTCAGTTTAGTTCTTCTGAGGATTCCCATTTCTCTCAGTACTACTCTGCCTATTTCCTGACTGGCTAGTTGTAGATGTTATCTTTTGACTTCCTGACCTGCTAGAGGCATCAGCCTATTTTCACTGTCCCCTTACCTCTCTCTTCCTCTTTAATAAAAGCACATCGCTGCTATTGGTTCTCGAGTTCTTTACCTTGTAGCTAAAATCTTTGTTCTTTTTTTCTTGTGGGGATCAAATTTCAGGGCCTTACAAAGGTTAGAGACAAACTTTTCCAAAGAGCAAATCCATGGCACCCCCTCCATACTCCCCTCCAGGGTCCCTTTGAACACTGATCATACAATTCAATGAACAGTCCCCCAGGGTTCTTGATAAGTGCATGACTCAGCTGTGTTATCAGCTCTGACGATCTCTGTGCAGTGGTGATGGACGTCTCATCTCTCTGGAGTCCCATGACCCACAGATAATGTCTTTTGGCTTCACACTTCACGGGGTAAGCGTAGCCTCTGCTTCTTTCTTCTCTTGCTTTTTCCTGCACCGCTTTCCCACGTCTTCTGTTTTCCCCTTTGCATTCTCAAGATTAATAATTTGTTGTCTATAATAGTCTCCAGGGCATTGTTCATAAATTACACAGTGGCTCGATAGGCCTGCTTCTGCATTAATTATCATTAGATTTTACTTTGTTTTGTGGGCCTAAATAGTAACAATTCTACGCACTACACTGGACGATTTCTTAGGAAACAGGCCACTTGCTTAGGTTATTGGAATCCAGGCTCAAATAACCTGCCCAGATTTTGTTCCTCTCTCTTCTGCTTCTGCCTTTCCTATATCTCTGCCCCTCATTTCTTTATTACCTCCATTATGATTAGGTATCTTACTTAAGATCTCTTTCTTCCTCTCTGTTCCTCTTCAGATGTCTTGTTCTTACTTTATGACTGCAGTATCTGTTAGTCTTTCAAATAACAAAAATTAGAGATCTAAAATACTTCTGGGACCAATGAGATGATTCAGCAGTTAAAGGTGTTTGCTGACAAGCCTAACGACCTGAGTTCAATCCCTGGCATCTACCTGGTAGAAGGAGAGAACTGTTCTAGTTTCCTTTCCAGTGCTGTGATAGAGCACTCTGACCATACCTCTCCTGGATCAGTTAATAGTCAAAACAGTCCCCTACAGATGTGCACTTGGGCCAGTCTGTTCTAGGCAGTTCCTCAGCCTGGGCTCCTCTCAGATGACTCTAGAGTGGCTCAGCAGTTAAGAACACAGACTGTTCTGTTCTTGTAGAGAACCCTGAGTTTGATTCCTAGAACCCATGTCAGGCAGCACACAGCTGTCTGTGAGTTCAGTTCCATGAGATCAGATGCTTTCCTCTGGACTGTGAAGGCACCTGCACACACATGTACATATACATGTGTAGTTCAATTGAAAATAGAAATCTTTAGAACAATAAGATTAAACAAAATCCCATCTAACCAGTTCAACAACTGATTTTCACGGGCTGTCCTCTGACCTTCAAATGCATGCCACGTATACACACCATCACAGAGATAGATAAATATAATAACTGTAAAATTTTAAAAATGTTTTCTTTTTTAACCATTATTTTAATATTCATATGGAACATCATATTTTATATCATAATTTCTCTTCCTGTTATTCTATAAAGCTGTGACCCTTTAATACAGCTCCTTGTGTTGTGGTGACCCCCAACCATAAAATCATTTTTTTGCTACTTTATAACCGTAACTTTGCTACGTTATGAATCATAATATAAATGTCTATGTTTTCTGATGGCCTTAAGTAAACCCTATGAAAGGATTGTTTGTCTTTCAAAAGGTCGAGACCAACAGGTAGAGAATTGCTGATCTATAAGCTTCCCTCAAATAAAAGCCATCATGCATATAAGACAGTAATAAGATACTGTGTAGAGCTCCCAGGTAGTTGAGCAGGACTAATTGCATGCTCTTAGTGTGGGGGACTCTTGACTGTCCTATTCTGAAGTTCAGCAGTCATCAAAATAGATCTTATCCTTTTTCAAAAGTGAATTTCCTGTATTTCCCCCTGGAGTACACTTGGCCATTGCCCGGCAGGGAGGAGTATGCACTCTTTCCTGAAGAACTTTTAATTAATCTCCCTGCTCATAGCCTTATGTCTCCTCTCCTCTGCTTACCGGGTAAGTGGTAGGATGACCAATGGCTTCTCTGTGTTCAGCTGTGTCCTCCTCATATTCCTGTGAGAGACACAGAGCACCCTGCCCTGCCAAGCACCAGTTCCTGGCTGCATTTTGTCTTCTAGACATTTGCTGAGGTTTCCCCTGTGTAGATTGCTATTTCTTAACCTTCATCTCCCTTCCTCCTCTTTTATATTTTTACAGACTTCTTTTAACTTTCATATTAGAGGGGTGGTTAGAAGGAAGAATTAGCCTCCGGTTTTTTTTGGTGTGCTAATTTATGTTATACTATGTTTTATTTGCTGATATCCTGTATTTTCTCATCACTATAAAATTTTCACATGAAACCTGTTATTCATTGTATATTAGGCATATTCTATCAAACTATTGTTTGATATCATATACTAAGCACTAAAGACTTATTTAGCCTACTCTATGCTCTGTAATGAAAGGTGACTATTAGATGTCTTTTTTTTTTTTTTTTTTTTTTGAGACAGGTTTCTCTGTGTAGCCCTGGCTGTCCTGGAACCCACTCTGTGGACCAGGCTGGGCTTGAATTCACAGAGATCCGACTGCCTCTGCCTTTCCACTTCTGGGATTAGAGGTGTGTGCCGCCCTACTCAGCGTCTTTATTTTAACTGCATAAGTCATTCTTTCTTTCTCTTTCTTCTTACTCATGTCAGGCTGGTGGGTTTTTGAGAGAAGGTCTCTCACAGGTTTGCCTAGGCTGTCTGCTGCTGAGTCTATGATCTGTCCCCTCTGCCCAGCTGTGAGATTAGAGATGTGCACTGTTGTACCTGGCTTTTTGTGTGTGTGTGTGTGTGTGTGTGTGTGTGTGTGTGTGTGTGTGTGTGTGTGTGCATCCTGGTGGTTCAAACTCAATCCTCATGCTTGAGTGGCAGTCAGTTTATTGAGTGAGACATTTTCCAAGCTCCTCCTTTCTGAAATTCTGGACTTTCTGTAGAGAACCTTCTGAAGGATGTTGGCGATGTTCTTAGGTTTAGTGTTAGATCCAGGGGTTGGCAGTAGGTACAGAGCTAGGAGATTTACTTGAGAAGATGGTATCATGAGTAAGTTCCTTCCAGACTTTTAGAAAGGTGTGGGGTTTAGGTGCCATTTACCTGTTGCCTTAAAAACCCGTTCTTATTCTCAGATTTGCACCCTGTTGGGTAGCCTTTTGCTTCAGTTTGGAGGCCAAGACAAACACCTCTATACATTTAGGGATGGAAACTTTTGTTCTTGTTTTTATTTTATTTATTTTTTGAGCACTCTCTCTAGCTCTGGAAATTTATTTTTTTAAAGACCTGTTGAAAATCAATAGACTTATCAAAATAAATGAAATCAACTATATAAATTCCGGTGGGCAAGTCTTAATTTAGAAACTCAGAACCAGTATGTCCTTTGCACATGCAGTTAAAGCTCAGGTAAAAATGAGTTTGTGCTTGTCACCAAGTGCCATGTCCCCACCTGCAAACACACATTTGTTTTTGTCAGCACTTCCAAGGACAAGCCTGTTTTGCTTTGTGTGATATTTAGGCCATGGCCATTAAGCTTCCCTTCTTGGAAACTTAACTGAAAATTATTTCCAAATTAATTCTGTTCATAATATTTTAAAAACCTAGAATTACCCCCCTCTCTGCGTGTGTGTGTGTGTGTGTGTGTGTGTGTGTGTGTGTGTGTGCGCGCGCTCACGTATGCGCACGTGCTTTCTTAGAGTACAGATGACCTGCAACAAGAGTTGTCGTTTCCTTCTATCATAAGGGTCTTGAGGACTGAACTTAGGAGGTCAAGCTCAGCGGCAAGCACCTTCACCCAGTAAGCTTTCTTGCCAACCCATTTCAGAAACCCTTCTAGGAGGTTTGAGGCATGCTCAGCTGACTGTGGTATTAGTGTGGGACAATTAGATCTTGCATCAACATCAATGCTTACTGTAGTTCCTTCCTTTCTATGCACCTCTTGAAAGTCATGGAAGTAGCTTTACTATGTCCAGATTTTTTCCAACGATTGAATCATTTGTGGTAGCCATGAATTTCTAAAGAATCGAATTTTCCTTCTTGGAGTAAGATAGGGTTTGCAACCCCATGGAACAACCAACCAGACCCCCCAGAGCTCCCAGGGACTAGACTACCAACCAAAGACTACACATGGAGGGACCCATGGCTTCAGCCACATATGGATGACATTGTCTGGCATCAATGGGAGGAGAAGCCCTTGGTCCTGTGAAGGCTCATTTCCCCAGTGTAGGGGAATGTTGGGGTGGGAGTGGGTGGGTGGGAGTGGGAGCATCCTCATGGAAGCAGGGGGAGGGAAGGGTTATGGGAGAGGGGGAAAGGGGTTAGTATTTGAAATGTAAATACATAAAATATCCAGTAAAAATTAATTAATTAATTAAAAAATAAGATTTTGCAGGCCCATCTTTCTCTCTCTTTTCTGTCTTCCCTCTCCCTTACTTCTTCTTTAGTCTTTCTCATAATTTCTCTTTTGTTTCTTTTCGAGACAAGTTCTCATCCTATAGCCCATACTGTGCTGGAGCTCACTGTGTCGCGCAGGTTGGTCTCAGGCCTTCAGTGGTCCTCCTACCCCAGCCTACTGAGTGCTAGAATTGCAGGTGTGAGCCACCCAACTTAGCTTCTTTTATAACTTTTAAGTCATCCTTTTTGTTTGTTTAACATCTTTTTGTAAGGATGAAGATAGCATGTGTTCCTACTTGAATGCAGTTTGTAGCTATATTTATTATAGCTAAGAAACATATTGCCAGCGGTTTCTTATTACAGGATTTGTCATTAAATTTTACCTTCTACAGCCTATATAATGATTGTCACCTTTAGATGATCAAATACTATTCTAATCAACAAACTCTTTAATAAGTTTAGTTTGCTCAAATAAATATAAATATCTGTGAGTTTCTATGGGTCTACAAGTCTTTGGAAAGCAGTTATGATAGCAAACACAGAAGCTTTCTGTGTTGTTTTAAAACAATAATTTACACGTATGAGAGTTTTCTTTGCATGTATGTCTATGGGCTGCTTGCATGCTTGGTACTTAACCGTGGCCAGAAGTGGGCACTGGATCCCATAGCACTGGAGCTACAGATGGTACTGGGAATCAAACATGGGCCTTCTGGAAGAGCAGCTAAACACTCACTCACTCTCTCTCTCTCTCTCTCTCTCTCTCTCTCTCTCTCTCTCCCTCTCCCTCTCTCCCTCCTTCCCTCCCTGTCTCCCTGTCTCCCTCTCTCCCTCCTTCCCTCCCTGTCTCCCTCTCTCCCTCTCTCTCATTCTTCTCTTACATATTACATCCGGCCAGAGTTTTTCTTCTTTCTCTCCCCTTCCCCAGTCTCTCCCTCCACCTTCCCCCTCTCCCCTAGATCCACTCAGCCTCCCTCAGAAAAGAGCTTGCCTCTTAGGGACATCAACCAGGTACAGTAAGACCAGGCATGAACCGTCACATCAAGGCTGGATCAGGAGGCACAGTAGGGGTGTGGGGGGAGGGAGGGTCCCACAAGTAGGTGGAGGAGTCAGGGACAGCATCCTCTCCCACTGTTAGGATTCCCACAAGAACACCAAGCTATTCAGCCATAGCATCAAGCCAGACCCCTATAGGCTTGATCACTTGGCCCTGGTTACTTGGTTCTGTGGGCCGAGTTCTTATAGTATCTATGATCCCTGCTTCTTCCCGTCCTTTAGGCTTCTCTGCAGGACTCCTGGAGCTCCCTGTAAGTCTTGTCTGTGGGATTCTGTTTCCATTAGTTGCTGGATGAAGTCTCTTTGGTCTCGTCAATGACAATTCTCTTAGGCTTCAATCCCAAAATACTCCAGATAGGACAAACTGTACGTAGAAGGTTTGGTGGCTGGGTTGGTGTCCCAAACCCTTCACTTTAGAATAGCCAGTCTCTTTATCAGTGAGCAGCCTTCCTAGCTTGAGGCTCGTTGGCCTTAGCCAAGGCTAAGCCAGAGTATTTGGAGTTTATAGTAATTCATTTTATAAGTTATCCTCAGTGAACAGGCCTGCTTTGTTTATTAAGTTGTACCTTCAGCTCCTAGCAGCGTAGAGGTAGATGCTCGATTAAATACCCATGGAAGCAGTGGATGGCGTGCATGATGGGTGCATGAGTTCTTGAGTTGCAATGTTCAGATCTGTGCCGGCTACAGGATTAGAGGGAATGTGGTATTCTGTCCCCGTGTCTGCCTTGTTACCAGCAGACACTCGGTCTTCATGAGTTATTTATTATACAAGGAATTATTAATTGGAGCACTGCCCCTAACAGTTCAGAAAAACAGGAAGGCATGCACAGTACTGTGCAGATTGGGAGCCTGAACCTATTTCACATTTATTTATTTTATTCTGCCCTCTGGAGTCAGAAAATGAAAATAGGATGCAACTTAATTTGCATATTAGAAAGCAGCCCTTACAGAAGTCTGTTTCACCTGTAAACAAAGGGAACTTCGGGCAGCGGCTGATAGAGTGGAAGGCAAAGGAGAGGACATGCTTCTGTCGGTGCAGTGGTGAGCAGATTCCTGAGAAGGATGCCAGGATGTTACAGTACACTGGGGATGAGGTTACTGTTTCTGCAGTTCCTTAACGTGGAGAAACACCTGCTGGCTAGTGAAAGAGTTGCCAATTTGTGTAAGAAATTATTGAAAGTTGTCCAAGGACGAGATATTAATTAAAGAGAAACCCTTGAATTTGACAGTTGTAGACGACACAAATCATCCTTGAACTGGAATAGAAATGTGCTTCTTCAGGGATCAAGAGGAACTGAATAAAGTGCATATTGGAGTCCTAACCTCCCACTGGAGTGGCAGGAGTTTCTGAGCTATAGTAAAATTCATGATGGGCTAGGGATTTATTATAAACATGGTTAATAAACAGACACAACAGTCAATTTGCATAGCATTTAATTCTAAAGTCATTATCTGATTATTTGAGGGAGGGTTGGGTGGGGGAGACAGAAAAGAAGGTAGAGAGAAAGACAGTGAGAATTCGTGTACCCACTCTGTTCAGACAGAGCAGGGAGCATGCTCTGCTCACGCACTATTTCCAGTCTCTAGCTCTGTGCCTGACATTTAGAGAAGCTTAGTAAGTGTTTGTGGAATGAACCAAGTATACTCTTTCTCTGGATCTAGTAATGATGGGGTTTGATGAGCAAGTGACAGATCTTAATTCTGAAGGCTCTTTGAATCATATTGTTTATGCCACTATGAAGAGACATCATTATTGAAATATTGTAGGTTATATTGAGCAAGTCTGTGGCTAGCGAATCAGTTTCAAATTTGAAATTATCTTTTGTTTGAAATTTTCTGTTTCATACCAACAATTTATGTTAATCAGGGACTGTTTGGTTATAAGAAATCCATTGGAACCAAAATAAACCAAAGGATTTATTTATTTGTCTTTATAAGGAATCAAGTGAATTTTATGGTGTTCAAGGGCAGGGGAGAGCAAGGCTTCACTGGGACTGGCACCAGGAACTGGAACCAGGAAGTGGCATGCTGGCAGACATGACAGTAGCTGCTTGTCATCTGAGTTCTTGTATTTTGGCATTTTATTAACTTGATTCTTTCCCCCAGATTTCTCTAAACATTGGATAGAAATGACTTCATTCTTACAGGTGAGCTGAGTCTGGAATCAGTAGTGAGAGAGCAGTGAGCCTTCATTCTGGGAAAGCTGTGAGTTTAAAGACATGGCCAGGGCAGGGCGCTCACCCCGTGTGTGTGTGTGTGTGTGTGTGTGTGTGTGTGTGTGTGTGTGTGTGTGTGTGTGTGTGTGTGTGTGTGTGTGTGTGTGTGTCCTGTGGCGTGCAGGTGTGCAGGCACCCATGCATGTAGCTGGAAGAGGACTTCTGGAGACTTTCTCTGCCACTCTCTTCTTTCTTCCCCTGAGCCATGCCTCTCTGTAGCAGAAGCTCACCGTTTTTCTCCTGTTACAGCCATGCATAACTGTGCTGTGCTTTTCAGCACGGGTGCTGAGATTAGAACTCACGTACATATGCTTTCAGAGCAGATACTTTGGGTGAGGAACTAGTTCCCTACCCCTCGGAACCCATGTAAGCACAGGTAAGCGTGGTCTGGGGAGGCCCAGAGAGGTCCATTACTGTGTTTCTCGTGAAACTGTAGACATGTTCATTTTGTGTCTAACAATGGAACAGTATTGTTGCTTATTATCTGAGAGGAATGATGAATATTTATTAAATCCATTTGCAACACAGTAGAGAAGTTGTGCCAAAAAATTATCTCAATGAGTTTCAAGTTGAAATAGTTTCCCTTCAGAGGAAAAAGCCTGGAAGAGAAAATGGGTTCTGATTTGGAGAATACATTCTCCCCATGTCCTCAGAGGTACAGTGTAAATTTAGTGTTCATTTCTGAGGATTCAGTACTGTATTACTGAGTTTAAAGATATAATTTTTGGACAGTTATTCCAACAAAATGAACTGGCTTCAGACTGTTATTTAAATTGTATGCACTATTCAATCAAACAGTGGCCAGCCAAACCGATATTTTATAGAGAAGTTACAGATACTGGTCCAGATTCTGCTGTATTGAATCAGCTCAAGATTTAACTTCAGTGTTTGATCTATACCTTCTTGAGGTCCCCCTCTTCCTCCCCCTCCCACTCCTTCTCCCTCTGTGTATGTGCGTGCACATTTACACTCTCATGTTTGCATGTTAACACTGCTTTAGCACTTCAGATCCATTGTATGTTCATCATTGTAGTCAGTGTAGGAAGCTCAGAGTGCTTACCTTTTCTGTTTACTGTTCTCTAAGACCTTACTTAGACAGCATGGTGTGTCTGCTCTGATGGCTGTTTCATAGAAACTGGCCACCTCCAAGTTATGGTATCTGAAAGATATGGTTCTCAGTGTTAGGAAATTTGTATGTCAGCTGAAAAAGATGTTGATGGCATTGACTGACTGTCTCTGTCTCTGTCTCTGTCTCTGTCTGTCTCTGTCTCTCTGTCTCTCTCTTTGAGTTTTGTATTTTGTTTGCTTTGTTATTGTACCATAAGTTTCTTGGACAATGAAAAAATATACACATACCTATGTATATGATGATTGAACAACTTTAAGGAGTGGCTTTCCCTTTTCCCTTGGGTGGGCGTTCTAGGCATTGATTGCATGACAAGTGTCTTTGCCACTTAGCCCTTCTGCCAGCCACATGCCTCTGAACTTTGTCCATGTCAGTTCAAAAGTTGGCTGCTGTGCCCATAGCTGTTGGCATTTATTTTTTAATTTCTTAAATGTTTGAGTCAGGGTCTCTGTAAGGATCCCAGACTAGCTTTACAAGAACTCCGTAGCTGGGAAGCCTTGAAGCTGCTTTCTACCGCAGCATCCCTGGTGCAAGGTCACAGGCCTGCACTGCTCTGTCCAGTTGCTGCTGTTGGCGTTTGTGTTGGGGTGACAGTCTTATCTTATGAAAAATTTCTTGTCTTTGTGAAATCAAACCTGTTGAGAGGATATTGACTGGATAATCTTTTCCTTTTTATCCCTTCACATATCTCCCTGTTAGTATCTAGTGCACTGAATCCCTTAGTTGGTTCTCCTCTGCACTCACACTGCTGACATGTGGGCTCCTCTGTCTCTGGGGTCCTTTGCCAGGACATTAGGAGCTGACAACTCTTACTGTGCCTGTGGCACTTGCTAAGTAAACAGTTGGACGCCATATCTTGGACACAGTATTTTGTTGCATACGGAGGAGCCTTGTCCCTTTCCTTGGTAGCACAGTTCATTTTACTTTTATTTTTATCTTTAAAAAAGATTCACTGACTTAAAGATTATTATTATCCACCACTCACGGTATTTTTAGAGGCTAATTAGGGAGGCAGGTCACCTTTGAATTACTGAATGGTCTGAAAGAGTGCTCGCTGAAGAGCAAGAGGCGCTAATTTTGGGTATTAGACGTTCATGCTCCTTAGATTTTCAGGATTCCTTTGTCTTGGCATTTCAGAGTATTTTATTTCTTGGGATCTATGGAATACTCTGCTATATTAAGAATAGCAGCTGATACTATTAAGTGTGTAAAATCATTTCTGTTATAAATAATAGTATACATCTGCAATCTGATTTGATGCTGATTATAATTAAATAATAAACAACTGACAGACATAATTCCTAAACTATAAAAAATTTCATTTATACAAAGCAGGCTTATTATACAGAATTTTACTTATCACAATTCTTATGTATGAATTTATATACTGCTATTTTAAGTCAACTTTATTGCATCATAGTTTACAATAGTAAAATGTTTACATTTTAAGTGAAATATTTTGCATATTTTGGCAGTCCTAAAATCTGTTAGGAATACCTCAGTCCAGATTTAGAGCATTCCGTTCCTCACAGGTCATTCTGCTCCACTACCTTCCCCTTAGTACTCAACCTCTTTCCTCTGAAAGTTTGAAGCTGTTTTGTGCACTTGAGAGTTTCACAGACCTGGACTCACTTGTTCTGTGTTGTTTAGGGGCTAGGTGGCCAGCTTTTTCCTCTGAGAACTTCAGAAGTGTGGAACTTCACCCATATTGTTGAGTGTGGGGCTACTCTTGTCTCTCCCCTGGCTGTAGTGTCAATGGACTTGCAGCCTCCATCCTCAGCCCCAATGAGGGGGCTACAGACTGCACAGCAGAACCTGCAGTACAACACTGAGTGCATAGAATCCCTTTTAAAAGTCATTTGTTGAAGGACACTTGGGCCACTTCCAGATTTTTGGCTGTTATAAATTGCAATGTAAAATTTCACTTGTTTGTGGAAATAATTTTTTTCTTTTGGGTTAATTTTGTATTGCAAGCTAAATGTAGAATAAAGTTTATTAAGTATGTGGTAAGCTGTTCTCTAAAGTAGGTATATCATTTTATAGTTTGCATAACAATTTAGTATTCTAGTTACTCCATGTTCTGGTATTGTTGGTTCATTTTGAGCTAATTTTAGGCATATATTTATTATTTAACCACTTAAGTAGTTTCCACTTCTGGATTTTGTATTGTGTACTCTCTTGAGCTAATGCAACATTCTTTTAATTCCTGTAGCTTTTTTGAAAGTCTTTAAATGGGAGCATGTATGTACACCAGTATCTTTTCCACAGTTGTCTGGGCAAGTCTATCTTGTTTGTATTTTAGGATCAGCTTTTCATATGTTGTCCAAGTTCTATTCAGTAGGACCTACTTGGGGTCTCACTGAACCCGGAGACTGATCTGTAGAGTAGGAAATGTCTTAACAGCATCAAGTCTCCTTGCTGACCCCAAACCTGGAACTTCTTCACATCTTGTTGTCATGGATGTTTGGAATTTTCAACCAGTACTGTCTGAGCAGATCCTAATGAATCCACTTTGTCCCACATATTGTTGATAAAGGATGCTCAATCTGTCTGTCTGTCTGTTTGTCTGTCTGTCTGTCTGTCTGTCTTCTTTATGTACCTGGTCATCTTATCCTTCCTCATATTTGTCCTTCTTGTTACTATACAGTGGCTTTAGTAAAGTATTATGTTCACATCTTTTTCTCACTTTTTCAAACTTTTTTCTTCTGATTGAACTTTGCGAATTCATGTGTTTTGGACGTAAGCTCCTTCTAGGATGTATATTTTCTCCCTGACTGCCTTTTATCATTGTTACAAACCTTTGTCTAATGTAGTGTCACAAAGATCTTTGTGCTATGCTTTCTTCTTATTGATTCATTTCCATGGTTCTGTGTGGTGTGCATGTTTTAGTGTGCATGTGTGTGTTTGTACACGAGTGTGGATGCCCAAAATTGATGACAAGAATTATCCTCAACCACTCTTCCACCTTAGTCATTGAGACAGGGTGTCTTAGTCAAACCCAGAGCTCATGGATGTAGCTAGTCTTTTAAGGTCTAGGGATCTCATCTCTCCTTTCTGTGGCTAGAATTAAAGGCAGGCCCCTGGGCCACCGCACCACCTTGGTATTTACATAGATTTGTGGTATTCAAACTCCAGTCTTCACGTTTGTGCAGTAAACACTCTAACCAGAGCCATCTTCCCAGTCCTGTGCTTTTTTTGAGATGTATAAAACTTAAGGTTTTATACTTAGCTTGTCATTCATTTTGAGTCTACATTTGTTTAGGATATTGCTTTTAGAAAACCCACAGATCTCCAAATGTTCTACTGTTAAAATAATATTTGTTTATTCTACAGTGCCCTTGTATCTTTGTTAAGACTCATTGCCCATATATTGATGGGGGCTCTTTCTGAACTTCTTAGATTGTTCCGTTCTGTCCATATCTTACTTTATTCTGATGCACAGTTTCCATATTGTGGAAAGTAAATCTTGAGGGTTGGGGAGGGTTTAGTGATTAAAAACACATGCTGTACAGGTCTGAGGACCAGATTCCCAGAGCTGTCTTAGAGCTGGACACAGTAGCACAAACTCCTCCTCCCAGTGTACCTCTAAGGGGAGATGGCATGTGGGAACACGAGAATCTCCAGAGGCTCAGAGGTCAGTTAGCCTGCCTAAGAGCTTCAAGAATGCCACATACTTCCACACAAACAAGTGCAAACACACACACGCGAGTGCACGTGCGCGCGCGCACACACACACACAGACATGCATGCACGCACACACAGACATGTTGCACACAGAGACCTTGAAATCAGGTAGTATGAATATTTTAATTTGTCATATTTTCAAAAGTGGTTTTATAAATACAAGGTTCTTTAGTTTCATAAATCTTGGAATCAGCTTGTCATTTTTAAAAAGTGTTTCATGTTTTGCATTTAATATATAGGTTTTAGACTTTTTCTATCATTCACCCAATGTTAATATATTTTGATTATAAATTATATTTTAAGATCTGATTATGTATTGCCATCATGTAAGTAGGTTTTTCGTCTATTAATGCTGAAACCATCGTAAGCTCATTTATGAGCTACAATTGTTTATAGTTTCTTAGAACTTTCTATTCAGGAAATTATGTACTCAGCGAATGACTGTTTAGTCCTTTCTACCCAGTATGAGTCACATTTCTTTTTATTGCCTTAGCGTATTGACTAGGCTCTTGACGAGGGTTGGGAGCAGACAGTCTCATTTCAGATTTTAAAAGAAATGAGTGCATTCCGAATTTAGTATAGTTTCAGTTTTGTTATTTTCAGAATTGCCTCCTCTCAGGATTAATTCCCTTCTATACCTAGTTTGTTGAGAATTGTTTTGTCTTCTTTAACTTTTTTTTTAAAATCAAGAATAAGTGTTAGATTTGGTCAAATAGTTTATCAGCTACAATGATTATGAGATTTTTCTGTTTCAATTTTATTAGCACAATGGATTATAAAAACATATACCAAGGTATTTATTAATTTCACTACATAATTTTTCCTTTACTTTTTTTTTCTTCCCATGGCCTTCTTGTCTGCCTTTCAAATTCATGGCCTCTTTTTTTTAAAATCATTTTTTACATGTAAACACACACACACACACACACACACACACACACACACATACAGCCTTTAGAGTCTACTTAGTGTTTCTTGTATGTGTATGATTTTTAAGGCTGACCACTTAGTATTGAATAACAAATGACTGATAGTGTTAGTAAAACGATATGGATATTTAGTGACTAATTTTGGCATATTCAACCTATTTTGCTTGCCTGGGAATGAGCTTCAGTTGTCCCGCTCTTTTGTCATTCTTAATCTTGTGGGATTCAACTTGTTAATGTTTTGTTGCGTATGCTGTCTGTGTGTTCATTGGTTATGTTGATTTATGTTTTTCCTTAGTATGTTTTCAGGATTTTGCATTGTACTTAAATGCAAATGAATAGATTAAATTGAGAGGTTCGTATTCTGTGAATGTTCATGAAGAATTTGTATTATTTTTTTCTTTAACTGTTTGGTGAAACTTGCTAGCAAAACCATTTTGGATCTGGACTTTCCTTTGTAGGAAGGGCTGGAAGAATAAATGCAGTGTTCTTAATAGAAATATTGAGCTGATGCACTTTATCTTGGGTGACTGTTGCTAGTTTCAACATCCATCTTAAGTTTCACCGTTTATTGGCACAAAAATTTGTATACTCTTCCCCTATTTTTGAAAATATCTTTAAAATCTGTAGTAGTAATGTCATCCTGGTTTAGTAATTTATCTCCTCCCCCTGCCTTTTCCTCATGGGTCTGGCTGGTGACTTATCAGCGCGTTAGTGTTCTCAAGCAGCTAGCTCTTGCTTTCACGCCTCTTTGTTTTTATCCTTTCAGTGTTACTGTGTTTCCTTCTGATCTTTGATTTTCCTCCTTCTCCTCCTCCTTTTTTATCATTGAACTTCGTCCCCCCCCCCTTTATTTAGATGGAAAATGAAGTTCCTGTCTTGATGGCTTCGTGTTTTCCTGAGCTTAGCTTTGAGTGCTTCGGTTTTCTTTCGTTAGTATATTTAGCTCAGTTCTGTAACTAGTGCTGTGTTGTGCTCAGTTTTTTCTAGTATGGTTTTGAATTTTCCTTTAGATTTTTTTTCACATATAGGTTATCTAGAAATACCTTTTAATTTCTAGAATTCTGTGGGTTTTGTTACCTCTTACTGATTTTGTTTTTCTGTCAGTTGAGTAGCTGTAGAAAGTGTTCACTGCAATTTCAGACCTATCGGGCTTCACTATTCTATCAGCTTTTGCTTCATATATGTGGAAGCTCTGTTGCTAGATAAAGAACGTGTAAGATTATGATATCTACACACCTTGCTCTTAGGATATTGCTTGTTTTGAAATCTATATTAATTAATATTAATATACTATGGTACATCTTTTCTTCTTTATTTTAATAATTTATTTTATCTTTTAAAAATATTAATTTATTTAATGTATATGAGCAAATTGTCTTCAGACATACCAGAAGAGGGCATCAGATCTCATTACTGATGGTTGTGAGCCACCATGTGGTTGCTGGGAATTGAACTCAGGATCTCTGGAAGAGCAGTCAGTGCTCTTAACCGCTGAGCCGTCTCTCCAGCCCTTATTCTTTTATTTTTAACTTATTTGGGTCTTAACATTTAGAGTGAGTTTTGTATAGCAGCATATGACTGGATCTTGCGTTTAATTCTAATAGTCTTTGTTTCTTGGTCGAGATGTTTGTATCATTTCCACTTAATATGATTGTTGATATATTGATTGTATCAATGCATAAATATACCTAGCGTCTTGTGGCAGTACATAACTCTTTTTATTGAATACCTATGTGTCTTGTAATCATCTTTGGATTTCAGACCTGTTCTCCCTTTCTCAAGTTTATGGTGCTGAGAAGTGTTCTTGTGTCCAAAAGTAAGGGGCTTTACAAATATACCTTTTTAGAATATTACAGAAGATATTTTAACATTTCAGTCTGACTTCAGAATAAAGAATTTTAAGAAAACTAGGTCCTTACTGGAGGTGTGAATAGGGCCTGAATATGTTTTTGTATAGTTCTTTTCTTTATCATCTGCCCTTACACATAGAAGTTGGCATAAGACCTTCTGGATCATTTTATGCCCACTTCAGGTAACCTGGTTACTCTAGATGAGGTCAGGTTTCACAGCAGGCTTTTCATGGCATGATCTAATCTCTGTGATCATTGGATTCTTAGTCTACCTTGGGGAACATAACTGAGAAGACATATTTCATTCGCCTGAGAAATATATCCTACTTCTTAGTTTCTAGCATATGACGTTCATATTAACTTGTGTACATTGATAATTGCTGTCTCTATTCCTGTCTATATGTAGATTTTTATTTCTGTGCCATGTATGAGTGAGTCTTTTATATTTTAAAATTATAAAGACTTTTGTGTGATATAAACAGCCTAATCTTTCCTAGTAGAGTTTTAAAAATGCTGTTTTCAGACTGCTGTCAAACCTGCAGCTTATAGAAATCTCTCTTTACATTCCAGATCTAAGCAAGATAATAGGCATATATATATATATATATATATATATATATATATATATATATATATATATATCTCCAAACTCACTAGGGATGTTTCCTGTTGACACCTATCATTTGGACACAACCTTCCCTCCAGAATCCATTTTTTTCCCCTGACTTTCGCTATGTCCTGTCTTGTAGAGGGAAGGGAACATAATATTTTGGTAGGATTATATCTTTAAAGATGGAGAATTACATCCATTAAAAAAAAATAAACAACTTAGCCCCCCCAAAAATTGGCAAAATCAGAAAATGCTTGCAAGAGGATTTGGGATGTTCTAGAGAATTACAAAGATATATGATTTCAGGAAAAGACCAAGAGTCTCTAATTTGTGAGGGGAATAAAGAGTCAGAGGCAAGAGAGAGATGGATAGATAGCCCTTGTTGGAGGAAAAAGAGAAAATGATTAAAAGTTTTTAAATGTATTCTGAAAAAAAAGTAAAAATAATTAAAATGTATTCTGAATAAAATCTGTACACTCCCCCCTCGAGCCTTAGATACTGGAATCCTTCCCTGTTATTGTCTCCTCAGAGGCGAGCCCCTGTTTGATAGTGGTTGTGTTGAGTACATAGCAAAGTTGCAAACCATCTCTCATTAGTTCTTTCTTTGTACTTATGCCTAACCCTCTCCCTCTGGAGAAATGCCAGTTTGCCACTAAATTTAAATAAATAAGAACATGTCTCATCAATAGGGGTGGCAAATTTAGCCCCTCTTTAGAGCACTGAGCAATTTATGACCATATGTTAAATACCATAAAACAGCTTTAAAGATTTGGGCCCTGGCCATTGCCAGATTGCACCGTAGGAGTACGGCAGCGCTGCAAGGGACTGGGAATGTTTCCTCCGGCCCTTGCAGGCCTCAGCAACTCACTGATGTCACAGCCAAAGGGGCCTGTTTTCAAACATTCCCTTTATAAAGGTGAAATCCCACAAGATCCCATTTGGCATTTGGGTAGCGAGAAAGCAAGACTTCTTTTTAACTCTTAAGGGTCAGAATTAGTAAGGAAATGTTGTGTGGGAGAGCAAGCAGCTTGGCAGTGGTGAGTGTAGGAGGCAAGTCAGGAGTCGGTAGGAGACGTCCTTCTCATTCTTGTTCTTGGAGCGTGAACTGGGCTTTTATATGGTACCAGGCAACCAAATACCGCATTTCTCACTCATTTTCTTCTTGCCAGCTTCCATGGAATTAATATTAATGTTACAACAATTTAAAAATTTCATACTAAAGAGCTGCCAGCTGTAAGGATTCCTTTTCTTCCAGGAGTGTGACTCATTATTTGGTGAACTCCAAATATTAGCTTTTCTTTTTACCATCATCACTGCCTGTGACTCACACATGGCATATCGTGGGCTCGTGGTTGAGAGCATGTAGGTGTGTGCAGCACATGTGCTTTTTGGTCAGGTGGTTCTGGATGGTCTCAGATGAGAACACTGGAGGCAGGGACAGGCCCACCAAGTGCAAGTAGGCATGGCAAGGCTCTGGGTCGCACTTCCCTGACACATCTCCTGGACAGAGAAGGATGATGAGATTTGGCTGTCAGAGGTCCAGGATCCCCAGCCTTCTTGAGTGTGTATGTGCCAGCCCTAGCACTGAAATCTGTCCTCCCGTATAGACCGCTCTGTTTGTCTTCCGTTGTAGCTCCTCTGCTGTACATTCGAGGCAGCCGCACACTTCTCTAGGAAGTGCAGTTGGGAAGCTCCTGTTAAATTCTCCCTAAGGCAGGAAACACACTATTGTTTCTTGTTGTTGCTTTCTTCCTTTGAAAGAACAAATTATTTCATACTTTGGCAAATTATAAAGGCTCCGGGTAGTAGTTTAAAAAAACATACTGCTGGTCTAAGGCAAAAATGCAGTGATCTTTCCTGACACCTTTAAGTCTGGGCTTGTTTTCCCATGACACGTATGCTGCAGGAGGGCAGCTGTGGAAGAGCGGAAGTCCTTTCCCCTACTGCACATGGAGTCTTTAAGGGACAACAGGATTTTGCTTTGAGCCTTTGATTTTAAGCTTCAGTCTAATTAATTAGGCTATAGCTGCCCACTTAATTCTTCTCTGTTTCTCTCAGGACCTTTCTGTTCCTGTTACAGGCATCTGTTAAGTCTTTTTACCTGAGTGAGTTTCTTGAGTATTTGCATCATAGTTTTCAAACTATGTAGAACACAGAAGCAGTTAAAATACCCTCTTCATTCTTTAATATGAGAAAAATGTCACTTTAGTCATTTCTCAGTATCTTGCCACAGTGGATGGAAATTAGAATAGGGAACATTTGGCTTTCTGTGAGTTGAAAGCTAGATTTTTGGCAACTGATTTCTTTCTGTAGACTAGCAATTATTCTTAGCTCAGTCCACCAAAGAGAAGAACCTGTTTAATAAAGGGGACCAGCTCATCATTGAGTTCCATTACAGTATTTAACACAGCATCCTTGGCTATGTGTCATGGCACAGGCCCTTCGTACTCCAAGCTCCTCTTTTCATTTCTGAGAAGCCTGCCTTCAGCAGGGTCCAGTGGTAGTATGTGAAGTGTAACTGTGCTCTTGTATCATAGCTCCTAACACAAATGAAGGGAAGGGAAGGGAATAGGGAAAAGGGAAAAAGGGGGAAAAAGGAGGGGAAAAGGGAGAAAAGGGGAGAAAAGGGGGAGGAAGAGGAAAAAAGGGGGAA